>NC_056728.1:972764201-973064201 GCF_019279795.1 Protopterus annectens
AAAAATCTCAAAAATAATAAGGCACTGGGTCCAGATGGTTTCTCTGCTGAGTTTTACAAATGCTTTAGTTCTAAGATGTCGATTATACTCTATTATCTCTTTAAGCACATTATACAAGTTGGAATTACTGACCCTCATCTGAATGCATCTAGAACTATATTAATACCTAAACTGAATACTGACACCACCAACCCTAATAATTATAGGCCCATTTCTATTATTAATTTGGATATGAGAATTATGGCAACATTATTAGCTAATAGAATTAAAACAGTAATTACAAAAGTTATTTCCCCACAGCAATCGGGGTTTATTAATCACCGGCAAACAGTTGATAAGACACTTACTCTTGATGCAATGATTTCTCTATCCTTAATTAAACAAACACCTATTTACACCTTAGCTATTGATGCGTCTAAAGCATTTGACAGAATTAATAAGCCATTTTTGACCACTATTCTGCAAAAATTTAGTTTTCCTACACAGTTTATTCATTATATCAACACTTTGCGTACAAAAACATATACCATTTTACAAATAAACAAATATAGCTCAAAGAAAATAAAAATTAACAATGGGATAAGACAGGGATGTCCTCCATCACCTCTTTTATTTAATTTGTATATTGAACCGTTATTTTTACTAATAAAACAGAAAACACTTCACAATATTCCGGTCTTATTTAACACTGAGATAACACTGTCAGCATACGCAGATGACTTAAATATATATTATTCCCAGAACCAACACTGACCTTAATAAGATAAATAATTCATTAGATATATTTGCGAACTATAAGGTAAATATGGACAAATCAACAATATTCCCTTTAAATAAATACGCACAATACCCAAGTGTATTTACTCCACCAAATATAAAAATCAGAGACCACTTACACTACCTAGGAATATCATTCTATACAGACGCACATAATTATTATCAAGATAATGTGGATAAAATATGGTCTAGTGTACAAAAAGATTTGGAAAGATGGACACAACTTAAACTCTCTCTTCTATCGAGAGTAGCCATTATTAAAATGAATGTTCTCCCGAGAATACTTTACATATTCAACGCAACCAACACACTGATACATAATAAAGTTTTCAATAATATCCAAACAACCCTATCGAAATTTATATGGCACCCAAGACTTATCAGGATAAGTTATCAAAAACTTATGTATCCTAAGGACAAAGGTGGATTGGGACTGCCTGACTTTAGATTATATTATGAAATTAACACAAGTAGCAGAATAATCAATATTGCAAGTTATAGGGTTGAACCCAATAAATGGTGCCCAATTTGGGTGAAATTATACCACAATTATGTTAAAACACTACAATTTACACAACTGTACTATGTTCTTCATGTTTCACTGTTGCAGTCATTACATTTGGGTAGAGTCCCAAAGCTATGGTTGGGAGGCTGGAGCTAAACAGCATTAGGAGCAGCTATGAGGCCCTGTAGAACTGCAGTGGCAAAGCCTGCCCTGGATTTAGTGTAAAGTGGCAGATGATAGTGCTTTGTAAAGGTGTACACTGAACTCCAAGTAGCAGCCTCTAAAATGTCTTTGGTTGGTACTCCCCTGAGAAAAGCTGCTTAAGTGGTTGCAGCTCTGGTTGAATGTGGCCTAATGCTCTTAGGCACTAGCTTGCCATGGTGAAAATAGCAGAAACGAATGCAGTGGCCTATCCACTTTGAAATAGTCTACTTTGAGATAGCCTTTCCTTGTGATCCTGCAGCATATGCCACTAGTAATTGCTCTGTCTTCCTGAAAACTTTGGTTCTGTCCAAGTAGAATCTGAGCTGTCTGTGTACGTCCAAGGAATGCAGAATTCTCTCCCCCTTCTTCTGTAGATTTGGATAAAAAATTGGCAGATGAATAGTTTGGTTAAGAGCCACACTGGACACCACCTTAGGCATAAATGTTGAATTTGTCCTCAGAGAAACCCTGTCTGGATAAAACATGATAAAAGATTCCACAGCCATGAGTGCCTGTAGCTCTGAAACTCATCTTGCAGAAGTTATTGCTAGGAGCAGAGCTGTTTTCCAAGATAAAAACTTTATATCAGCAACAGCAGCTGGCTCAAAAGGAGGCAGGGTGTTTTTCCAAGACATAGTTGAGGTCCCATGCAGGTAGTGGTGATCTCCTTGGAGGCCTTAAATTTTTGGCTCCTCTGAGGTACTGCTTTAATAAAGGATGAGAAAAGATTAGTGGCTCTGTATTGTAATGAGCCGAAATGGCAGAGACATGGATTTTAATGGATGAAAAAGATAGGCCTTTGTCCAGCATCTCAGTTAAGTATTGCAAAATCTGAGGAATATTTGGTACAGCTGTATCAGTTCCTTGTGCCTGGTTCCAGGCACAGAATCTCTTCCATTTTCCAGCATAAGATTTTCTAGTACTAGGCCTTCTGGCTTCCAAAATTACATCCATCACAGCTTTACTGAGAGGTGTGCTTTGTATGATTACATTATCCGCCACGCTGTCAGGTTTAAAGTCCTGAGTTGGCTGTGCAGGATCTGTTGTTTTGCTGGGATAGTAGATGGGGTACTTGAGGTAAGGTCCAAGCTGGGCATTGAGACAAGTTCCTTAGGATTGGATACCAGTACTGGTGGGGCCAGTCTGGGGCAATCAGTATCATCTTTGGCTTCTCCTGTCTGACCTTTAGGAGTACCTTGGGGAGGAGAGGCAGTGGAGGAAAGGCATATACTGATAGGTTTTTCCAGATGAAAGATAGGGCGTCCACTTTCCATGCTTGTCTGTGATAAGTCCTTGTGCAGAATCTTTTTCGTTGGTAGTTGTGAGGGGAGGCAAATAGATCTATGTCCGGGCATCCCCATTTCCTTGTTATCATGCTGAAGACTTGTGGATCCAGCTGCCACTAGTGGGGATCCATGAGGTTTCTGCTTAGTTCATCTGCCAGAGTATTTTTCTTTCCTGCCACGAATTGTGCCTGCAGATGTACTTGGTAAGTCAATGCTGTGTCCCACAAAGTCATGGTTAGTCTGCAAAGGGGGTAAGAATGTGTGCCCCCCTGTTTGTTTATATACCACATGACCGTGGAGTTGTCTGTCTTTATCAGTAGTTGTCCCGGATGAAGTAGGTCCTTGAAGGCTGTCAGGGCATTTTGAACAGCTAGCATCTCTTTTTGATTGATATGTAGATGCATTTGCTTTGAGGACCATGTGCCCTGAATGCATCTTCCTGCCATGTGGGCCCCCCCAGGCATAATCTGATGCATCCGTTGTTAGTGTCTGCCTGACTGGGGGTAATGTGAATGGCTGTTCCTTGTTCTGGTGACAAGCCTTAGCCCACCATCGAAACTCCTGTTGCAGGCAGGAAATGAATCTGTCACCGACCATCGAAACTCCTGTTGCAGGCAGGGAATGAGAGTAATCACTGCTTCCAGGCTGTGGCCTTATGCAGTCTTGCATATTAAATTAGTAGGATGCAGGATGCCATGAAGCCCAAAGCCTGCAGAATGTTTCTTGCAGATAACTGGGCCTTTGTTGCCAACATTTTGTAATAGGTAGTCAGTTGCCTTTGTTTATCTGGCGTGAGATAAGCCATCTGGGCAGTTGTATTTAAGCTTGCACCCAGGAATATTATTTCTTGAGAGGGTACTAGCTTTGATTTCTTTTCATTGACTGTGTACCCTAGGCATGTTATACGTCTTTTCACAAATGCCAGATGCTGTAGAAGAATGTCCTTGTTCTCTACTTGAATTAGACAGTCGTCCAAGTAAGGATGTATTTGTATTCCTCTTTGTCTGCAGAATGCAATTACTGGTGCCAGGCACTTTGTAAAGACCCTGGGCGCAGTAGATAAGCCAAAGGGCAGTGCAGAGAATTGGTAATGCATTGAGCCAGCCTTGAATCTGAGGTATCTTCTGCATGACTTTATGATTGGGACATGCAGGTATGCCTCTTTTAGGTCTAAAGTCACAAGTCAAGCGTTCTTGCCCAGCATGGGCAGAAGCTGCTGCAATGTCAACATTTTGAATTTTGGTATATCCAGGAATGTGTTCAGAATAGGCAGGTCCAGTATTGGTCTCCAGGCCTTGTCCTTTCTGGGTACCAAGAACAGCCTTGAGTAAAATCCTTGTCCCTGCTCTTGCTCTGGTACTTGTTGAATGGCCCCCATGTCCATGAGGGATGAGACTTGTTTTTGTGCCTCTGCCCATTGATTTGTTGGCATATCTGGCCAGCCGTTTGACTTTGGCAGGGTATGGAAATGGAACTTGTAGCCTTGTGACATTATATTTGGAACCCACTTGTCCTGTGCCAATCTTGAGAAAAAAGTGCTAATTTTTCCCCTAAGCGTGCTGCCAGGAGATAAGTGCTTGGTGCAGGCAGGGGGAAGTCATTGGGACTGTTTCCTGTATGGTTGTGATTTGTCTTCTCCAACTTTGGAGGTAGAAGCCCCCCATTGCTTTGACCTGTATGAATCTTGCGCCTGGGATCTGCCTCTAGGGTGTCTGGATCTGCCCCTTTGAGGTCTGTCTGACACAGGAAAGGACCAGTTCTTTGTAGGCCAGTGTCTACTAAACCTAGGTGGCTGTACTTGTAAAAAATCTTTGACAGTTTGCATAGATTTAGCTTTGTCCTCCAATTTGTTTAACACCTCCTCTGCCTTAACACCAAACAAAGTATCATGCTGTAAAGGTGCATCTAATAATTTAACTTTGACATGCTCGGGCAGATTTTGTTCCTTTAACCAAGCATGCCTACTAATTACAGAACCCTTTCCTAATTACAGAACCTGTAACTGCGGCCCTGCAGGAGGCCTCCAAAGAATCAAAACCACATTGCAAAGTATGCTTTCCAACTTGTTCAGCTGCATGCAATAAATCCTGCATTTCCTTGTTTTCTGCACATTCAGAGTTTAACATTTTCTGTTCAAGCAATGCCATGACATGTTGCTGATATTTGAGCATATGAAACTGACAGTTTAAGGCCCTTATAGCCAAGGTAGCAGATGTGTAAACCTTTTTCCCCATCTATCCAGTGCCCTAGAATCTCTGTCAGCGGGGGTAGGGTTTTTTTCAGCGGAAGCCTTAACTCCTTTGGGACCCTGTGAAATAGTTTCTGGGTCTGCAGAAGGGTTTTTAAGGAAAGGAAAGGAATTTATGAGAGTCAGGAACCCTGTAATATCTGTCAGGCTTAACAGGAGCTGGAGGTAATGAGTCAGGGATAAGACTAGACTCCGAAAACACATCATCTACAATGTCTAACACAGGTGGAATGGCTAGAGGCCTGTGTTGAGGTAGTAAAAGGAAATCCCTGAGCCTCTTTTTAGATTCTGAAAAATCTTGGCTCTCCCAGTGGAAATACTCCCTCATGGTATGCAAGGTTTCCCCAAAAGAGTAGTCCTCAGAAGGAGAAGCGGTAGAAGAAGAGGTATAGATTCTTCAGCATCAGAATCCTCATAGGGAGGAAGAGAATATTCCTGACCAGAAGAGGAATCAGAAGAAATAGAAACCTGACCTGAAGATTCATAGTCAGTCTCTTGCCTACATCTCTTATCAGGAGGGGGATGTGAACCCCTGATCAAGATAATCAAGTCTTCGGACATTTTGAGCATCTGTTTTTTGGGCAAAGAGGCCTGTCCACATGGCTCTTGACTTTGTTTCTTTGCTTTAGAAGGTGCTTTAGTCTTTGCCTTTGAAGCTGAAGCCAGTTTAATGTAAAGATGTTTAGGTCTGAATATATCCTCAGAAGCCGGTGCCTGCTCAGCGGCTCCGGATCCATCTGAGGGAATAGTATCCGAGGCTCCAATATCTTGAGTCTCCAGTGGCATGGCCGACTCCACGTGGGAGTCGGTAGCGGCCTGCGACTCTAAAGTAGTGGGCATCAGGGGCTGCGAAAGCGCCTCACTGAGAACCGGCGAACCGGCAACTGGCTTCGGAGAAGCTTCATCGTCGGTTTTGGACCTTGGTTGTTTATCTCTCTCCTTTTCTTTGCATTTTTTATGAACTCCGGTAGTCGGATGGCTATCCGACGACATTTCTGGATAATTAAACCTGCGTCCAAAATAGTTTAAAGCAAAATCATACCGACGCTTAATAGTGAGTTGGTTAAATCTAGCACAAAACCGACAACCAGAAAAGTACAGTTTTGTACCTACCATAAATGTAGATGTCCGATAGGTATGCATCTGCAGTCATCACATATGGGTTGTCCTGCCTCAGGCAGCCCTTCGGTCGGCCGGATTCCAAAGTCTGGGTCTGGCGTCGGCTGATGTCGCCCTTTCCCCGACATCAGAGCGCCTGGGGTATAAAAGCGTCAGCCGACGCCATCTTCCTCAGTCTTTCTTGCTGCGTGGTGCCCGAAGCAGAAGCAGTTCGCAAGTGCCGGTCGGCCAGCTCCTGTAATTCAGCTACCGAAGACTTCAAAAGCTAAGTACCCCGTTGGGGACTCTTTCTTACCTCAGCCGATGTCAGATAAAGTTAATAATTGCTTAACTTGTGGGAAACAAATACCTCATAAGGATTTCCACTCTTACTGCCTCCCCTGCCTAGGCCCAGACCAAAACGTCTCGGCCTGTTCAGCCTGTGCTTCCTTCAACCGACGCACTCTTAGACGTCGGGCGGAGTTTGCAGAGGACTTTTTTGGGGCTAGTTTTTCGTACAATATGCCGTCGGAGACTCCGACTTCACATTTAACTAAGAAACGGAAGGACGCCATCTTCCTCAGTGTTTCTTGCCCCAGATGCCAGGTGCCCTCAAAGGAAGGCTAAATTTGGAGAACTGCAATAAATTCCAAACATGCACAGAAATATATATATATATATATATATATATATATATATATATATATATATATATATATATATAAAACAAACACACCATAATAGATAACCCCAGCTAGCTATGAGAGGGAAAAGTACCCAATAAATACCAAAGAGGGGAAGGAGGGAGGGTTAACCCTGACTGCGGATGCATACCTATCGGACATCTACATTTATGGTAGGTACAAAACTGTACTATGTCCTTCAAGGATGCATCTGCAGTCATCACATATGGGTAGAATACCATAGCCAATCTGGGGGTGGAGGATCTATGTAAAGGATGGTGTAGCTAAAATGCCCTGCAGGACTGCCGTAGCAAAGCCTGCTCTGGATCTGGAATATAAAGGTAAATTGTAATGCTTGGAAAATGTATGCACGGAGCTCCATGTAGCTGCTTCTAAAATGTCCTTGGTAGCCACCCCTCTTAAGAAGGCTGTGGAGGTGGCTGTGGCTCTGGTGGAGTGAGGTCTAATGTTAGCGGGCACAGTTTTTCCATGAAAGGAATAACAAAAACGAATGCAATTCCCTATCCATTTTGAAATTGTCTGTTTGGAAATTGCTTTTCCTTGTGCACCAGCAGCACATGCTACCAACAACTGGTCAGTTTTTCTGTAGCTTTTAGTTCTGTCCAAGTAGTAGCGCAACTGCCTGTGTATGTCCAGGGTGTGCAGAAGTTTCTCCCCTTTGTTTTGTGGATTTGGAAAGAAGGTAGGCAGGTGAATAGCTTGGTTTAATGAGACCCTGGATACCACCTTTGGCATAAATGAAGGATTGGTTCTCAATGAGACTCTGTCCTGATGAAAAATAAGAAATGGCTGTACTGCCATGAGGGCCTGTAACTCAGATACTCTTCTTGCTGAGGTTATGGCCAGAAGGAAGGCAGTCTTCCAAGACAGGAACTGTAGTTCTGCAGATGCTGCTGGCTCAAAGGGAGGCAGAGTTAGTTTTTCCAACACGAAGTTAAGGTCCCAAGTAGGTACTTGTGGTTTCCTTGGAGGATTGATGTTTTTAATTCCTCTTAGAAACTGTCTTAGGAGAGGATGAGAAAAGACAGGTGGATCAGTATTGTACTCTGCTGAAATTGCTGAAGCATGAATTTTAATGGAAGAGTAAGACAGGCCATTGTGGAGCATTTCTGCCAAGTATTCCAGGATATGTGCCATGTTCATCACTGTCGCATCTAGGCCCTTTGAGGTGCTCCAAGTGTGAAATCTTTTCCATTTTGCTGAATATGCCTTTCTTGTTGAAGGCCGGCGAGCTTCCATGATGATATCTCTCACTTTCTTGGATAGCTTATCCTGAGGAGGAGTCAAGGTATTTTCCAGGCTGTTAGTTGCAAGGTTTTCAGGTTGGAATGGAGAGTTTTGTAATTGTGCTGTGTCAGGAGAAGTGGCCATTGAGGAAGAGGCCATGGTTTCGTGCGTGACATGCTCTTTAACAGTGGGTACCAGTGCTGTCTTTGCCAGTCCGGAGCTATCAGAATCACTTTTGGCTGCTCTGTCCTGATCTTCAGTAAGACCTTGGTCATTAATGGAAGAGGTGGAAATGCATACACTGTTAGAGTTCTCCAGCTGAAAGAGAGGGCGTCCACTTTCCATGCTTGTGGGTGGTATGTCCTTGAGCAGAATTTCTTCAGCTGATGATTGTGGGGGGAGGCAAAAAGATCTATGTCCGGCCTTCCCCATGATTGTGTTATCTGTAGGAAGATGTCTGGGTGCAGCATCCATTCGTGTGCATCCATGATATTTCTGCTTAAGGTGTCCGCCAGTATATTGTCTTTTCCTGGCAGAAACTGGGATTGCAGCTCTATACTGAGTTTCAAGGAAAGTTCCCATAGATTCATTGCCAGTCTGCAAAGGGGGTAGGAATGGGTGCCTCCTTGCTTGTTTATGTACCACATAACTGTGGTGTTGTCTGTCCTTATTAGCAGGTGACCTTGATGCAGAAAGAGTTTGAAGGCCTCGATTGCATGCATCACTGCCAGCATTTCCTTTTTGTTTATGTGCATGCGTAGCTCCTTTTGTGAACATAGTCCTTGAATACATCTGCCCTCCATGTGTGCTCCCCAACCGTGGTCTGAAGCGTTGGTTGTAATAGTTTGGCTGGCTATTGGTTTGCTGAAGGGCAGACCCCTGTTTGACTGGCTTGCTTGAGCCCACCACAGAAATTTCTTTTGCAGGCATGGAATGAGTGGGATCAAAGTTTCTAAGCTGTGACTGTGCTGAGTCCCATAAACTCCTTAGGTACCACTGTAGTTTTCTCATATGCAGCCTTGCTTGTGGAATCAGAAGAATGCAAGATGCCATGTAACCCAGGGCCTGCAGGATTTTCCTTGCAGTCAGCTGAGTTTGTCTTGTCAGATTCTTGAAGTAATCCGGTAGTTGTCTTTGTTTTTCTTCTGTGAGAAAAGCCATTTGGGTGGTTGTGTCTAGATCCGCACCCAGAAAAGTTATTCTTTGGGATGGAACAAGTCTTGATTTGTGAATGTTGACTGTATATCCCAAGGCCTGCAGTAGGTGGATGGCATAATTCAAGTCCTTTACCAAAGTTTGTTGGCTGTCCGCTTGTATAAGGCAGTCGTCCAGATATGGGTATATTTGAATCCCCTGAAGTCTGCAGTGTGCAATTACTGATGCCAGGCATTTCCTGAATACTCTGGGCGCAGTAGATAAGCCAAAGGGCAATGCTGAGAATTGATAATGCTCTGAACCTGCAAGAAATCTGAGGTGTCTTCTGCAACTTTGTCTGACAGGGACATGCAGGTATGCCTCCTTGAGGTCTAGAGTCACCAGCCAAGACCCCTTGCCCAGCATGGGAAGGAGTTGCTGTAGAATCAGCATTTTGAATTTTGGCACAATGAGATAAGTATTCAGTACGGACAAGTCGGGAATAGGCCTCCATTGATTTTCTTTTCTTGGAACAAGGAATAGTCTGGAATAAAATCCTTGGCCTTGTTCTGAAAAAGGAACCTTTTCTATAGCTTTCATTTGCATTAAATTGGAGATTTGTTTCAAAGCCTCTGCCCTTTGATTTGGTGGCAGGTCTGGCATGCCTTTTGTTTTTGGCAATGTGTGAAAATGGAACCTGTATCCTTCGTCTATTATTTGCAGTGTCCATTTGTCTCTTGTAATACTGTGCCAATTTTCTGAGAATAAAGAAAGCTTTCTGCCAAAAGGTGCTTCTAATTGAGCCCTGGTTGGCGGAGTCAAAGCAAAGTCATTGAGTCTGTCTTTGTGCAGCAGTTGTAGGTCCTGCACTACCTCTCTGGTTGGGAGGCTGCCATTGACGTCCTCTGTAGGAGCCTCTAGCTTGCCCTCTACCTCTGGCACGCCTGTTCTTGCCTCTCTGAAATCTTTCTGTGTCGGGAAAGGACCAATTCTTGGTAGGCCAATTTCTACTGAATCTTGGTGGTTGGACTTGTAGGAAATCTTTGACTGTTTGTACAGATTTTGCCTTTTCCTCAAATTTCTTTAAGACCTCCTGGGCAGTGGAGCCAAATGACTTTTGCTTTTCCAGTGGAGCATCCAGAAGCTTAGCTTTAACATGGTCTGGCAGAGATTGTTCCTTCAGCCAAGCATGCCTACGTATGACTGCACCTGTCATAGCTGACCTACATGAAGCTTCCAATGCATCATAACCACACTGCAAGAAATGGTTGCTAACCTGCTGGGAGTTATGTACCAGATCCTGAAGTGATTTGCGATCTAGGGGTTCAGGTGAAGACAGCTTCTTATGCAATTCATCTAACAAATACTCTTGGTACTGTATCATATGAAATTGACAATTTAATGCCCTCATAGAAAGAGTAGCAGAAGTATACACTTTTTTACCCCATCTCTCTAAAGCCCTGGACTCCCTTTCAGAGGGAGTGGATTTTTAGTTGTGGCAGCTGCAACCCCTTTAGGGCCCTGGGAAATAGTTTCTGGATCAGCAGAGTGGGCCTTGTAAAGAAAATGATGCGAGTCCGGGACCCTGTAGTACCTATCGGGTTTGACAGGGGCTGGAGGAAGAGTGTCAGGGGTTATGCTAGACTCAGAGTAAACATCATCAATGACATTCAAAACAGGAGGAATAGCCAAAGGTCTATGCTGAGGTAAATGCAGAAAAGTTCTTAATCTTTTCCTGGAATCAGAGAATTCCTGGCCCTGCCATTTGAAATGCTCTCTCATAGTGTGAAGGGTCTCCCCGAAGGATAGTTCTTCAGGAGGGGAGGCCGAGGGGATAGATTCCTCTGCATCAGAGTCCTCGTAGGTCGAAAAAGCCTCCTCCTGGTAGTCTGAGAGAGCAGAGCCATCCGAGGCCTCCTCTGAGGAGTGGGGATCAGAGGGCTCAACCCTGGGCCTTTTGTCTAGAGGAGGTTGAGAGCCCCTGTCCGGATGGGGTTGAGAACCCCTAATTAAGGAAATAAGGTCCTCTGCTAAGGTTAGAATCTGTGAACTTGTAGTGGGTCCCTGAGGAATAACCCTGGGAGGCATAGCTTTTGTGTGTTTAGCAGCTTTAGCCCTGGTGAATATCTTTATGGACATGGATGCAGGAGGCCTAGCTGCACCACTTGCTGGTGTAGTTTTGTCTAGAGGAATGGTGTCGGAAGCTTCCAAGACACCAGTTTCTGAAGGAAATTCAATAACCGACTCAGCAGGGGCCTCCGGGGCCGAGGTTGTCGGTTGAGCGGTTTCAGGGGTCAGAAGTACCAAGGACTCGGTGTCAGCCGAGACAGAGACACTCGCGGTAGGCCTGGCCGTGGTTTCAGCCGAAACCGCGGCCCGCGTGTGTCGGTCCTTGTCCTTCCGTTTCTTTGTTAAATGTGAAGTCGGAGTCTCCGACGGCATATTGTACGAAAAACTAGCCCCAAAAAAGTCCTCTGCAAACTCCGCCCGACGTCTAAGAGTGCGTCGGTTGAAGGAAGCACAGGCTGAACAGGCCGAGACGTCGTGGTCTGGGCCTAGGCAGGGGAGGCAGTAAGAGTGGAAATCCTTATGAGGTATTTGTTTCCCACAAGTTAAGCAATTATTAACTTTATCTGACATCGGCTGAGGTAAGAAAGAGTCCCCAACGGGGTACTTAGCTTTTGAAGTCTTCGGTAGCTGAATTACAGGAGCTGGCCGACCGGCACTTGCGAACTGCTTCTGCTTCGGGCACCACGCGGCAAGAAAGACTGAGGAAGATGGCGTTGGCTGACACTTTTATACCCCAGGCACTCTGACGTCGGGGAAAGGGCGACATCAGCCGACGCCGGACCCAGACTTTGGAATCTGGCCGGCCGAAGGGCTGCCTGAGGCAGGACAACCCATATGTGATGACTGCAGATGCATCCTTGAAGGACATCATTGTGATCAGGGCCTAGACAAGGAATACAGTAAGAATGAAAGTCCTTATGAGGTATTTGCTTTCCACAAGAAATACAATTATTTACTTTTTCTGACATTGGTCTGGAGCAAGAAAAAAGTTTCCCCAATGGGGTACTTAGCTTTATTGATGACTTCGGATCTGAAATTCGAACATGAAAATCTCAGGAGTCGGCTGACCGGCACTTGCGAACTGCTTCTGCTTCGGGCACTGCGCGGCAAGAAAGACTGAAGAAAATGGCGTTGGCTGCTTTTTTTATACCCCTGATGACCTGACATCAGGGAAGGGGTGACAGCAGCCGACGCAGGACCCAAGACTTTGAAATTCAGGCCAACTGAGGGCAACCTGCCAGCAGGATTACCCCAAATGTAATGACTGCAACAATGAAACACGAAGAACATCTAGCAGTGTACTTATATACAATAGAAACAACAGATGAACTATTTCTGAAAAAACATACAAGCTAATAAATGTTGTACATTACCTACCCTCCCAATAACACCAAGAATAATAACTATTATATGCCTATTATGTAACAAAGCAAGGTCTTGTTCATATAAAATAAAAAAAAAAAAAGGAAAAAAAAAAGAAAAGAAAATGTAAGTAGAATCTCAGCGTGTTTGGGGGGGTTACTTGGATGGTTTAATCCACAACTATTTAAGTTTGGCTTTGTAGTTTTTTTTTTTATTCTGAGATGAAGTCGTGATTGGACGATAAAAGCAGTTAATGATGTGTTTTAATATTTGAAATAAACATGCACTAGTGTTCCGGACAGTCTGTCGCCCTTTACATTTTCTGAATAAAAGGCAAATGTGGAAGTCCTCTAGATGACACAGTTTGCCAACAACTGCAAGCTGGGGGCAGTCACTGACACCCCCACTTAAGTAGATATCCTTCATTAGAGTCTAGATAAAACAAACGATTGGTGCCAGACCCATAGCCTATAACTAAATGCAAAAAATGCATCATCATACGCTTTGGAAAGTAAAATACCCCTGCAAATTATATCATCAACAGTACACCCCTTGGTGTGGACTCAGACGTGACAGATCTAGGTACGCAGATTGACAGTAGCCTGAAATTTAAACACCATGTATCTACACTGGTGAGGAAATCCTTTAATGTGGCACAACTTATAAATAAAGATATGGCATCCAGAACCAAGGAAATTATTGTCCTGCTGTACACAGCCCTCATAATACCAATAATCGAGTACAGTGTGTCATTTGGCATGAACTTGACTAGGCACTTACAGCATCTGGAACTCAGAGGTTCCTCAAAGAAAATACAGGGTATAAACCACAATAACTACCTGGATAGACTAAAAGCCTTATCCCTTTACTCTGTATCTTACTTACTATTCAGGGGTGATATTTGTCTGACCTACAAGGCACTCACATCCAGCCTGGATGGAGCTGCTCCACATCCAGAAATCAAACAGCATGAAGGTCACCAAATCTAAGGATCTAAACTTAGTCAGCAACTCAAACAAAACAGATGTGTGTCTCAGAGATCGTCTCTTCTTTGGAAAAGTCTTCAGATTCTCTCACATTAAGCAGAGCCCTTCCCTGGCCCTCTTCAAATGAAATTTGGATCAATGGATGAGGAATCGCAAAGTCGCACCTAGCGTAGTGCTTATGTCCCTTATGGAATGTAAGAAACTCAATGCACAATCAAAAATCCATGCCATCCTCTTGCCCCTAGGGGCCGTACACTGGGTAAAATCGGGGTATACTGGCTAGGCTTTTAAGAAACCTTAAGGAGTTAGCCTAGTAATCTCCTACGAACCTACATATCATCCTAATTAACCTTATTATTTTATCAGGAAATGCAAATGTTTTCATTGCTCTACACATAAAATCCCAAATTACTCTATAGAAATACTTTATCCACAACACCACCCACTAAAAACAGTATTTTCTTAAATTCTGCTTCCCTCATTAGTACTCCAATAATGTTGCCAAATGTTTGCCTCCCCTCGACAAAAGCACATTGATCCATATCAATTTTGGCAACATCTTTGATATTCTTTTAGCTATTACAGACAAACACTATATAATCACAGTTTAAAATTGAAATGGGATTATATGAAGTTGTACTGACTGGTCTTTACTGTCTTTAGGTAATGCAGTCATCAAAGCCTTCTTCTATGATGTTGGTGATTCTCCTCCTTTAAAATACTGTTAAACAAAATCTTCCAGATTTTTATCACTTACTTCCCCTCCAACTTCTAAACTCCCATAGGAATACTAGCTGCTCCTGAAGACTTTCCTGAAAACTGATTACACATCCCAGTTTTTATTTTACCTCCTCTTATCTTAAATGTTAGTTGTTGTACCACTTCTGCTTCTAAATGTGGCATAATTAAGTCTTCCATAAATTGCTTCATTTGGGCTCCTTATATCCCCATTTCTCTGCGTTATACAAATTTTCATAAAATTTCCAAAATATCTCTAATAACTCTACAGGATCTTTGGTTATTTTTCTTACTATAGGCTCCCTAAGTTTAGTGACAACCCTTTCTACTTTCTAATGTCCAAGTCACTGTGCTAAATGTGCTGTGATCTGGAGTTATTAAAAATGTGCTGTGATCTGGAGTTTCTGGTGTTATTAAAAATAGTTCTACTTATCTTACTAAACTCATGTATGTCAAAGCTTTCAATTAAAAGCACATGTTTCTATGAAATATAATTTCTATCTAGTCTAGTCCAGTTATTGTACCTTGTGGAATAATCCTTTCTTTGTCAAACTCTCCTGCTCGTTTCTTTCCAAATGTCTCTTCTGTTGCATTGCTATTTACACTCTGCATTTCATAATATAATTCAATTCAATACTCTTTCCATTTTGTCTACACCTGTAACGCCATTTACATTTCAAGATAAGATGGATATGTAGCCATTGTGGAAGAAAAAAGCTACCTTTGAATTTTATATTTTCCTCAGCAAAGAATGCTCAAAACTGTCAAGATTAATTGCTTGCACCTGCTGATAGCTAGTCTTCAAGTAAAAGTTGTCAGCAATGAATCTATGTAAATTTCAGTCCAAAGAGAAAGTGCAATTGTCTTCAACTGCAGACTTTGGTTCCTACTGAACATTTGCTAATAGAAAAAAAAACTTGTTTATGGCTTAAATCAAGGGCATTAATCTAGACATTCACCCATGTAAAAAAAAAAAAGAGAAAAAATGTCTTAATTCTACACATAATATAATCAGTACACTTTTACACCCCATCCAAGCAGCCCAAGATCACAGCATATTAACATTAAACATGCTTTGATCCAGTCTTTCTTTTTATGTTATACTCTAAAGCAGCTGTCCCCAACCACTAGACCACACAGCGGTATCAGGCCATGGATCACTTGGCACTGAGCTTTACAGAAAGAGGAAAAAATAACTTATGTTGAGCGTTCGACTGTTCAGAAAAAAGTGTATGTGTATGAGTATGTTTACGTTTTTGTCTGTGTGTGAGTGAATGCATGCATGAAAGCAGAATGTGTGCGTGCCTGTGTGTGTGTGTGTTTGTGTGTGTGTGTAAGCAGAAGAGACTGTGTTGTGTGTGCATGAGAAAGTGAACAGTGAGATCAACAGACCCATTATTTTACACTTGCTAAGCAGCACTTTTGATGTTTAGTGAGTGTAAAATAAAAAATAAATGAAAATGAAAAAAAGTGTGTGTGTGTGTGTGTGTGTGTGTGTGTGTGTGTGCATATTTTTGTCTGCATGCTCGAGTTAATGTGTGTGCATGTGTGTGTGAAGAGTGAGAGCACAGCGATCCCTGACAGGAGCAGCAAGAGGTTTGCGTACCTCTCAACTCTCTCTCTCAACCTCTCCACACAAGAAATCTGGACAGAGCCGCAATTAACAGGGGGAAAATGGCCAAAAATATGGACATATTTTAAATATTGCTCTTTTAAACCTAGAAAGTAGCTAGAACAGGGTTTCCATTAGCATGTGTATTATATGAATGACATGAAATCTAAAACTCAAATGTCTGTCAATATTTAATTACTTCAATCCCCAGTCATCTGCCAGAAAACTACACATTTTATGAGGATGGGACCAAACATATCAGCCAAAATTCTGGACATTCTACAAAAATCTGGCCGGATGAAAAATATGCTCTGTTGACTCTTAGCTCAAGATATGTGGACTAGACTAAAAAAATGGGGACAAAGGCTTAAAATAGGAACATATTTTACTTGATTATTAGGATTTATGTGAACATATATTTTCTGAACCAGATGCGTGCGTGAGAGAGTGAGTGAGAAAGACAGTAGGGTATGCGTACCTCTGAACCTTTCAGCTGAAGAATTCTGGATAAACCCTACAATAAATAGGGAACAAAGGCTCAAAAACAGGAAGTTTTAATTACTGCTGTTATAAAATTACAAACTTGCTTAAATAAAAAGGATTTGTGTTAGTATGAATTTTCTGAAGAAATTTTAGTCTGAAACTCAAATGTATATGTATGCCATTATTTAGTCATTTCAATCTCCAATGACTGGCAACAAACTGAATATTTTAGGAGTAAGGGACAAAAAATAACATGTTAAATTTTGAATGTAAAATGCTTCCTCCAACACCATAAACATATACTATTGCAAGTTTGAAACATTAGGCGGAGGAACTGTCTTGCATCAAAAATATGCAAAAAAAACCAAATATATATATATATATATATATATATATATATATATATATATATATACACACATATATACACACACACACACACACACACACACACACCCATATCTGTATTATATATCTGTATAATATATATGTGCACTGTACAAGCACATCTACTCGTGCATGAATCGTGCCATCCCAAATAGAACCAAGATGCTCTTCTCCAAAAAAAAGGAAGCCAATCTGGTGGTCATCTGCTATAAACAAACTATACAACAGAAGGAAGAAACTATTGCAGAAAAGAGAAAAATCCCAGGATGCAAAAAACTCCCTCACCAGCCTCAGTAAGAAGCTGAAATCCTTCATAAAATCCTCAAAAGCTAGTTACAAAAATGAAATTGTCAAAGATTCCAAAGACAACCACAAGGCATTCTATAGTTATGTCAAGAATCTAAATGGCAATGCTCAGATCTGCTCTGAGCTACAACCGAATGGCATTAAATATACTGATCCCAAGGATATTGCCAATATCCTGGCAGATCGATTTAGTGCCAACTTCACCCTCCTCTCACCCCCTAAAGGCCCATCTCAATACCAAAAGATTGCCAAATTCCGATAATCACGGCCACACAGGTAGAAACCTCACTCTCCAAAGCTAAGAATACAGCATCCATGGGACCAGATGACATCCCAGGCTGTGTACTACATGAACTACAAAATGAACTGGCACCTCACTAAGTGTCATGTTTAATCACAGCCTCACCTCAGGCTTCATGCCCACTGAGTGGCGCACAGCTACAGTTATCCCACTCCACAAGGGAGGATCTGCCTTGGATCCCGGGAACTACCGTCCCATCAGTCTGACAAGCCTGATCTGCAAGGGCATGGAACGCATTACCATGGAACTTATAAACAAAGACATTGGCAACCTTCAAACACTGGACCCCACCCAGTATGGGTTTGTGAAGGGCCGATCTTGTCTCCTTAATCTGATTGACTTCTTCGAATCAGTCTCCAGAGCTGTGGATGAGGGTAAGGTTGTCCAAACAGCATATCTGGACCTCGCCAAGGGCTTCAACACCATCCCCCACTCTGGAATCATAGATAAACTTACTAAGCTGGGCATAAATCCCTACGTCACTCGATGGGTTGCCAACTGGCTTACTGACAGAACCCAGACGGTAAAAGTAGCCGACTCCAAATCCAGCTCCAGACAAGTGACAAGTGGAGTACCTCAGGGTTCAGTCCTGGGACCACTCTTGTTTGGCATCTACTTCTATGAAGTACAGGCCAACACTAAGGGACTCTGGCTAACAAAGTTTGCAGATGACTGCAAACTGGGAGCCATTACTGAATCCCCAAATGATGTGGATATTCTACAAAAAGGCCTTACAGAAACAGATGCCTGGTGTCAGAGCCATGGGCTCAAGCTTAATGCCAAGAAATGTATAGTTATCCCCTTTGGAAAAAAAACATGTACCCATGAATTACCACATAGGTGGCAGGATGCTAAACATCGAAAGTGTGATGAGAGACTTAGGGACACAGGTAGACAGTGGTCTCTCTTTCGATAACCACATCACCACAACAGTCAGGAAATCCTTCTATGTGGCACACCTCATCACTAAGGGCTTTTCATCCAGAAAAAAGGAAGTCATTGTCCCACTGTACTCATCCCTCATTAGACCCATTATAGAGTATAATGCCCCATTTGGTATGTACCTCACAAGACATCTGCAACAGCAGGAAAGGCCACAGAAATACCTCACTAAAAGAATCACAGGCCTAAAGCTGATGCCATATGCTGACCATCTAAAAAAAACTCCAGCTATACTCCGTGGCATATCGTCTACTCAGAGGCGATCTCTGCTTAACATACAAGGCCATGTCAAACCTTGAGCTGTTGGACATGCTCCACTTAAAGAAATCCCAATCCCTCAGAGCCACACGCTCCTGGGATTTAAACCTTGTCATCACAATGAACAAAACATGCTGGAGGGATAAGGTCCTGACCCAGAGACTCCCCATACTCTGGAATAGACTGCCCATACATGTCAAGCAGAGCGCCTCATTGGCCCTCTTCAAAAGGAACCTTGATGATTGGATGGGAGATAGGAAATTCACCCCGGGGATCATGTCAGTCGCCCTGCTAGACAGGGGCCCAGGGAAGTAAATATTGTGGGAAGAAATATCCAGGGAATTGTTATGGCTAGGCTTGCATAGGCCCTAGGGCCGATAGCCTAGTACCAACCTATGAACCTATATATATATATATATATATATATATATATATATATATATATATATATATTTTACAGAGAGCTGATTCTCCAGTCTAAGTGCAATAATCCTCTCCAGGGCACATATTAAGGTGTAATTAATGTCCTTCCAGCAGTGTCCAGGCCCTCCTCTTGTTGCGTTGGGCCTCACAATACCTCTGGGCAGGCATTATACATTACCACAAACCATTTTGGGTATTATTTCTTGCTTATTACATGCGCACAATGGCCAGTCCATGAAAAATTGTCTTACGTGAAACCGGCTCGTGATGCAAAAATGTTTGGAGACCACTGCTCTAAAGCCTGCACTTCCTACAACTAAAAAGTGCTTGTTCACTTTAAAACATTAAACAGTCACTGGAAAGACTCCCTCCACCACCACCATATCTAAAATATCCCAGACTACATAGAAAGTACAGTTGTGTACACTTACCATATATGTAGATGTTCGAGTGTATTCATTGATGCAGTCATCACATCTGGGTTATCCCTGCCAGAGTAGCCCTCAGTCGGCCCGAATACCAGAGGCGTAGTATTTCTGCTTTGGTTGCTGTCACTTCAGGACTGACGTCAGGTCATCAGTAGTATAAAGTAAGGCAGCCAACGCCATTACATCAGTTTTTCTTGACTTAACTGTCAGAGCCCCCAAGTGGGAGCCAATGTATGGTGGAAGAACCCCAGCAGTAGAAAGTAAATACCACAAAGTTCCTTTTAAGGAGAGAAGGAGAGAGAGAGAGAGAGAGAAAAGGGGGATGGAGGGGGGGGGGGAACCAGGACTGCAACAGTGAATAAACTCGAACATCTACATTTATGTTAAGTATACACAACCATACTATGTTCGTGTTTTCACTGTTGCAGTCATCACATTTGGGCTGATTCCCAAAGCTGAAGAAAAGGGTGGAGGCAGTCAAGAAGACTGGGAGCTGACTAGGATGCCCTGCAAGACTGCAGTGGCAAAGCCTGCCCTGGATTTGGAGAAGATAGGCAGGAACGCTTGGTGAAGGTATGAAAAGATGTCCATGTTGCAGCCTCCAGGATGTCCTTGGTGGGGACTCCTCTGAGGAAAGCTGCAGAGGTGGAGGTTGCTCTGGTAGAGTGTGTCCTGACCCTCTTAGGGGGAAGTTTCCAATGTTGCTTGCAGCAAAAATGGATGCAGTGTGCTACCCATTTGGAAATGGTTTGTTTGGATATGGCTTTGCCCTCTGCTCCTGCAGCAAAGCTGACTAACAACTGATCAGTCTTTCTAAATGATTTAGTCCTGTCTAGACAGAATCTGAGCTGTCTTTGCACATCTAGAGAGTGCAGTATCCTTTCCCCCTTGTTTTGTGAGGTAGGGAAAAAGGTGGGCAAATTAATGGATTGGTTGAGAGCCACACTGGACATGAAGGCTGGGTTAGTCCTGAGGGAGACCCTGTCAGCATGGAAAATGATGAAGGGCTCTACAGCCATAAGTGCTTGTAGCTCGGATACTCTTCTTGCTGAAGTGATGGCCAGAAGCAAGGCTGCCTTCCATGAGAGAAACTTTAACTCTGCTGAAGCTGCTGGTTCAAAAGGGGGCAGGGTGAGCTTTTCCAACACAAACTTTAGGTCCCAAGCTGGGGTAGGTGCTCTTCTGGGTAGCCTCAAGTTGCTAGCCCCTCTTAGGAAATGTTTGATGAGAGGTTGCGACAAAATAGTCAGTGCTGAAATGAACAGAGCTAGCAGAGGCATGAATTTTAATAGAGGAAATGTGTAGTAGGTCAGCTAGGTAATCCAGGATGAGAGGTAGAGAGGGCTGTGCCATATCAGCTCCCTTAGCCTGGATCCATGTGCAGAAGCTTTTCCACTTGTCAGCATAAGACTTTCTAGTGCTAGGGCATCTGGCCTCACGTATAACATCTAGAACCTGTTTAATGAGATTGGCAGCTTGTACAGTAGTCAGGGAATAAGCCAGGCTGCCAAATTGAGGGTCTGCAATTGGGGATGCATGAATTCTCCTTCCCTCTGGTCAGGACTGTTGGGATCAGAGGGAGATGCCATGGTGGCAGAGGTGACAGGCTGCTCAGTGCTGGCGTGGCCAGTCTGGGGCAATGAGGATTGCCCTCGGTTTTTCCTCCCTTATTTTGAGCAGTACCCTGGTAATGAGAGGTAGTGGGAGAAATGCATAGACCGAGAGGTTGATCCACTAAAAGGATAGAGTATCTACTTTCCAGGCCCTGCAGTGAGGCTCCCTGGTGCAGAACTTACTGAATTGACGGTTGGAGTGGGAAGCAAAGAGGTCGACTTTCGGGGGGGGCCCCCATTTCTGAGTTATAAGGGTGAAGGTTCTTTAGTCTAGCTGCCACTCGTGTGGGTCCAGACGATTTCTGCTTAAGTTGTCTGCCAGGGAGTTCAGAAAGCCTGGCAGGAATTGTGCTAACAGGTGTAGTTGCATGGCTGAGGCTGTGTGCCAAAAGGTCATGGCGCACCTGCATAGAGGTTAGGAGTGAGTCCGTCCCTGCTTGTTGATATACCACATCACAGTGGTGTTGTCTGTTTTGAACAGTAGAGCCCCTGGGGAGAGAAGGGGTCTGAAAGCTCTCAATGCTTGCGTCCAGCTAACATTGCTTTTTGGTTGATGTGCAGATGTATTTGATGTGGGTCCATTGGCCCTGTATGCACCTGCAGTCCAGGTGTGCACCCCAGGCATAGTCTGATGTGTCTGTGATGAGGGTCTGGGTGGCGTGGGGTTGTGAGAAGGGTAGTCCCTTGTTGTGGTAGCATGCTGCTGCCCACCAAAGAAAATCTTTCCTTAGATAAGGTATCACTGGTATAAGAGTTTCTAGGTCTTGAGAGTGTTGACACCAAAGGCTTTTTAGGTACCGTTGACATTTCCTCATATGCAGTCTGGCATATGGAATGAGTAGAATGCAAGAAGCCATGACCCACAGAGCTTGCAGGATTTTCCTTGCGGATAACTGGGGTCTGGTGGCTAGCTGAGAGAAATCGGGTGTCAGGTAAGTTTGTTTTTCTGGTGTAAGGAATGCCATCTGGGAGGCTGTGTCCAGGCTTGCTCCCAGGAATGTAATATTTTGGGTGGGTACTAGTTTAGATTTCTTTTCGTTGATAGTGTACCCTAGGGAGGTCAGTAGGTCCTTTACAAAGGCCAGGTGCTTGAGCAGCTTTTCCTGACTGTCTGCCTGAATTAGGCAATCATCTAAGTATGGGTAAATTTGAATATTTCTTTGCCTGCAAAAAGCAATGGCGGGAGCCAGACATATTGTGAAAACTCTGGGAGCAGTAGATAAGCCAAAGGGAAGCGCAGAGAACTGAAAGTGCAGTGAGCCTGCCCTGAAACGTACATATTTCCTGCATGATTCTCTGATTGGCACATGTAGGTAGGCCTCTTTTAGGTCCAGGGTGGCTAGCCAAGCAACCTTGGAGAGCATAGGCAGTAGTTGCTGGATGGTGAGCATTTTGAATTTTGCTATCACCAGGAAGATGTTCAGAATGGATAGACAGAGGATGGGGCACTAGGTGCCCTTTTTTCTGGGTACCAGGAACAGCCTGGAATAGAAACCTTGGCCTATCTGTTCTGTAGGAACGTGCTCTATTGCCCTTATAGAGAGCAGGGAAAGGACTTGCTTTTTGGCCTCTGCCCACTGGTTTGGAGGCAGATCTGGGAACCCTTTTGGGGTTGGTAGAGTGTGGAAAGAAAATCTGTATCCCTGGGACACTATGTTGAAGACCCAGCGGTCATTGGTAATGGTGGCCCAGGTGATTGAGTGGAAGGAGAGAGTTTTCCTCTCAAGGGCAAGTGCAGGTGGGCAGAGGGAGGGGGTGGAAGTGTAGAGTCATTGTGAGTTCTTAACATGAGGGGGTGGCTTTGCTTTGGTATAGAAGTGGAGGTATTCCATTGCTTTGATTTCTGCATTCCCTGTGGCTGTTGTCTATGGGGTCTGCTTCCCCGTGGTCTGGGCTGAACTGACTTGGGGGGGCAGGAAAGGACCAGTGCTTGGAGGGGCAATGCCTACTGAAACTGGATGGCTGGACCTGCAGGAAATCCTTAACTGTCTGCATATATTTAGCTTTTTCTTCCATCTTTTTTAAGACCTCCTCTGCCTTGGTGCCAAATAAGTTGTCTTTGTCCAATAGTTTAGATTTCACATGGTCTGGCAAGGGCCGTTCCTTAAGCCAAGCATGCCTTCTAAGGACAGAACCAGTGACTGCTGCCCTGCAAGATGCTTCTAGGGCGTCAAAGCCACATTGCAAGGTGTGCTTAGTAACTTGACTTGCAGAATACATAAACTCTTGTAATTCTTTATTTTCTGCACAAGCAGGAAAGGAAGATTTTTTTTGTTTGAGGAGTTCTATGGTATGCTGCTGATATTTCAGCATGTGGAACTGACAAGTTTGTGCTCTTAATAGCAAGAGTAGCAGAGGTGTATACTATTTTACCCCATCTGTCTAAAGCTTGGGAATCCCTGTCTGAGGGGGTGGGATTCTTAGCTGAGGTTGCTTTAATTCCTTTAGGTGCTTGAAGGATGACCTATGGGTCAGCAGTAGGATTTCTGAAAAGGAATTTGTGAGAGTCAGGGACTCTGTAATACTGGTCAGGTTTCCTGGGAGCAGGAGGAAGGGTGTCAGGAGTCAAACTGGATTCCATAAAAACATCATCCACAACATCTAGGACAGGAGGAATGGCCAAAGGTCTGTGCTGTGGTAAATCTAAGAATTCCCTGAGTCTCTTTTTTGGCTGAGGATAGTCCTGACATTCCCACTGGAAATGCTCCCTTAAAGAATGAAGGGTTTCACCAAATGAAAAATCCTTGGGTGGAGAGGCAGAAGGAATGGATTCCTCTGCATAATACTCCTCATAAGCAGAGAGAGGTTGCATGTCTTCATATTCAGAAGCATCAGAGTCATCGGACTCATGTTCAGATAAAACTACTGGGGACAAGTCTCTTTTTCTTTTGGAAGGGGTAACTTGGCTTCCCCTAATAAGCATAATAAGGTCTTCTGCCATTTTAAGCATTTGAGACTGAGGCAAGGAAGCAGGTGCCTTAGATTGGGTCGCCATTTTTTGGGCCTTAGAAACTCGGTAGTTTTAGAAAGAACTGAAGATGTGAAAAAAGTCGTCAGTGTGTGTCGAGTATCAGTAGTGCAAAGTACTTCCTCGGAAGCCGGTGCCTGCTTAGCGAATCCACAGAAGCGGGCATCAGGGGCTGTGAAAGTGCCTCACTGAGGATTGGAGAACTGGCGACTAGCTTAATGGAAGCGTCATCGGCAGTTTTGGACCTGTGCGGTCTGTCTCTGTCTTTATCCTTAGTTTTTTCAGATGGCTTACCGAAGCCGTATCGGAATTCGAGGACTGAGAGTGAAAATATCTAGCTACAATAAGGGCTTGACAATGTATAGTTCTGGCATTGAATAAAGCACAAAAGCGACAGCAAGGGACGTCGTGGTCTGGGCCTAAACACGTGACGCAGTAAGAATGGAAGTCTCTGTGTGGTATTTGCTTTCTACAGGCGAGACAATTATTAACTTTTTCTGACATCGGTTAGAGTAAGAAAAAAGGATCCCCAATGGGGTACTTAGCTTTAGAAGACTTCAACTTCAATTCGGAAACAAAAACCCAGGCAGCGGCTGACCGGCACTCATGCGAACTGCTTCCGCTTTGGGCACCTCAGCAACAAAGACGGATGTAATGGCATCGGCTGCCTGATTTTATACCATTGACAACCTGATGTGAGTCCTGGAGCGACAGCAACTGACGCAGAAATAATAAGGCTCTGGTATTCGGGTAGACTGAGGGCTACCTCTGGCAGGATAACCCAAATGTGATGACTGCAGCAGTGAAACATGAAGAACATTGAGTGTTTTCTTTTTTGGCTGATTTTCTTTCTGGTTCCTAAATTTCTTCTTTGCTGACATCCAGGCAGGCTTTATTACTAGCCAGTAATTGAACTTTGCTCAAGCTGTCACTATTACTGGCTCTTATTACTCAGTTTATTTTTTCACACTGGGAGAGCTACATTAAAGGTGTTTATCTGTGTAGACATCTTTGAATTCCCAAGAGCTTAGATGTGATTAAACGTTAGCAAGCTACCTTAAGTAGCTTACACAAAACTCACTCCACTCAGTTGAAAACTGGCTACAATCCAACCAACTCCTGCTAAATGTGAGCAAAACTAAACTACTACTTTTCCTACCTAAAAATCTGGAACATGCAAAACAGAACTTTTTCGTAACATCCCTTAATGGAACTAAAATTTCTGTTGACACCCAAACAAAACTCCTTGGAGCAATAATTGATGATGAACTTAAATTCAACCATCACATTCATAGCTCCATAAAAAAAACACCAAAAACTAGGTCTGCTTTACTGTCACAAAAACTTTCTTCCCTGTGCAACCAGGCCACCCCTTGCTCAATCCCTGCTTCTACCACCCCTACTCTATGCTTCAAATATTCTTACCCATCTACAGAGTAACCTAATATCCAAACTAGAAACCACATATAACAAAGTAGCCAGATTTGCTGCAAATCAACCTTACAAATCCCATCGCTGTCTCTCATTAAAGGCTTTACACTGGCCTGAATTTTCCAACTTACTACCTCAATCCCAACTCCTTATAGCCCACAATATACTAAACAATCCTAAATCCTGCCCATCCCTTGCAAATTCTCTGACTCTTTATACTCCTCAATTCTCACTAAGAAGTACTAATCAATACTTTCTTGAAGCTCATAAGCCAAACAAAACCTTTGGGAAAATACTCTATTGTCACTCAGTTGCAAAAAATTGGAACACACTCCCTTTAGCCCTTAGACTACTTAAAAACAAAAATGCCTTCAAGAAACAGCTTAAATCTTTTTTCCTATCAAATTGGATATGTTCATGCTCTAAACTAATACCCAAGAAACATTCAGGGATAACCTAACTTAACTGTATCACTTCTAGCTCTCTCTCTTACTACTACCAACACATTTTTTTCCATCATATTCCATACTAGTTAGCTCATGTTACACTCAATTCCCATAACCCCTTATTACTGTTCTTTAATTTATTTATTAACTTCCAAAGTTCACACAACTTTATCTGTATATTTACTTACTTCATGCCTAGTACCTTGGTTCAGCAGTGTATTGACCTTAGTCTTACCATATTTCTGCTTAGTTTCTTGCCATACTATGTGAAAATGTCCATACATGTATTGTATTGTATTTCCATCCATTCTGTATATTCCTTTACTGCATGTTATGTAACTACTTCAGAAGTATATATACTTAAAATGTGATCTGTCTTTATCTTTGTTCTTACTATTTGTTTACTTAAAATGTTTTTGGGAGCGTTTCTCCTCGGGTCTCTGCTGAAACAGGGCTTCTAAGAACCCAGACAGGCTAACCTGGTTAACAAATGTAAAAATAAATAAATTAAGTCCTTCAGTCAGCTGAAGTCAGAGCTGAACATCTTCCTGTTTAGCTTCATACAACTGACTGCAGATGGTAAACTGAGTTTTGTTGTGATAAATGGCATGTACAGAGCTTGTGAAACAAAAAACCTCGATGGAAGCTGCAACAGGCGTGATAAATTAAGTCCAATAACCAAGCGATAGCTGTGAAAGCTGTACAGAGCTTGAACCAACAATGTATTTTTAAGATTCTCTTTTCATTGGGATGTATGTTCTGGAAACTGATGTAGTATTTATCTGCAAAGGAAATTGTAACTTAACGGCAGCACTGTCACTGCAATGGCTACCAGTTTAGTAATACTAAACATACATCAATGAATGAATACAGGCAGCTGTACATAACGGTCAGCTCCCTATTGAAATGCTGGCACTTGAAATACCAAGTGAAGATAAGCCAAGAAAAAAATTAAAAGACTGACAACCCGGAGAAGATCAGAGTGGGTGGGGTGCAAGTCCCCAAATTTTATATCTATATCTCTATACACACACACACACACACACACACACACACACACACACACACACACACACACACACACACACACACACACACACACACACACACACACCATGACTGCCATAACTCAAAGAAAATGGAATATTCCAAGAAACAGCATCTCAGGCTTAGTACATGTAAGTACATTTTTTTCAACCATTCAGTGTCCCCATTTCAGGACTCGTTCTGGAGGGTCCCGATATTTCAAATGGTTACCCAACAGTCTCATTGATGCTTACAAGTAATGTTATACACTTCCAAATCCCCTCCCCTAAGATCCAATAGTTCTGTAACCATCAGAACAAGGGTAATGTTTTTGCAGCAAAGCACCATACAGCTGTGGGGTAGGCAGTCTACAGCCATGAGCACCATTCTGCATCACTAAGGTGAGGAACCTGAAAAGCAATCACTTACCAACTTAGCACAACACCTCCTAATGGGAAGTAGTGTACTGCTGTCTAGCACAGTCAGGCACACACTACTCAGTACATACAAATTAACCTTGCTTAATCAACACATGGAACTTGTTTTATTCAGTACATACTTTCGCTGTTTCTCTAGCTTACATGTATTTGCTTGGATTTCATTCATTCTGTAACATGCTTTAGAACAAAGCACAGGAATAATGATACATCAATGAATTAAACTTCATATTATAAACAGACATTATAAAACAATTACCTTACTAAATTCACAATGTGGATTATGACACTGAGTTGCTTTGCAGAAGACAATGTCATTGCTACAGCTACAATCTTGACAGGAGTCTGGTTTCCATGTTGTTCCATTCTGTAACACACAGTAAGACAAATAATAATTGTTAAAAGAGCAAAGGTACTGAAGTTTCAAATTTCGTGTAACATTAATATATTAAACATCAGAGACCTCAAAGAATCTCCCTTCTAAACTGGTGTAATACCATCACCAAGGCATGTGTGGAAAATGCAGTAGAAAGTTACAACAGAGCATGTTCTTTGTGTATAAAAGACAGCTGAATGTAAACATTCTAGCAATACAACATTAGTTCATTCAAACCGATAAATAAGTTAGGCTCTAAGAGTATCCCCAAGCATACTATATCTGCCTGTATTCTTTGTCTATATTTTTCTAAACAGGTCTGCCTGAGTTTATCACTCAGTGATGTATGTACTGTATGTGGAGCTTTTCTCCCCGGGCCTCCGCTGAAAATGGACATATATCCAGTCGGACTATCCCGGTCAACAAATGTAAAATAAATAAATAAATTCATTCAAACCGATAAATAAGTTAGTCTCTAAGAGTATCCCCAAGCATACTACATTTATATCTGGCAGCAAGCAAACTTACTTGCTGATGTGCTACAGTCCTAAAAAGCTGCAAGCTCTAGATTTCCCATATTCTGTCCTTTTCCAGATGACCCTTGTACATCTAAATTCATTCCCGGATTTCTCAAGAACAACAATTTTTTCAGTCTGTCAAAGGAGTAAACCAGATTTCATGGTCAGTCTGCTACTGACCCTCATATTAACTTAAGTATTCTACATAACAAAGCTTCATGCAATTGTTGTATAATTGCAGATCTCCATATAACTAGTACAGATATCACCAAGAATGTCTGTGACCCCAGATACTGCTTCAAGGCAGTGACAGGCTCTGCAGAGCTTGCAACATGCTTGTGACATGCTAAAAAGTACAGTTTTGTACCTACCATAAATGTAGATGTCCGAGAGGTATGCATCTGCAGTCCTTACAAATGGGTTGTCCTGTCGTCAGGCAGCCCTTCGGTCGGCCGGATTCCAAAGTCTGGGTCTGGCCTCGGCTGATGTCGCACTTCACCCGATGTCATAGCTGCAGTTCAGCGGGTATAAAGGCATCAGCCGACGCCATTTTCCTCAGTGTTTCTTGCCCCAGATGCCAGGTGCCCTCTAGGAAGGCTAAATTTGGATAAATGCAAATGTTTCCAAACAATAGAGAGCAAATAGAAATAAACATGTATATACATATATACAAACAAATACACCATAATAGATTCCCCCAGCTAGCTACAAGATGGGCAAATACCCTAGGAGTACCACAGAGGGGAAGGAGGGTGGGTAATCCTGACTGCAGATGCATACCTCTCGGACATCTACATTTATGGTAGGTACAAAACTGTACTATGTCCTTCAAGGATGCATCTGCAGTCCTTACAAATGGGTAGAATACCATAGCCAAACTGGGGGAGGAGGAGTAATAAGATTATGGTGTAGTTAAGATCCCTTGCAAAACAGCAGTGGCAAAACCTGCTCGGGATCTGGAGTATAAGGGTAGATTATAATGCTTGGCAAATGTATGCACGGAGCTCCAAGTAGCAGCCTCTAAAATGTCTTTTGTAGCCACTCCTCGTAAAAAAGCTGTGGTAGTGGCTGTAGCCCTTGTAGAGTGAGGTCTGATGTTTTCTGGAGTTTTCTTCCCATGGTAAGAGTAACAAAATCTAATGCAATTTCCTATCCACTTAGAGATTGTCTGTTTTGAAATTGCTTTTCCTTCCATTCCTGTTGCATATGCTACCAGTAGCTGGTCAGTTTTTCTATTGCTCTTGGTCCTGTCCAAGTAGTAACGCAATTGTCTATGTACATCCAAGGTATGTAAAAGTCTTTCTCCCCTGTTCTGTGGGTTGGGGAAGAATGTAGGCAGGTGGATAGCTTGGTTTAAAGATACCCTGGAGACCACCTTTGGCATAAAAGTAGGATTAGTTCTCATGGACACTCTATCTTGATGGAAGATAAGGAAGGGCTGTACTGCCATTAATGCCTGTAGTTCAGAGACCCTTCTTGCTGAAGTGATTGCAAGCAGGAAAGCAGTTTTCCATGATAAGTACTGTAATTCTGCTGTTGCTGCTGGCTCAAAAGGAGGGAGTGTCAACTTTTCTAGCACAAAGTTCAAGTCCCATGCAGGCAATGGTGGCTTCCTAGGTGGCTTTACATTTTTAATTCCTCTCAGAAACTGCCTGAGCAGAGGATGTGAGAAGACTGGAGGGTCCAAGTTGTATTCTGCTGAAATAGCTGATGCATGAATCTTAATGGAAGAATAGGACAGGCCATTGTGGAAAAGCTCTGCCAAGTATTCCAGATGTTGGCTATGTTTACAAGTGACACATTTTCTCCTTTTGCTGTACTCCAAATGAGATATCTTTTCCATTTTGCTGAATAATTTTTTCTTGTTGAGGGTCTGCGAGCCTCCAAGATAATGTCTTTAACCCTTTGAGATAAATCTGGGTTATTTTGTCTTATGCAATGTTCCAGGCAGCCAGCTGCAGTGTTTTCAGGTTTGGATGCAGGGTTTTGAAGTTGTTCTGTGTTAACAGTAAAGGAACTAGAGGCAGAGGCCATATCTGTTCCCGAGACATACTCCTCAGTAATGGGTACCAATGCTGCCTTGGCCAGTCTGGAGCTATCAGGATGATCCTTGGACGGTCTTCTTTGATCTTCAATAGCACCTTGTGCATCAAAGGAAGAGGTGGGAATGCATATGCTGTCAGGTTTTTCCAACTGAAAGATAGGGAGTCCACCTTCCAAGCAAGTGGGTGGTATGCCCTCGTGCAGCATTTTTTCAGTTGGTGGTTGTGTGGGGATGCAAATAAGTCTATTTCTGGTAGTCCCCATTTCCCTGTAATGGTTTTGAAGATGTCCGGATGCAGCATCCATTCGTGGGCATCCGTGGTAGTTCTGCTTAGGATGTCTGCTAGTATATTTTCTTTTCCTGGAACAAATATTGCTTGTAACTGAATGTTGAAGCTCAGGGCCACATTCCAGAGGTCCATTGCCATCCGGCATAGAGGGTATGAATGTGTGCCTCCCTGTTTGTTGATGTACCACATAACTGTGGTGTTGTCCGTCCTTATCAGCAATTGACCCTGTCGAAGAAATGGTCTGAATGTCTGAATTGCCAGTTTTACTGCCAGCTTCTCCTTTTGATTTATGTGTAGGTGCAGCTGGTCTTGAGTCCATAAGCCTTGTATGCATTTGTCCAGCATGTGTGCCCCCCAACCAAGGTCTGAGGCGTCCGTTGTGATGGTCTGGCTTGGTTGAGTGCTGTGGAAGGGCAGCCCTTTGTTTGATTGACAGGCCTGAGCCCACCATTGGAATTCTTGCTTCAGGCATGGAATTATTGGAATTTGGGTTTCTAGGCTGTGCTTGTGCTGAGACCATAAATTCCTTAGGTACCACTGTAACTTTCTCATATGTAGTCTGGCATGTGGAATCAATATTATGCAGGATGCCATGTAACCCAGGGCTTGCAGGACTTTTCTTGCTGTTAGCTGGTTCTGCTTTGTTAATGCCATGAAGTAGAGAGGGAGGTGCTTCTGTTTTTCTACGGTTAGGAATGCCATTTGGTTTGATGTGTCCAGCTCTGCACCCAAGAAGGTTATCCTTTGGGATGGTATCAGCCTTAACTTTTTTATATTGACTGTGTATCCCAGGGCTTGCAGTAGATGAATGACCTTTTTCAAATCTTCTGTTAATTTGTTTTTGTTGTCCGCTTGTAACAGGCAGTCGTCCAGGTAAGGGTAAATTTGAATTCCCTGAAGCCTGCAATGAACAATTACTGATGCCAGGCATTTCGTGAATACTCTGGGCGCAGTAGATAAGCCAAAGGGCAATGCTGAGAATTGATAATGCTCTGATCCTGCAAGAAATCTGAGGTATCTTCTGCAATTTGGTCGTATGGGGACGTGCAGGTATGCCTCCTTGAGATCTAGAGTTACCAGCCAAGACTCCTTGCCCAGCATGGGAAGAAGTTGCTGTAGGGTCAGCATTTTGAATTTTGGAACAATGAGGTATGTGTTTAGAGCGGACAGGTCGAGAATAGGCCTCCATTGGTTTTCTTTTCTTGGTACCAGGAAGAGTCTGGAGTAAAATCCTTGCCCTTGTTCCATAGATGGTACCCTTTCTACAGTTCTCATCCTTAGTAAGTGAGTTATTTGTTCTAGAGCTTCTGTCTTCTGATTTGGAGGTAGGTTTGGCATTCCTCTCTTCCTTGGTAGAGTATGGAAGTGAAACCTGTAACCATAGTCTATTGTCTGTAAAATCCATTTGTCTCCTGTGATGTAATGCCAGTTTACTGAAAATAAGGCTAGCTTTCCGCCTAAGGGTGCTTCTAGTTGTTCCCTGGTAGGCGGTGCCAGAGCCAAGTCACTGTGATTGTCCTGTGGAAGTGGTGGTGGCTGGATCTGTGGCTGTACCTCGCTGGTTGTTAGCCTGCCACTGACGCCCCCTGTAGGCACCTCTGGATTGACCCCTGCCTCTTGAGCGCCTATTCCTGCCTCTCTGGGCTCTGGAGGTGTCTGGAAAGGACCAATTCTTGGAAGGCCAGTTCCTGCTAAACCTTGGAGGCTGGACCTGCAAGAAATCCTTGACTGTCTGGACAGATTTTGCTTTCTCTTCCACCTTCTTCAGCACCTGCTGTGCCGGGGAGCCAAACAAATTGAGCTTATCCGTGGGAGCATCTAGGAGCTTTGATTTAACATGGTCTGGTAAGGACTGCTCTTTTAACCATGCATGTCTTCTGATCACTGTACCAGTCATGGCTGATCTAAAGGAAGCCTCCAGTGCATCATAGCCGCATTTTAAGGAATGATTACTGACCTGTTGAATGTTATGTACCATTTCCTGAACAGATTTTTTGTCTAATGGTTCATCCGAGGACAGTTTTTTAGTTAACTGATCTAACAAATTCCTGATACTGAATCATGTGGAATTGACAGTTCAAGGCCCTAGCTGAAAGAGTAGCAGAAGTGTAAACTTTTTTACCCCATCTCTCTAAGGCCCTAGATTCCCTTTCAGAGGGGAGGGGGTTTTTGGCAGAGGTAGCTGCTACAGCCTTGGGCCCCTGGGAGATAGTTTCAGGATCTGCAAAAGGAGCCTTATACAAATGATAATGTGTGTCCGGAACCCTGTAGTACCTATCGGGCTTAGCAGGGGCCAGAGGAAGAGAATCAGGAGCAATACAAGCATCATTAAATGCATCATCCACAACAGTAAGTACTGGAGGAATGGCTAAAGGCCTATGCTGTGGCAAATGCAAAAAGGTTCTAAGCCTTTTCCTAGAGTCTGAAAAATCCTGGCCCTGCCATTGAAATTGTTCCCTCATAGCATGCAAGGTTTCCCCAAAAGAAAATTCCTCAGGCGGAGAGGCCGAAGGAATGGACTCTTCTGCATCAGAGTCCTCATAGGGAGAAAAAGGGCCCTCTGGAGGGTTTGAATTATCTGAGTCATCAGAGGAGTCATCTGAAGAAACTGGCTCAGGGGGCTCTGCTCTAGGCCTCTTTTCTGGAGGAGGGTGAGAGGCCCTGTCTGGGTGGGGTTGGGATCCCCGGATCAAAGAAATGAGATCCTCTGCTAGACTAAGCATTTGAGAACTAGAGCTAGGTCTGTGAGAGGGGGTCTTAGCAGGCACAGTTTTGGTAGATTTTGCTGCTTTAGCCCTGGCAAAAGCCTTAATCGACATGGATGCAGGTGGCCTAGCAGCTCCACGTGCAGGAGTAGAAATATCTAAAGGGATAGTATCAGATAAATCCTGTGAACCTGCAAGAGCAGGTGGAATTTCAGTAGCAGATTCAGCCATTCTAGATGAGGCCTTGGTAGGAGGTAAGCTTTCGGCCGAAGGAAGAACCGTGGACTCGGTTTCAGCCGAAACAGAGACACTCGCGGCTGGCTTAACCGCGGTTTCGGCCGAAACCGTGGACCGCGAGTGTCGGTCCTTTTCCTTGCGCTTTTTAGATATTTGTGAAGTCGGAGTTTCCGACGGCATAATGTAAGCAAAAGCGGAGCCGAAAAACTCCTCTGCAAATTCCGACCGACGTCTAAGCGTCCGTCGGTTGAAAGAAGCACAGGCTAGACAAGCTGCTACGTCGTGGTCTGGGCCTAAACAAGGTAAGCAGTAAGAGTGGAAATCTTTATGAGGTATTTGTTTCCCACAAGTTAAACAGTTATTCACTTTTTCTGACATCGGCTGAGGCAAGAAAGAGTCCCCAACGGGGTACTTAGCTTTTAGAAGTCTTCGGAAGTAGTAATCTCTGGTTCTGACCGACCGGCACTTGCGAACAGCTTCTGCTTCGGGTGCCACGCGGCAAGAAAGACTGAGGAAAATGGCGTCGGCTGATGCCTTTATACCTGCTGAACTGCAGCTATGACGTCGGGTGAAGTGCGACATCAGCCGAGGCCAGACCCAGACTTTGGAATCCGGCCGACCGAGGGGCTGCCTGACGACAGGACAACCCATTTGTAAGGACTGCAGATGCATCCTTGAAGGACATCTGATACAGGCGTCCTGACAGCTTGGATTTTATTCCCAGGATTTGTGGGAGTTCTAAGGCTAAAGTCAATTATTTACTATTTGTATCAACATCATTCTTGAGGAAGGAAGGAAGCATTCCACTCAGGACCAGACTCTTACTTGCATCTGTCAAATGCATTGAAAATTCTGAGGTCTGTGCCCAGGGTCACTCACTCCCACATGTACCAATACCATGTTGTAGACATACCTTCCTTGGGAAAGGGTCTTGAAAGCCCTTGTAACAACTGTGATCCTGACACCCAAAAAGCAGCTGACAATAATCCTGTTTTTTTCTCCAGTCTGGCAAGCAGGGAATCTGTATGCCTAACACATACATTTTACCAGAACCTATTTTAAGATTACTTGAATGAGAGGAATTTTGCTGTTGGTAACTTGTAGGTGTGCATGGAGTAGGTGAACAGAATGACTTCCACTGGGGACTGTTTTTACAAGTTCTAGGAGGATCTGACAAGAGTTTCTTTATGGTATCAGTACATGACGTGTGCGTGTTCTGTCTGAAAATGTGTCAGCGGCTGAGGTGAAACAGCTGACTATGTAATTCTCACTACATATTAATTGTAAGAGTTAGCTAGGTATTTGCATATCTCACAGACAGTTTTCTATGTTAAGCAACAGTTTTGTTTTGCTTTGTTTTTTAAATCAGTGAACTAAAGGGAGTTGCTATGCTTTCCTAGGAGGCTAGCAACATAAAGGAAACAAGTCTGCTGGCCCTCCATATTGTCCGGTCTTTTAGGTGTTGGCTGGTTAAATGTACAAGGAAGCTAAGGGGGGCTGTGGAATACTACTAGTATATCCGTGGTGCCAACACAGCCAGAAGAAAGTCAGAGCAGCTAGATGAATATACTGGTAACGATGCCCTGGGCACAGTTAAGCCAACTGTCTATAAGGGAAATATATGACAGTTTGGGAGTAATGATCGAATGGAAAAAAAAAAAACACTCAGTACTCTGCTACAATTACAGTGGTGCTTCATGAACCACAGCTCATTGCATGGCTGAGTGAAAACTAGCAATTAAGCAAAACAAAAGAATCTACTATAAAATAATTCTGTGAGAGACACTGGTGCTCATACTCAGAAAAGGGCAACAGTTCACCTTCTCTCACATCAGCTGCAATCTCCAAAATGGTCTTAAAACACCTGGCTAGACAAGTTGTTCTTTAAGAGAAATGCAGTTTTGGTTTACATGCTCAAAAAAGAGGTACAGTAGTTCAAAATTTCTGAACTAAATCAAAATGCAAGAAAGGTTTACTCTCCTGGTGTAGAAGCTACTCAGAAAAATCAAATTAAATGGAAGATGTCTTAATCCTGTGCAGAGATGCACAGTTCAAAGCATTCCAGCCTTTAGGACAGAAAAATAGCAATTAAGCAAAAAACACACACAGAAAACAACCCTGGGAAAGGCCATGGTGCTACATTTTCCAAGGCAGCACCAACACCTGGCTAAAGAAGCTGTTATTTACGGCAAAATTCAAAGTACGGTTACAGTAGTTTAAAAGTGATAAACAAAACAAAGTGCAAGTGAAAGTTTCCCTTACTGGCACAGAAGGGATTTGAAAAAATCATCAAAACAAGTAGAAAATGTCTTAATCCAGATGAGAGACAAACTCTGTACTTCGGTGGAAGTAAATCATATGCAAATGACATTTTTCTTTACAAGTCCAAAAAAAAGGAATTTTGAAGTTGTTTCGCCTCCTCACAGGACTGAGTCCAATGGCTCCTTTACTTTCACTCAGGTGACTCATTCCTGGGCAGGCAATAGCCCTATGGACTATTTGTATCTGCACAGGAATCCCCAGCAAGTTCCTGCACTCACAGCAAGTGGTAGGGAACAGGCCAGCTCTGCTGCTCCTATATGGTGGCTTTCCCTAGCTGCACTGTAGCTGCCTTTAGAAAGGAAGCACACGCTTTCACATCAGCTCTCAGTTCACTTGCACATGGCAGTGTAGGCTCAAGAAACCTCAGTTCCATGAGCTAGTCACCTGTGTCACCTATGTTGCAAGCCACAGACAACCCCCCCCCCAACTCAACTCAGATGGGTAAGCTGGCACTAGTCAAGGACTCTCATTCTCCCCTGCCAGCTCCTCCAGTTGACTAAGCTGCAATGTAGGCAGGCCTTTACTCCTCACTACCACAATTCAGTGTATTGGAATGTTTTGAGACAGTTATGCATCTTTTCAGGATAAGAATGAGAAATGCAATGCATTTCCTAGGTTCATAGTTTAGTACTAAGCTAACTGCCCTTGCAAGCCATTTTAAGCCTAGCCTATTATCCCTTGTGAGACTCAAACCCTGCACCTTGTGTTTGTAAGGCAAACACCTTAGCCATTAAACCACCCTCCCAACCCCAAGTTCCTGATAGAACAACAAGAGTTAATAAAGGAGGACAATTGAAGCGCTGGGAAAAATAAAAGTGGGAGGGCTCCTCTCCGACAAGATGTTTTTCCCTAATGTTATATCCTTTATTTTATTTATTTATTGGCACTTGATTACCAGGAAAGTCCACTGGGCCATAGAGAGCCCATTTTCAGTGGAGTCCCAGGGAGAAAAGTTCCAAGTGGTACATAAGCAAAAACATTATAGATTTTAAGACAATAAACAATAGTTACATATAATACATTTGTTTGAAATTTATACACAGTAAACAAACAGGTGCAAAAAGATTTTAATTACAGGAGAATAGGTACAATATTTACAGCAATGAAACATTGGCTTGAGAAATATCCATAAGGTATAGTCAGATACAGGAACAAATGGACTATAAAATGAATGCGCTAAATGTTAGTGAAGAGTTCATAGAAGGAAACAGTAATCTAGGAGAGATAGGAGGGGAGTGTAGAGGTAGCTTTAAGGAGGGAGTGCGGTAGCTGACAGGATTAAATTAGTGCAGAAGATGAGAAAAAGAGTATAGGCTGGGCATAGAAAAGGAATGGCTAAATTCAGTGGAACAGATTAAGTAATGGCAGAGGAGGAAACAGAGCAGTTGCATTTTATATTTAGAGTTGTTAGTAAGGAAAATAAGGGATTCACAAATTCAGCTGTTATGGTAATTAGGAAAATTTAGCAGACTTTCTGCTTAATAAATCCAGAAATTAATATTTTAGTGTTGTGGAACATTGTGAGACAGTTGCAGTTGTTTTCAGTATACAAAATGAAGATAAAACAAAGGCTAGAACCACAAAATATGTACCCATCCAATAACTGAGCTAAGTGCTTCTCCACATCTGCATCCAAATCCATTTAGGATTATAATGGATTTAAAAAGAATACAGACAGTTAATTTCAGGCTTGATAACTTTGCGTAAAATGTAGCAAATAATGCAAAAAGAGAAAATGTATTGGAGTATTTTTTTTTTAATTTCTCCAAATCTTTTGGGTTTCTAATACCATGACGGGAATGGATCCCATTCCTAAGTCAAAGTATGAATAAAGTTCATGAAATTAGTATTGTTTCAATATTTGATGTCAGTCAAAAGTGCTCTTCGCAGCACCAGCAATGTGCCCAGTAATGACTCCTTCTGCAATTCGTGCGGGGTTACATGGATTGGTAACATAAAAAAGAATCTACAATCATGTTTAGATATAAGACCTGTTGCTCCTACTCCTACTGGAAATGTCTTTCTTCCACATTGCTCTCGTTTCTGCCTGCAGATCCTGATATTTTATGACTTTGTCTCTGGTGTGGCGATTTCAACGAGCAATCTTTTGTCTTCTTTTCATGGACCGCTATAACTGATTTTCTAGCATCTACCTTTTGAACTGTTGGTAATTGGTGATCCCATGTAATATAAACCATAATTTTCTATGACGCTTTGTGACTCATGTTTCCAGTGTTTTTCAGCCACTTCAAAACACAGTGTTTGCACAGTCCCCTTCTGCCATTAGTATGTCACAACCAGCATTGAGGTGTGTGACTGTTTCCAATTCGGTTTCACAAAACCTACATTTTTCATTTTCTCCCACATGTTTAATGGACTTTGTAAACCAGCGTGTACATGGCCCACTATCTTGGGCCACCAATATTAAACTTTCATCTCTTGGTTGAAATTCGCCTCTCCTTAACCATTCCTGCGTTTGTTCCTGAGCAACATGAGGCTCTTCCAGAAGTTTTCTATACTTCCAACTATATTTATGCATTTTCCACAGTTCTTGCCTTCTCATCTGGTCCTTCACCTTATATTCTTTCTTTTGTTTTTTGGCACATTCAGTTGTCGCCTGATTTTTATCTACTTCTGGTTTGATTTCCATTCCTGCTTGATGCCAATATGCTTCTGCTAGATTAAGCAGAAATGTAATCTTAGATTTATTCTCCTCACGTTTCAATGTTGGAATTACGTCAGCTTGGGTAACTCACAGAGAAAATGGCAGACTTTGAGACCCAATCTGTGGTACTAATGGAGAAACAGGTTAATATGAAGAATAGAACCAGGAGGAAGGACTTCCATACTGTAGGGGCACTGGAAAGAATGAATGACTGCAATGTGGTCACATCCTTAACATAACAAAATTAAGTTAGAAGGGGAGGGGTTCACAGAATTACTTAGGAACATGATGATGCTGCTGAGAGTGATGCTGGTCTGCTCTTTTTTTCAAGAGTGACAGGAAATCTGCCAGTACACCGCTATAAATGTAAGGTACTGCTGGTCTACCTTACCTGTATGAGCTCACCTACTATGGGAAAACTTAAATGCATCATTCTGTTTTTAGACATTACAGAATCATGGCACCCTGTGGCTTACGGACTGACACAGTCATACTGGTCAGTTCACTATGAGACTCCTCAATAACTCCTAGTTACACAACTTTCTTATTTTATCACCTACTGCTTTTCCTGGGGACAATAGTATGTTATATACCTGAGGATTACCTTTTCCCTCTGGCACAGTTCCAGTACTAAATTTGTTCAACAAGGTAGTTCACAAAGAGCTCAATTCTTAAGTAGTCTTTCAAGTCTTGATTTGGGGATTTTAATCAGAGTTTTATCTTTCTTAACAGCAGGAAAGTACAGTTGTGTACACGTACCATAAATGTAGATGTTCGAGTGTATTCACTGTTGCAGTCATTACAGTTGGGTAATCTGCTGGCAGTTTGCCCTCAGTCGGCCTGAATAACGAAGTCTTGGGTCCTGCGTCGGTTGCTGTCTCCTCTTCCATGATGTCAGGTCGTCAGGGGTATAAAACATGCAGCCGATGCCATTTTATTCAGTTTTTCTTGCCCCAGATGTCAGGTGCCCCCCAAATGGGGAGCACAAATATATATATATATATATATATATATATATATATATATATATATATATATATATATACACACACACAAATAGACAGCAAATATATATAAATGCACTTTTAGAAACATAAACTTTAACTTCATCTAAAAGCAAATACACCACAAAGGCTTTTGAGTATAGTGAAGGAAATAAAAGGTATAGAAAGGGGGATGGCGGGTGGGTAACCCGGACTGCAACAGTGAATACACTCGAACATCTACATTTACGGTAAGTGTACACAACTGTACAATGTTCTTCATGTTTCACTGTTACAGTCATTACATTTGGGTAGAATCCCAAAGTTATGGATGGGAGACTGGCACTAAACAGCATTAGGAGTGGCTATAAGGCCCTGCAGAACTGCAGTGGCAAAGCCTGCCCTGGATTTGGAGAAGAGAAGCAAATGATAATGCTTTGTGAAGATATTAACAGAGCTTCAAGTAGCAGCTTCTAGAATGTCTTTGGTTGGAACCCCTCTGAGAAAAGCTGCTGAAGTAGAGGCAGCCCTGGTGGAATGTGATCTGATCCCCTTGGGCACAGGTTTACCTTGGTGCAAGTAGCAGAAACGAATGCAGTGGCTTATCCACTTGGAAATAGTCTGCTTTGATACAGCCTTCCCCTCTGACCCTGCAGCAAATGCTACCAGTAGTTGCTCAGACTTTTAGAGATTTGGTCCTGTTTAAGTAGACTCTTAGTTATCTGTGTACATCCAATGAATGCAGAATCCGCTCCCCCTTGTTCTGCGGATTTGGGTAAAATGTTGGCAGGTGAATGGTCTGGTTAAGAGCCACACTGGATACCACCTTAGGCATAAAAGAAGGATTGGTCCTGAGGGACACTCTCTGTCTGGGCAAAATATAATAAAAGGCTCCACTGCCATGAGAGCCTGTAGTTCTGAAACCCTTCTTGCTGAAGTGACTGCCAAGAGAAAAGCTGTTTTCCAAGATATAAATTTTATATCTGCAGTAGCTGCTGGTTCAAAAGGAGGCAGGGTGAGTTTTTCCAGCACAAAATTGAGGTCCCATGCAGGAGTTGGTGATCTTCTGGGAGACCTTAAATTTTTGGTCCCCTAAGATACTGCTTAAGCAGAGGATGAGAAAAGAGGGGAGGCTCTGTGTTGTAAGGAGCCGAGATGGCAGAGGCATGGATTTTTATTGAAGAAAAAGATAGGCCCTTGTGAAGCATCTCAGTCAAATATTGTAAAATCTGAGGAATATTGGGCTTTGCAGTGTCTGTTCTTTGTGCTTGGTTCCAAGCACAGAATCTCTTCCATTTACCAGCATAAGATTTTCTAGTACTAGGCCTTCTGGCTTCTAAAATGACATCCATCACAGATTTACTGAGAGGTGTTGTTTGAATAATTAGTTGATGAGCCATGCTGCAAGATTCAGAGTTTGGAGCTGAGTGTGCAGAATTTGATAGTTCTGCTGAGACAGAAGATGATGTATTTGAGGCAAGTACCATGGAGGAAACTGAGAAATATTCCTTAGAAGTGGGTACCTGTGCTGGCAAGGCCAGTCCAGAGCAACTAGGATCATTTTTGGTTTTTCCTGTCTGACTTTTAGTAAGACCTTGGAGAGTAGAGGCAGAGGGGGAAAGACATAGACTGATACGTTTTTCCAGCTGAAGGACAGGGCATCCACTTTCCATGCTTTTCTGTGATGAGTTCTTGTGCAGAATTTGTCCAACTGATAATTTTTGGGAGAGGCAAATAGATCTATGTCTAGGCTCCCCCATTTCTGTGTTAACATGCTGAAGATTTGTGGATCCAGTTTCCATTCGTGCGGGTCCATAAGATTTCTGCTTAGGTCATCTGCCAGAGTATTTTGCTTTCCTGATAGGAATTGAGCTTGAAGATGTACTTGGCACGTCAAGGCTGTGTTCCACAAGGCCATGGCTAGTCTGCAAATGGGGTAGGAATGTGTACCCCCTGCCTGTTTATGTACCACATAACTGTGGTGTTGTCCGTCTTTATCAGTAGTTGTCCTGGATGAAGTAAGTCCTTGAAGGCTGTCAGAGCATTCTGAATAGCTAGTATCTCTTTCTGGTTGATATGCAGATGCATTTGGTTTGGGCTCCATTTGCCCTGAATGCATCTCCCTGCCAGGTGGGCCCCCCTAAGCATAGTCTGATACGTCTGTAGTTAGGGTTTGGGTGGCAGGGGGTAGATTGAATGACAGTCCCTTGTTTTGGTGACATGTCTCTGCCCACCAAAAAAACTCCTGTTGTAGGCAGGGAATGAGAGGAATCATTGTTTCCAGACTGTGACAATGTTGACTCCATAAACTTTTTAGGTACCATTGACGTTTCCTCATATGCAGTCTCGCATGTAGAATTAGTAGAATGCAGGATGCCATGAACCCCAAAGCCTGCAGAATTTGTCTTGCAGATAACTGGGTTTTTGTTGCCATTTCTTTGAAGTGTGTTGTTTGTCTTGCGTGAGGTAAGCCATCTGGAGAGTGGCATTCAAGCTTGCATCCAGGAATGTAATTATTTGAGAGGGTACCAGTTGTGATTTCGTTTCATTTATGGTGTACCCTAGGCATACTAGAAGCATTTTTACAAACACCAGATGTTGAAGAAGAGTGTCCTTGTCCTCTGCTTGAATGAGACAGTCGTCCAGATAAGGATAAATTTGTATGCTTCTTTGTCTGCAGAAAGCAATTACTGGTGCCAGGCACTTTGTAAAGAATCTGGGCGCAGTAGATAAGCCAAAGGGCAGTGCAGAGAATTGGTAATGCAAAAAACCTGCTTTGAAGCGGAGGTATCTTCTGCATGATTCCCTTACTGGTATATGCAGGTATGCCTCTTTTAAGTCTAGAGTTACTAACCAAGCATTCCTGCCTAGCATAGGCAGTAGCTGTTGTAAAGTCAGCATTTTGAATTTTGGAATGTCCAGGAACGTGTTCAAAATCGATAAGTCCAGTACTGGATGCCATGAATTGTCTTTTCTGGGTACCAGGAAAAGACTTGAATAAAATCCTTGTCCTTTTTCCTTTTCTGGTACCGGTTGAATAGCCCCCATATCCACGAGGGACATGATTTGTTTCTGGGCCTCCGCCCACTGGTTTTGTGGCAGATCGGGCCATCCGTTTGGGATTGGCAAAGTATGGAAATGAAATCTGTACCCCTGAGATACTATGTTTAATACCAACTTGTCCTGGGTAATTAACTGCCAATTTTGAGCATGAAGTGCTAGTTTTCCCCCCAAGGGGGCTGCCAAAAGATAAGTGCTTGGTGATGGTAGAGGAAAGTCATTGAGACTGCTTACTGTAGGGGTTGTGCTTTGTTTCCTCCAGATTTGGAGGGGGAGGCACCCCATTGCTTTGACCTGTAAGAAAGTACAGTTTTGTACCTACCATAAATGTAGATGTCCGATAGGTATGCATCTGCAGTCCTTACATATGGGTTGTCCTGCCTCAGGCAGCCCTTCGGTCGGCCGGATTCCAAAGTCTGGGTCCGGCGTCGGCTGATGTTGCCCTTTCCCCGACGTCAGAGCACCTGGGGTATAAAAGAGTCAGCCGACGCCATCTTCCTCAGTTTTTCTTGCCCCAGATGCCAGGTGCCCTCTAAGGAAGGCTAAATTTGGAGAAATGCAAAATATTCCAAACATGCACAGTAATATAAAACAAATACACCATAACAGATAACCCCAGCTAGCTATAAGAGGGATAAGTACCCAAGAAATACCACAGAGGGGAAGGAGGGAGGGAAAACCTGATTGCAGATGCATACCTATCGGACATCTACATTTATGGTAGGTACAAAACTGTACTATGTCCTTCAAGGATGCATCTGAAGTCCTTACATATGGGTAGAATACCATAGCCAAGCTGGGGGTGGTAGGATCTAAGAAAATGATGGTGTAGCTAAAATGCCCTGCAGGACTGCCGTAGCAAAGCCTGCTCTGGATCTGGAATATAAGGGTAAATTGTAATGCTTGGAAAATGTATGCAAGGAGCTCCATGTAGCAGCTTCTAAAATGTCCTTGGTAGCCACCCCTCTTAAAAAGGCTGTGGAGGTGGTTGTGGCTCTGGTGGAATGAGGCCTGATGTTAGCTGGCACAGTTTTTCCATGATAAGAGTAGCAGAATCGAATGCAATTTCCTATCCATTTTGAAATTGTCTGTTTGGAAATTGCTTTGCCTTGAATGCCTGGAGTATATGCTACCAACAGCTGGTCAGATTTTCTGAAAGTCTTAGTTCTGTCCAAGTAGTAGCGCAAATGTCTGTGAATGTCCAGGGTATGCAGAAGTTTCTCTCCCTTGTTTTGCGGATTCGGAAAGAAGGTAGGCAGGTGAATAGCTTGGTTCAATGAGACCCTGGATACCACCTTTGGCATGAATGAAGGATTGGTTCTCAAGGAGACTCTGTCCTGATGAAAAATAAGAAATGGTTGTACTGCCATGAGTGCCTGCAATTCAGATACTCTTCTTGCTGAGGTTATGGCCAGAAGGAAGGCAGTCTTCCAAGACAGGAACTGTAACTCTGAAAATGCTGCTGGTTCAAAGGGAGGTAGAGTCAACTTTTCCAACATGAAGTTAAGGTCCCATGTAGGCACTGGTGGTTTTCTTGGAGGATTGATGTTTTTAATTCCTCTTAGAAACTGCCTTAGGAGAGGATGAGAGAAGACAGGTGGATCAGTATTGTATTCTACTGAAATTGCTGAAGCATGAATTTTTATGGAAGAGGAAGAAAGACCATTGTGGAGCATTTCTGCCAAGTATTCCAGGATATGTGCCATGCTCATCACTGTGGCATCTAGGCCCTTTGCGGTGCTCCAAGTGTGGAATCTTTTCCATTTTGCTGAATATGCCTTTCTCGTGGAAGGTCTGCGAGCTTCCATGATGATATCCTTCACTCTCTTGGATAGCTTTTCCTGGTGAGGAGTCAAGGTATTCTCCAGGCTGTCAGCTGCAGGGTTTTCAGGCTGGAGTGCAGAGTTTTGTAATTGTGCTGTGTCAGAAGGAGTGACCATTGTGGTAGAGGCCACGGTTTCGTGTGTGACAGGCTCCGTAACAGTGGGTACCAGTGCTGCCTTGGCCAGTCCGGGGCTATTAGAATCACTTTTGGCTGCTCTGTCCTGATGTTCAGTAAGACCTTGGTCATTAGTGGAAGAGGTGGAAATGCATACACTGTTAGAGTATTCCAGCTGAAAGAGAGGGCGTCCACTTTCCATGCTTGTGGGTGGTATGCCCTTGAACAGAATTTCTTCAGCTGATGATTGTGGTGGGAGGCAAAAAGATCTATGTCCGGTCTCCCCCAAAATTGTATTATCTGAAGGAAGATGTCTGGGTGTAGCATCCATTCGTGTGGATCCATGGTATTTCTGCTTAGGCTGTCCGCCAGTATATTGTCTTTTCCTGGCACAAACTGGGATTGCAGCTCTATATTGAGTTTTAGGGAAAGTTCCCAAAGATTCATTGCTAGTCTGCAAAGAGGATAGGAATGCGTACCTCCTTGCTTGTTTATGTACCACATAACTGTGGTATTGTCTGTCCTTATTAGCAGGTGGCCTTGATGTAGAAAGTGCTTGAAGGCCTCGATTGCATGAATCACTGCCAGCATTTCCTTTTGGTTTATGTGCATGCGCAATTCTTTCTGAGACCATAGTCCTTGGATGCATCTGTCCTCCATATGTGCTCCCCATCCATGGTCTGAAGCATCCGAGGTAATGGTTTGGCTGGTTACTGGTTTGTTGAAAGGCAGACCCCTGTTTGACTGGCTTGCTTGGGCCCACCACAGGAATTCCTTTTGAAGGCATGGAATGAGTGGTATCAAAGTTTCTAGGCTGTGATTGTGCTGAGACCATAAACTCCTTAGGTACCATTGTAGTTTTCTCATATGCAGCCTTGCTTGTGGAATCAGAAGAATGCACGATGCCATGTAAACCAGGGCCTGCAGGATTTTCCTTGCAGTCATCTGAGTTTATTTTGTCAGATTTTTGAAGTAATCCGGTAGCTGTCTTTGTTTTTCTTCTGTGAGAAAAGCCATTTGGGTGGTTGTATCTAGTTCCGCACCCAGAAAAGTTATTCTTTGGGATGGCACAAGTCTTGACTTGTGAATGTTGACTGTGTATCCCAAGGCCTGCAGTAGGCGGATGGCATAATTCAAATGTTTTTCCAAAGTTTGTTGGCTGTCCGCTTGTATAAGGCAGTCGTCCAGATACGGGTATATTTGAATCCCCTGAAGTCTGCAGTGTGCAATTACTGATGCCAGGCATTTCGTGAATACTCTGGGCGCAGTAGATAAGCCAAAGGGCAATGCTGAGAATTGATAATGCTCTGAACCTGCAAGAAATCTGAGGTGTCTTCTGCAACTTTGTCTGATAGGGGCATGCAGGTATGCCTCCTTGAGGTCTAGAGTTACCAGCCAAGACCCCTTGCCCAGCGTGGGAAGGAGTTGCTGTAGGGTCAGCATTTTGAATTTTTGGCACAATGAGATAAGTATTGAGTGCGGACAAATCGAGAATAGGCCTCCATTGTTTTTCTTTTCTTGGGACAAGGAATAGTCTGGAATAAAATCCTTGGCCTTGTTCTGCGAGAGGAACCTTTTCTATAGCTTTTATTTGCAATAGGTTGGCAATTTGTTTTAAAGCCTCTGCCCTTTGATTTGGTGGCAGGTTTGGCATTCCTTTTCTTTTTGGTAATGTATGGAAATGGAACCTGTATCCTTTGTCTATTATTTGCAGTGTCCATTTGTCCCTTGTAATACTGTGCCAATTTCTTGAGAATAAAGACAATTTTCCGCCCAAAGGTGCTTCTAATTGAGCCCTGGTTGGCGGGATCAAGGTGAAGTCATTGAGTCTATCCTTGTGCAGCAGTTGTTGGTCCTGCACTACCTCTCTGGTTAGGAGGCTGCCATTGACGTCCTCTGTAGGAGCCTCTAGCTTGCCCTCTACCTCTGGCACGCCTGTTCTTGCCTCTTTGATATCTGTCTTCTGGAAAGGACCAATTCTTAGAAGGCCAATTTCTGCTGAATCTTGGTGGTTGTACCTGGAGGAAATCTTTGACTGTTTGTACAGATTTAGCCTTTTCCTCAAATTTCTTTTAGACCTCCTGAGCAGTGGAGCCAAATAACTTTTGCTTTTCCAGTGGAGCATCCAAAAGCTTAGCCTTAACATGATCTGGCAGAGATTGTTCCTTCAGCCAAGCATGTCTACGTATGACTGCACCTGTCATTGCTGACCTACATGAAGCTTCCAATGCATCATAACCACACTGCAAGAAATGGTTGCTAACCTGTTGTGAATTATGTACCAGATCCTGAAGTGACTTACGGTCTAGGGGTTCAGGAGAAGACAGCTTTTTCTGCAATTCATCCAACAAATACTCTTGGTACTGTATCATATGAAATTGACAATTTAAAGCCCTCATAGACAGAGTTGAAGAAGTATACACTTTTTTACCCAATCTCTCTAAAGCCCTGGACTCCCTTTCAGAGGGGAGTGGATTTTTAGTAGTGGCAGCTGCAACCCCTTTAGGACCCTGGGAAATAGTTTCTGGGTCAGCAGAGTGGGCCTTGTTAAGGAAATGATGTGAGTCCGGGACCCTGTAGTACCTATCGGGTTTAACAGGAGCCGGAGGAAGGGTGTCAGGGGTAGTGCTAGACTCAGAATACACATCATCAATGACACTTAAAACAGGAGGAATAGCCAAAGGTCTATGCTGAGGTAAATGAAGAAAAGTCCTTAATCTCTTCCTGGAATCGGAGAATTCCTGGCCCTGCCATTGGAAATGCTCTCTCATGGAGTGAAGGGTCTCCCCAAAGGACAGCTCTTCAGGAGGGGAGGCAGAGGGAATGGATTCCTCTGCATCAGAATCCTCGTAGGCCGTGAAGGCCTCCTCCTGGTAATCTGATAGAGCAGAGCCATCAGAGGCCTCATCAGAGGACTGAGGATCAGCGGACTGAACCTTGGGCCTTTTGTCTGGAGGGGGTTGAGAGCCCCTGTCCGGATGAGGCTGGGATCCCCTGATTAAGGTAATAAGGTCCTCAGCCACACTTAGAATCTGTGAACCTATAGTGGATCCCTGAGAAATAGTCTTGGGAGGCAGAGTTTTTTGTTGCTTAGCAGCTTTAGCCCTAGTGAATGCTTTAATGGACATGGAAGCAGGGGGCTTGGCTGCTCCACGTGCTGGGGTAGTCTTATCTAAGGGAATGGTGTCGGTAGTTTCCTGAACACCAGTTTCCGAGGGTAAATCCATAACCGACTCAGAAGAAGCCTCCGGGGCCGAGGCTGTCGGTTGTACCGTTTCCACGGTCGGAAGTACCAATGACTCGGTTTCAGCCGAGACCGAGTCACTCGCGGTAGGCCTAGGTGTGGTTTCAGCCGAAACCACGGTCCACGTGTGTCGGTCCTTGTCCTTCCGTTTTTTGGTTAAATGAGAAGTCGGAGTCTCCGACGGCATTTTATAAGAGAAACTAGCCCCAAAAAATTCCTCTGCAAACTCCGACCGACGCCTAAGAGTGCGTCGATTAAAGGAGGCACAGGCAGTACAGGCCGAGACGTCGTGGTCTGGGCCTAGGCAAGGGAGGCAGTAGGAATGGAAATCCTTATGAGGTATTTGTTTCCCACAAGTCAAACAATTATTAACTTTAAGCATTTGATCTGACATCGGCTGAGGCAAGAAAGAGTCCCCAACGGGGTACTTAGCTTTTTGAAGTCTTCGGTAGCTGAATTTACAGGAGCTGGCCGACCAGCACTTGTGAACTACTTCTGCTTCGGGCACCACGCGGCAAGAAAGACTGAGGAAGATGGCGTCGGCTGACTCTTTTATACCCCAGGCGCTCTGATGTCGGGGAAAGGGCGACATCAGCCGATGCCGGACCCAGACTTTGGAATCCGGCTGACCGAAGGGCTGCCTGAGGCAGGACAACCCATATGTAAGGACTGCAGATGCATCCTTGAAGGACATCCCTGTGATTGGTATCTGGTGCCTTTTGAGCACCTGGATTTGCCTTGAGTGGCTCTGTTGGACACAGGTAAGGACCAATTTTTAGTAGGCAAGTGTCTACTGAACCTGGGTGGCTGCACTTGCAAGAAATATTTTACAGTTTGCATAGATTTAGCTTTGTCTTCCATTTTCTTTAAAACTTCTTCTGCCTTATTACCAAACAGAGTATCATGCTGCAAAGGGGCTTCCAACAATTTAGCTTTAACATGATCAGGCAGATTTTGCTCCTTGAGCCAGGCATGCCTTCTAATCACAGACCCAGTAACAGCGGCCCTACAAGAGGCCTCCAAGGAATCAAAACCACATTGCAAAGTATGCTTTCCAACCTGTTCTGCTGAATGCAATAGTTCCTGTAATTCTTTATTTTCCACACAATCAGAAATCAACATAATTTTCTGTTTCAATAAGCTCATAACATGCTGTTGATATTTAAGCATATAAAACTGGCAGTTTAAGGCCCTGATTGCCAAGGTTGCAGACGTATAAACATTCTTTCCCCATCTATCCAGCACCCTGGGATCTCTATCAGAGGGGGTAGGATTTTTGGCACTAGAAGCCTTTATACCCTTGGGACCCTGAGAAATAGTCTCAGGATAAGCAGCAGGATTTTTGAATAGAAATTTGTGGGAGTCAGGAATCCTGTAATATCTGTCTGGCTTACTAGGAGCCAGAGGTAGGGAATCAGGAGCCATGCTTGATTCCGAAAACACATCATCAACAATGTCTAATACAGGAGGTATTGCCAAAGGTCTATGCTGAGGCAGAAGAAGGAAATCCCTAAGTCTCTTTTTTGATTCAGAGAAGTCCTGACTCTCCCAGTGAAAATGTTCCCTTAAAGTATGCAAAGTCTCTCCAAAAGAGTAATCCTCAGGAGGAGATGCAGAAGGGATGGATTCTTCTGCATCAGAATCCTCATAGGGCGGAATAGAAAATTCCTGATCAGAAAAGGGATCAGAAGAAATGGAAACCTAATCTGAAGATTCATAATCAGTGCCTTGCCTAGGCCTCTTAGCAGGGGGATGTTGGGAACCCCTGATCAAGGTAATTAAATCCTCAGCCATTTTGATCATCTGTTTTTTAGGCATAGGGGCCTGAGCACATGGCTCATGCGATGGTTTTTTAGACATAGAAGATGTTTTTGACCTTGTTTTTGTTGCTGGTGGTTTAATATAAAAATGTTGAGGCCTGAAAACACCCTCAGAAGCCGGTGCCTGCTCAGCGGCTCTGGACCCATCCAAGGGAGATACATCCGCGGGTTCAATACTCTGAGAATCTTGCGGCATACCAGACTCCGAATGGGTCTCGGTAGAGGCCTGCGACTCAAAAGTAGCAAGTATCAGGGGCTGCAAAAGCATTTTGGACCTCGACGGTCTGTCTCTGTCTTTTTCTTTGCGTTTTTTGTGAGCTCCGGTAGTCAGATTGCTAACCGACGACATTTCAGGATAATTAAATCTTGAACCAAAATATTTAGAAGCAAAAAAATACCGATGCTTAATAGTGCGTTGGTTAAATCTAGCACAAAACTGACAGCAAGGCACATTGTGATCTGGGCCTAGGCAAGGAATACACTACAAATGAAAATCCTTATGAGGTATTTGCTTCCCACAAGTAATGCAATTATTAACTTTTACTGACATCGGTAAGGAGCAAGAAAAAGTTTCCCCAAAGGGGTACTTAGCTTTAGTTTGAAGACTTCGGTTCTGAAACTCGAATGCGAAAATTTCAGGAGTCGGCCGACTGGCACTTGCGAACTACTTCTGCTTCGGGCACCGCGCATCAAGAAAGACTGAATAAAATGGCATCAGCTGCATGTTTTATACCCCTGACGACCTGACGTCATGGAAGAGGAGACAGCAACCGACGCAGGACCCAAGACTTTGTTATTCAGGCAGACTGAGGGCAACCTGCCAGCAGATTACCCAAATGTAATGACTGCAACAGTGAAAAACGAAGAACATCAGTGGCAGACAGTATTACATGTGCAGATAAGCTGCCTACACAGTTTTACAAAAGAAACACAAACAAGGTCACTGGCTTATATGTAGTCAAACAATGAATTAAATTACTACAATAAAACTATTTAAGTGTATGATCTAGTGATCATTTTCTACATGGTGAGTGACAATCCCAAATGCAGTGGTTTGTCCAGCACAACAAATGTGCTTTTCCTACACCTCTTTCTTGATAAAGGTCACATTTCAAATGACATATGTGCCTCTCTAGCTCATCAAAAAGAAGTATCCAACAGCTAAAGTAAACATGCATCTCAGAGATGTTGTTGTTGCTAATAATGGTGGGGTAGTTTTGAACTGCTTAACTATACTATTTGAATAACTTCCTCCACACACAGCTGGATCAAGCTTTTGACTCTGGGAAAAAATAAATAACCAACCCTGAACTATTATACAGCACCTGTGTAATCAAGCAGGTGAGCAAACATGACAGAAGTCCCCATCCCCCATTACATTCAAACGTACTGCGTACTGTCATGAAATCCCATTCCTAGAAACCATACATGGTCTACATCTGCAGCTAATGCTAAGGTGTGCCATGAATACTGGCTAATCATCGACTTAAGCGGCACTAACTTCTTTCTGTGGTTATGCTTAAAAACAGTACCTTGTCAGCAATTACACTGTTCATTCCCTTTAGCCAACAGTCCAAAAATATTTCTTGCAGTCTTAAAACAGTTCCCCTACTTGTTAAAATATACAAATTAATGCTAGCAGCTGACATACCCCCATTTTGAAATTCACATCTGTCACCCAGTTGCTTCACCCACTGAAAGTTACCTAGCCATATTCCAAAGAGCCTAAACATATAAAATCTGTTCAAACAGATGTATGTATTATGAGATCTATATTTTTTGTCTGTAAAAGTTATTTTCCAACAGATAAATTATTTCAACAAAAAATGCAAATTAATAAACCATCCCAAAACAAACACATACATACACTACAACAGAAAAGAGTTACTCCCAAAGTAACATGAATACATTTTTTGAATTAACAACTTACCCACAAAAATTAAAACCATTAATACATTTGCAAAATTCCCCATACTGGCTTCAGATCTTTACAAATTTAATTTATCTTGGTTAACCAGGAAAGTCAGACTGTGCAAAGCCTATTTTCAGCAGTGGCCCAGGGAGAAAAACTCCAGCATATACGTTTAAAATACTCAAGACAAAACTATTTTTTTTACAAAGACGCACTGTACAGATTTACGTAGATGTTTAAGAACCAAGAGGTATTTGTTCTGTAATGACACTATACAAAGATAAAAACTGGCAATACTTCTGTTATGACATTCATTATATTAAGTTCCAAGCATAAAATATTTAGTATGCAATGTATGTGTTGAGCAAACATTAGCTAGGACTTAGACATGGGTAAGGAGAGTTGCAGCACAGATGTTAGGAATAAAAAAAAATGAAGTGATGAGTGTTAAACATTAGTCAGTAGGTAGATAGTAAAATAGAGAAGAGGGTGACAGCATTGTAAAGTTGGGGGTAAGAATATTAGGGTACTTACTGAGATAGAACTTAACAAGAAAGTGATAGAGACTATTTGAAGGGTTTGGATAAAGTGGGAAGGTCAGAAAAATTTTGAAATGTAAAGTGGGTTTTACGTAATGAAGAAAACTGAAGAGGAGTGAAAGAAAGGTTCACTGTATAGAAGGGTTAAGGGGTATGAGCTGACAAAGGAAAATAGAATTACCCAGCTGAGAAGATTGAGCACAACCACATGTGGTTTAGGTGTTGTTTTTAGTAAGGACTTAAGGTGGAAAATAATCTGTTTTAGGTATGGTGGGATGGTGTTCCAGAGTAGGGATACATAATGGGAGTAGAGAGAGAGTCCCCTGCTGAGTTACTACTTTGTTGTACCTACTAAAAGTTATTGGGTGAGTGAAGGTCTCTGCCTGGAAAGTAGTTACTTTTGGACGGCTTTCAAAAATAAATAAGCAATTAAAAGCATCCAAGTATTCACAATCTGATAATATAACTATACTCAAGAAGTTTCTTCTATTAACATTTTAACACTAACTTTTTTTTTTTTTTTTACAATAAATCTGATGAGAACATTTGGGGATGCAGATCTCACGGTCTAAGATTTTGGCATTAACAAAAGAAAATGCTCTTTCTCTTTTACTAATCTCCAATACGAGTCCAAGCAAATATTGTTTTCAGATTAAAGGATGGCATCAGATATTGAAGGAAGTTAATACAGCAAAGACAGTTTCAGCTGAATGTGTGTCATACTTGGGATTGCCTCATACCTCTCAAACTCTTAGTGCCAAAAATCTGGACAAAGCCTGACAAAATGGGGGTACAAAGGTCTAAAAATAGGGACATATTTTAAATGTTGCTCTTATAAACTTAGAAAGTTGCTAGAGTGACAAGGTTTGTGCATGTTCTGAAAGATTTGAAGTCTGAAACTCAAATATATATAATTTTTTAGTGATGTCAATTCTCAAATCATCTCAGTCATTTGCCAGAAAACCTACAAATTTTATGGGGAACACACCAAAAATATGAGTCAAAAAATCTGGACTTTCTGTGAAAATCTGGACAGCTGAGAGGTATGGTTTGACTATACTGGAAACCAGGAGAATCTTTAATTGTGTTGACCTGGAGGATTGCAGTAATTAAGAACTGAGTTGTTCTCTAGAATCACTAAACTGAAGACTGAACTACTTGAAAATAATAAAAACACTGCTTTAAAGGGGCCCACACATAGAAATGCTGTTACAATAACAAAAAAATGTGGCAGCCTTTACTTCGTTACAGGGGAAAAAAAAAAGAGTTTGCAACCTTTACCAACAGAATTTGGAAACGTAAAAAAAATAACTAAGGACAAAAGCCCAAATTAGTCACACATTTTAAATGATGGCACAACTGCCAAAATAATTTCCAGTTTTAAAAGGAATGGAATAATTCTGAGAAACATCAAGGATGTCCCTACAAAACAAGGACAGCTGAGAGGTATGCAGGGAAATAGTCTATATGATGCACAAACACATTTAAGATCTGGGTAGGATACCCCCTTGCATACAAACCACTGAGCATTCCACAGTCTGGAGAGGCCATTATAAAGCAGCCACAATAGTTGTTTTAGGCCTCATCGGCATCCCAACAGGCCCTAACCACCAACTTAATATGGAAGCCATGGATTACTGCATCATTGCAGGAATCCCCCCCCCCCCCACACACACACACACACGCATGCTCCTCTATACATGCTGATTACAACTACAGTCACTAGCTAAGGAGCACCAAGCCCATGTCCTCCTGGTCCTCAGTTACTGTGGTGCAAGCACCAGGGGAGTATAGCTGTCCAAGAATCACCTCTACTAACCCCAGGATGGACAGGCTGGCATGAAACTACAGCTGTGTAAGTAAAGTTACCACAAAAGAGAACACGTTGGAATACTCCAGTGTTGCAGTAGCTTAAGGTGTATGGGACAGCCAGCTTCCATAGCTTTAGGGCACCTACCCCGCACCCTAGCCACTTCATAGCTCAAGGAAAACAAGATAAGATAGTGGTTGGCGTGCCAAAACTTCAGAGATTTTTCTAACCTCAGAACAATGGGTCTAGATACAGGACAGCTAAATACATGCTAGGAAAAACGTGGAACAACACATATATCCTCATCCTGGCAAAAAACAGATTCCAAAAAAAAGACGGACATAGGGAGGGTGTGGCTACCGCAACAGTGATCTATTCAAACATGTACTGTTAGGCCAGGTTTACTTACACAACTGTACTATGCTGATTAAAAGATCGCTGTTGGTGTAGCCTAAGCTATAGCAGATGAATTTATTTATTTATTTTACATTTGTTGACTGGACTAGTCCAACTGGATATATGTCCATTTTCACTAGAGGCCCGGGGAGAAAAGCTTCAAAGGTTATTACAAGTTTAAACAGCAATAGGCAATACAATACAATAGGCAAAACAGAATTAGTTAATATATATAATATACAAATATGATAGGAGCAAAAACAAAATATAAATAATAAAATGTCTTAAAAAATGAAATATTTTTTTTTTTTCCAATGGTCATACAGTATATATGAGATAACATTTATCTACATAGATGTTATGTAAAGGAAGAGCTATCAAGGATACAGGGAGAAGAGAATTAAAGTAATTATGGTAGAAGAAAAGAGAGAGAGGAAGGAGGAAAGTTAATCTGGGTTGGTACAGGAGCAAAGCCAGTGTTTATTGAGATGCATTTTCAGTTGTCTTTTAAAAAGTGGGAGTGCGGACAAAGATGAGATATCAGAGGGTAGTTTGTCCCACATTTTTCCAACAGAGTTGGAAAAGAGGCAGTCACCTGCAGAGTTATTTGGTTTGGGAGTATAAATCAGTAGTTTGTTTGAAGAACGTAGGTGTTTCATGTTATTGTATGGTGAAATGAGGTTAGGGAGTATTGGTATTTTAGTTGGTTGATATAGAATTTTGTGAGCTATTAAGAGCTGTTGAAGTATTAGTTTATTGGGAAGTTCAAGCCAACCTAGTTGTCTTGGGTTCAGGCAGTGGTGAGTTCTAAACTGGGATTCTGCAGCAAATCTAGCAATATTATAATAAGATGTAGCAAGTTTCTTGAGGTTGTTTTTGGAGAGATTAGTGTAAATGGGGGAAGCATATAGAAGAGTAGAGATAAGATGAGATCTGGCTAAGGTGGTTCTTGCTTCAGGTGTAAGGAAGGGTTTAATTCTGTAAAGGGATCCAATTTTTTTGTTAACTAATTTTATTGTGTTGTTGATGTGAGAGTCAAAGCTTAGATTATTGTCAACAGTTATTCCTAGTAATTTTGTAGTTGAATCTGGAGAAATGAGAGTGCTATCAGTGGAAGTGAGAGTGAAGTTAAGTGGGGTAGATTTACGGGTAGGTGAGAACAGTAACAGTTTGGTTTTCTTGGGGTTGAGGAGAAGGCAACAGTCTGAGAACCATTGTTCAACAGTGGTAAAGGCTTTCTGGGTAAGAGATTGGAGTTCAGTTTGAGAGGTAGCAGTGCAGATTATAGTAGAATCATCTGCATATTGTATGCAGGTAGTGTTAGGGATAGCTGACTGGAGGTCATTAATAAAGATAGAAAATAGAAGGGGGCCTAGGATACAGCCTTGAGGTACATCTAAAGAGGTAAGAAGGAGATTAGATAGTGAATTTTTCCAGAGTACTGCCTGCTGACGGTTTTCTAGGTAAGATGTAAACCAAGTTAAGGAAGGGGTATCACGTGAGAGAGATTTTAGTATGTGCAGAACAAGTTTATGACTGACCATGTCGAAAGCTTTAGATAAGTCAATGAACACTGAAGATGATAGATAATTGTTGTTGCGGTTGTAGTTGATGGAGTTGGTAAAGGAGAGTAAAGCAGTGGTAGTACTGTGGGAAGGTCTGAATCCATGCTGACAGTTAGCAAGTAGGTTGCTATGGAGAAGGTGGTTAAGTAGTTGTTTATGGATACATTTTTCCATAAATTTAGCTAGAGGTGATAGAAGTGCTATGGGGCGAAAGTTTGAGAAGTCATTAGAGTTCCCCCCTTTGTGTAGTGGGATGATGTGAGATATCTTCCAGATAGAAAGGAAAATTCCTTCATTTATATATCTATTTATCAGAATAGAAATGGGATAGGCAGTGGCTTTGGCTCCTATTTGCAAGAATTCTGCAGGAAGTTTGTCTGCAGAGGGGGTGGTAGGTTTTAGTTTTTGGAGCAGTGATGAGACAAAGGAGGTAGATACAGGTTGTAAGTGAAGGGAAGGAGGAGTATTACCAGTGGGTAAGAGTAGCTTAGAGGTGTCAGGGGATAGGTGACTAGCAAGAGTTTGGATAGTATTAGTGAAGAAAGAATTAAAGTCATTGGCTATTTGTGTGGGATTGTCTGGGTTAGAGTCCTGAGGGTTTGGTGTGATAGACTGACCTGGGGATAAAAGATTATTAATACTGGCCCAGAATTTTTAGGTTCATTTTTGGAGGTTTGTTGTAATTGAAGGTAACAGTTTTTTTTTTGTCTGTCAGGATGGCTTTTTTTGTACTGTTTCTAAGCTCCTTGAAGTATTGGTGGTCAGTTAGATTCTTTGTGGTAAATGATTTTTTGCCTAGTATTGTTGGTCAGCCAGGGAGCTACTTTAGCTTTGGTTCTAATAGTACGACTAGGGGCATGGTGATCAAGGATAGATAAGAATGTGGAACTGAAGTATTCTACTGCTTCATTAAGGGGGAGATATTTTAGTGGGGACCAATTACATAGTCTTAACTCAGTTTGAAAATGTTCAACGTTAAATTGCTTTTTTGAGCGTAGTGTTCTGTAGGTAGCAGGTAAGATTAGGTTGGTTTTATGTCTAATGACATATGATAGCGAATGGTCGCTTAGGTCTTCTGGTAGGGTACCTGACTGGTAGTTCTGTTGGGGAGTATTAGTAAGGATCCAGTCTAAGGTGGTTTCATTATTGTTGGTTTTATTAGTTCTGGTAGGACTATTAATGAGTTGTATGAAGCCATATAGGTTTATATGGAAGGTGGGGTTTGTATTGTTACAGGAATACCAATCAACGGTGAAGTCACCTAAGACTAATGTTTCTTGAGGGAGGTTGGTGGAGAGTGAACTAAGGATACATTTGAGAGTGCTAATGTTATTTCCTGGAGGGAGATATGCACAAATAATATTTATGGCTTTACTAGTGTTGGCTTGAAGTTTGGAGCTGATTACTTCGGCATTATTATCTAGGGTACAAGTCAGATTTATAGTACTAACTCGGAATTGTGTTTTATAGAGAATTGCTACCCCTCCTCCCTTTTTGGTAGTGCGGTCAAGTCTAATGATGTTATACCCGGGTGGAGTGATTTCATTGTCTTTAATGGTAGGCTTAAGCCACGTTTCAGTTAAACATAAAGTATCAAATTGATGGACATCTAGAAGGGCATGGACTTGAGTAATTTTGTTACAAATACTTTGTATGTTGAGATGGGCAATAGAGAGAGAGTTTGTAGGGATGGAAGATGACAGAGAAGTAGTTTTGTCTTGTTTTTTGTAGGCATTGGTATTGGTATGGTGTGGGCCAGGGTTAGGATGAATATCTCCATCCAATAGTGAGTGGAGGAGTTTAAAATATTTTGGTTGGAGGAGTTTGTAAAAACAGTCAAATAGTTTCCTAGTTTTTAGTTTGCTTAACTTGAAGTGTGCTAGTCTGTGGTATTTGACTAGTAGGTAGTTAGGCTGAGTGATGAGATTTAAGAAGGTAGGAAAGAAAGGTGATATAGGTGTAGAGGTGTATTTAGAGGGAAAAGGAAGAGTAAAGTGGGTATTCATAGGATGTTAAAAGGTAAGTAGTTACAAGAGAAGATAAAAGTGATAAGCAGATAAGTAGTTTAAGTTGTGAAGGGATGAAATTTGTACACATTTTAATGATTGGGGAGGTGAGCAAAGGGATGAGAAGTAGATTATAGGTACAGATGGGGAATAGTAGTATGACTAAGTAAATAGGGGAGGAAGAATACCAAAGTTTACTAAAAAGGAAGGAAAAAGGTTGAGACTCTAAGAAACATTGAATAATAATGAATAAATATATTTATAGTGGTTTGTAAAGGTACTCTCAAATAACTAGAAACTACTAGAGGAAGCATCTTAGATATCACCCTTTTCTTAGAAGCTGTAGAAGCAGCCATAGCCCTATCTAAGTGGGCCCTGATTTTGCCTGGAAATGTCATGTTGTGTTAAGAGTAACAAAAAGCAATAGGATGGAATAGTCACTAACTGTCCCTTACAATTACCTTAAGGGAACAGCATTCCATAAACCAACAGACAAACAATCCCCTCACTTATAAGACCAACCTTAAACTATATCTAAATCACACTAGAATTTGCAAATGTCCTCAGTTTCTCTCCTATCTACTAAAACATTACTTCCTAACTAGCAGTATTTACTCCCTCCCTTCAATCCCCTGTAGTTTGTTCGGGTTTTTGTTTTGGATTCTCTTCTGCATGAGAGTCCCCCCTTTTTCTTCTACATTTTCTCCTTCTGGATGTGCATGGAATCCTTTGTCCTATGGAGACTGTTTTCTACTGGGGCAATTCAGTTCTGGGTAAGTGCATCTGTATGCCACTTTTATGCCCTACATCCTGCGTGAGGAGCATGTGTGTGACGTATGGAGTATACAAAATCATAAGGCTTTGATATACTGGCCGAACATTGGCCTGCCCTAGCTGGGAAATCCAGATGGAAAAGAATACTGCAACAGTGAACAGAAGGACATCTACTGTTGTGGTAAGATTTTACACAATTGTACTTTCCTACCAGTTTCATTTTCAAGCCAGAGGTAGATTAATCAATTATTATGCCTCTATGTAACCTAAGACTAGCCAACACAGAGGGATGAATCCCAGACTACAATCGAGATAACTTAGTACCAACTAATGACCAAAGATAAGTCCACTGGGAAGGAAACAAAATTATTAAGAATTACCTGTTTACTGCTGGGGTTTAGGTTTGGGGGAATATGTTCCAGTGGTGCACATTCTCATTATACCCCATGCTACAGACCAAACACATGGCATCTACTTGCAAGGGGATAGGGCAACTTAAGAGCTTACATCACCCCCAAAAATGAATGATAATCCTTTTCAAATGCTCACCCCTTGGTGCTACCAGTCTTGAATTTGGAGAAACATCAGTGCTTTAAGAGGTAAAAATATAACAATACCTACCAGAATGACAACCATGCTGACAAATTAAAGTGATGGTTTAGATTACCAAGAGGCACACAGAACTACAAATAGTAAAATAATAATCTTAAAAAAAAAAAAAAAAAACACTATAACTAGTGAGTACAAAAGCAAGAAAACTAGAAAAGGTCAGAATGTAGAAGATGACAATGTGGTAGCCTTGCACAAATGGGAAACAAATTACAGATGGCAACTGACAAGTGCAGAATGGTGAGTCCAGGAAAAAAGTGCTGGGGTCAGAGATAATGGGGTGTAGGTCAAGTAGAAGAGTTTCGATGCTGAAGCCCAAAATGAAGAGAAGAAGGGCTGAACCCCGCCTAGAACATGATAAAGAATGACACAGGAATCCTTCAAACACTGGATCCAAACCAGTCTGACTTAAAAGGCATGGATCCAAACCAGTCTGACTTCAAAGGCAGGTCATGCCTACTCAGTTTGGCAGACTTCTTCAAAAAGATCACCAAAGCAATAGATGAGGGCCAAAGCATTCGACAATACCCATTTGGGCATTGTAGAGAAAATCATGGAATTGGGTATAAACCACTATATGTTAGTCAGTGGATAGCCAGCTGGCTCATAAAAAGGACCCAAGAAGTTAGACAGGGGATTCTACCTCCACAAAGAGGCCAGCCAATAGCAAAGTTTCTTAAGGCTCGATGCTGGGGACACTCCTTTTTGGCATCTACTGAAGTAGAGGTCATTGTCAAGGGCCACTGCCTGACAATTTTTGCAGATGACTGCAAACTAGCTGCAGCCACAGAATCACCCAGACATACAAATACCCTCCCCCAAAAGGCCTGATACATACTAATAACTACTGCCAGAGCAGCAGTCTAAAATTAATGACAATAAATGTTTAATAGTATCATTTAGGAAGGCAGCTACCCATGGAAACCACCACATTGACAATGCACCCCCAAGAGTAGACACAAGGATTTGGGAACACATGTATACAGTAACCTGGTCTTTGACCATCATGTGTCTGTGAAAGCAAGGAAATCATTCTGTATTGCGCAATTTATAAGCAAGTGTATGGCATCTAGTTCAACTGTACCTGGCCTTCATCAGAGCAGTCATGGAGTACAATATCTCCTTCTGTCTGTACCTGACCAGATACATGCAACAAAGGAGTGTCCACAGGGGTTCATAACAAAAATAACACAGGATGTAAACATGTCCTATAAGAACCACCACAATGCCCTCAGTGTACTCTACGAGGCTGACAGGCTGTCTATATTTGACTACGAAGCATCCTTTGATCCCGCTCTAGTGGACATGATGCACATCTGCAAAACAAGTCACATCTGGTAATTCTGATGCCAGTCCTAAACCTCCTCTGATGACATAAGTAGGACATGTTGGAGGGACAATTGTGCGTCACACAAACTACCCCTTCTCTGGAACAGGCTTCTTACTCCTTTTGAAGCAGATTCTTCCAAAACCTAATTCAAGCTTATCTTGGACAACTGTATGTGGAATCAGAAATTTACTCCTAGTCTGGCACTCATGTCTCTATTAGACAGAGGCAGCTTGTAAATGCCTGACCATCCATGCCAGAGCTTACATACCCCTTAAAATAACCCTAGAGTATGAAAACTTGTTGGATACATTTGGGAAGTATGGTTATACTTAAAAAGGCCCTCTACGGTTGCTAGCCTAGTAATCACCAATGAACCTGAAGGTATGGCACAGGAGAACTAGAGGTATAATGAAAAAGCCAAAGAACCAAAAACAAACTGTTTATGACTGAAGTGTGTGTGTGTTACATTTGTGTGTTTTGGGTGGGGCTGGGGACACAGCCAGCATGAAAGACAAATGAAAGACAGATGTTTAGCCTTTACTTTGGTATACAAGTTTTGGGAGTGGACACCAAATAAAACAAACTCAGTCCTAAATTACATTGCATTATGGGTGTCCTGTATTTGCGCTAAAGACACCTTGGTCGACATCCACTTACCTGACTGCATTTGGCTGACTAAGTAGATGGTCAACAGATTCCAACACTTCGGGGTAGGAAAATATGCCCTTTCCCCAATTTGTGCAATCTTAGGGAGTTACTATATATAATTAGCAAGGGACGAGAGGGTGCAGGGACTTGTCGTCCCTCCAAAAATGATGTTTAAAGATTGCATGTGCCAAGGTTCTTTCTCAGTGCATGTGTGTTAGCATGTTGATATTCACTTTGTCAACCTTCTGCATTCGAGGTATGGGTTACTTAACAAATGTGTTTATATCCATTTATAATTCCCATTCAGTTATCAACCATGCATATGATTGAACAACCAAGATAAGGTTGAACACCCCCAATATTGAACAAATGCTGGCATTTGTGTGTGAGACAGACTTTGCAACAGCAGGGGTGGTGATTTTTCCTTTCAGCACTGTTCTGCGATCAGGGAGTTGGGATACATAATCAGCAGGGGATGCGGAGATGCAGGGGGGCTTACCCCCCAGCATAAAGTATGATTTTATTTATTTATTTATTTTTTTGAGGAGTTTTCACTTGTGAAAATGCCTGAATAACCTTGGTGCTAGTACACAAAAGTGAGGGGTTTGTTGAACAGACATCATCACATGCAAGTCTGTGACTAAATGGAGATTTTTATGGTTTACTGTATGTGTAGTACTCATTTTGCCACGGTCTGTCTGATCTGTGGTACTAGGGGCAGAGTTACTGAATTCTTACGACCTGACTACCACATTCCAGATGGATGTCTACTGATATTATGAATGCTGTTGTTTCAGAAGGCCTAGTCTCATGTACTCAGCCTGGTAAGATGCAACAGCTCCTGCTTGCCTGTTGATCTCTGACAGATGAAACATTACCAACAAGGACTGGGTAACCATCTCACTGGCGAGACTTACGGGATGAAAGGGCAGCTCTGTGCTCTTTGAGCATCTTCCCTCCCTCAACTCCTTGAGGTGGCATTAATTTCTATTTGCCTTCTTAGAGGAAGAAACTACCTCAAAGACATTGATGGATGCTTGAATGACTTCATAATGGGTTCCAATTTTTCTGAGTCAACCACTCTCTCAGTGCTTCCTCTCTGCTTCTTCATATTTCCCTAATGACACCCACATAAATCTGGTGACTACATGCAAAAAGAGTCACTCAGTATCAATTTTCATATTTCCCTAATGACACCCACATAAATCTGGTGACTACATGCAAAAAGAGTCACTCAGTATCAATTATTTCATGAGATCTGACACACAGAGGCTTGTTGGGATTATAAGAGGCATACTCTGAGAAATGATACAGATTTCCTCTGGAAATTTTAAAAATACAGTAGTAGTAAAGGGGAGAAAAACTTCCTTAATAGGACACTTACCTTTTGGAAGAAATTTTAGGAACAGAGGTCTGTGGCCACACCTCAACCAGGATGCAAATATCCCAATGGAAAAATGAATTGAAAATCATGCAGACTACCTCCCTATCAAAGGCACAAGCATGTAATCTCATGTAGCAGAGTCAGCCACGTGTCTGCAGAGCTCAGAAGTCACGTTAATCTGTTAGAGGTCCACCTGCATTTAATTCCTATCTGCCAATTATTCTACTGCAAACAGTGATCCACAAGAACAATATTGGGAGATCTGAAGCTCCAACACAGAGAGGAAGTGGGGAGCTGACTATGGTTATGAACCACATAGGGTTTAGACAACTGGTATAAGGCTGTACAGAAAAAGGAAAGAACTGCAGATGTGGTTCTAATCAATAGAAAGGGTGTCCTAGATGTCCAGTTGAAAACACCATTAGCCAACAGTGATCACACCACTATGCCACTTAGAGTAGGGATAAAAGTTACTCTAAACAAAGTTGATGGTCTGGGTTTTAGAAGAGTGGATTACAAGAGTGGATTACAATGGACTGGGGACGTGGACAGATAGGTTAAAAAACTGGAAGTAAACAAGCTACAAAAGCAGGTCAAACTTCAGGACTATGGACAAACATGTGAAGATGAGGCAAAGAGATAAGGCCAACCTGGCCAAGTAGAAATTTGTGGCTAGTAATTAGGGGAAAGACAGCCTACAAGAGATGCTAAGAAAGGGGTAAGGAAGGAAGCAGGCATAGCACAAGAAGGCCAAGAAAGTACAGTTTTGTACCTACCATAAATGTAGATGTCCGAACTGGATAGCATCTGCAGTCATAACAAATGGGTTGTCCTGTCGTCAGGCAGCCCTTCGGTCAGCCGGATTCCAAAGTCTGGGTCCGGCTTCGGCTGATGTCGCACTTCACCCGACGTCATCTCTGCTGGTCTTCGGGTATAAAGGCATCAGCCGACGCCATTTTCCTCTGTTTCTTGCCCCAGATGCCAGTTGCCCTCTTGGAAGGCTAAATTTTGGATAAATGCCAATGTTTCCAAAAAAAAATAGAAGGCAAACACAAAAAATAAGCATGTATGCACATATATACAAACAAATACACCATAAGAGACCCCCCCCCCAGCTAGCTATTAGGAGGGTAAATACCCTAGGAGTACCACAGAGGGGAAGGAGGGAGGGTAATCCTGACTGCAGATGCTATCCAGTTTGGACATCTACATTTATGGTAGGTACAAAACTGTACTATGTCCTTCATGGATGCATCTGCAGTCATAACAAATGGGTAGAATACCATAGCCAAACTAGGGGAGGAGGAAGAAAAATTATGGTGTAGTTAGGATCCCTTGCAGTACAGCAGTGGCAAACCCTGCTCGGGATCTAGAGTATAGAGGTAAATTATAATGCTTGGCAAATGTATGCACGGAGGTCCAAGTAGCCGCCTCAATAATGTCCTTGGTTGCCACCTCGTAAGAAAGCTGTGGTAGTGGCTGTAGCCCTTGTAGAATGAGGTCTTATGTTCTGTGGAATTGGTTTTCCATGGTAGGAGTAACAGAATCTTATGCAATTTCCTATCCATTTGGAGATTGTCTGTTTGGAAATTGCTTTTCCTTCCCTTCCTGTTGCATAGGCTACAAAAAGCTGGTCAGTTTTTCTGTTACTTTTGGTTCTGTCCAGGTAGTAGCGTAACTGTCTATGTACATCCAAGGTATGCAGCATTCTTTCCCCCCTGTTTTGTGGATTGGGAAAGAAGGTAGGTAGGTGGATTGCCTGGTTTAAAGACACTCTGGATACCACCTTAGGCATAAATGTAGGATTAGTTCTCATGGACACCCTATCCTGATGGAAGATTAGGAAGGGTTGCACTGCCATTAAGGCCTGTAGTTCAAACCCTCCTTGCTGAGGTAATTGCCAGTAGGAAAGCAGTTTTCCATGACAGGTGTTGTAGATCTGCTGTTGCTGCTGGTTCAAACGGAGGGAGTGTCAACTTTTCTAGCACAAAGTTCAAGTCCCATGCTGGTAATGGTGGTTTCCTAGGAGGTTTTACATTCTTGATCCCTCTGAGGAACTGCCTGAGTAGAGGATGTGAAAAGACAGGTGGATCAAAGCTGTATTCTGCTGAAATAGCTGATGCATGTATCTTGATGGAGGAATAGGACAGGCCTGTATGTAGAAGCTCTGCCAAGTACTCCAGAATGTTAGCAATATCTATGTTCGACACATCTTTTCCTCTTTCAGTACTCCAAATGACAAACCTTTTCCATTTTCCTGCATAGTTCCTTCTTGTTGAAGGTCTGCGGGCTTCAAGGATAATGTCTTTAACCCTTTGGGAAAGGTCTGGGTTAGTTGCTGCTATGTGATGTTCCAGGCAGTCAGTTGCAAGGTTTTTAGGTTTGGATGCATGATGTTGTAGTTGTTCTGAGTTAACATCAAAGGCATCAGGGTATTGACCACATTTTCTCCCGAGACATGCTCCTCAGCAATGGGTACCAGTGTTGTCTTGGCCAGTTCGGAGCTATCAGGATTATCCTTGGACGTTCCTCTTTGATTTTCAGTAGTACCTTGTGCATCAAGGGAAGAGGTGGAAATGCATATGCTGTCAGGCCTTTCCAGCTGAAGGATAGAGAGTCCACCTTCCATGCAAGTGGGTGGAATGTCCTTGTGCAGAATTTTTGAGCTGGTGATTGAGTGGGGAAGCGAATAGATCTATTTGTGGCATTCCCCATTTCTTTGTGATGGCCTTGAAGATGTCCGGGTGTAGCATCCATTCGTGAGCATCCGAGGTGGTTCTGCTTAACATGTCTGCTAGGGTGTTCTCTTTTCCCGGCACAAATATTGCCTGTAACTGGATGTTGTAGCTGAGAACCAGATTCCAAAGGTCCAAAGTCATTCTGCATAGGGGGTATGAATGAGTGTCTCCCTGTTTGTTGATGTACCACATGACTGTGGTGTTGTCTGTCCTTATCATCAAATGGCCTTCTTTGAGGAATGGTCTGAATTTTTGGATTGCCAGTTTTACTGCCAGCATTTCTTTTTGGTTTATGTGCAGGTGCAGCTGGTCTTGAGACCACAATCCTTGTATGCATTTGTCCAACATGTGCGCCCCCCATCCTAGGTCTGAGGCGTCCGTTGTGATGGTTTGGCTTGCTCGAAAGTTGTGGAAGGGTAAGCCTGGGTTTGACTGGCATGCTTGAGCCCACCATAGGAACTCCTGTTTTAGGCATGGGATTAGTGGTATTTCTGTTTCTAAGCTGTGCCTGTGCTGAGACCATAAATTCTTTAGGTACCACTGTAGCTTTCTCATATGTAGTCTGGCATGTGGGACCAAGATTATGCATGATGCCATGAAGCCCAAGGCCTGCAGAACTTTTCTTGCTGTTAGTTTGTTCTGCTTTGTTAATGCCAAGAAGTAAAGAGGGAGCTCTTTTTGTTTTTCTGCAGTTAGGAATGCCATTTGTTTTACTGTGTCCAATTCCGCGCCAAGAATGTTCTTGTTTGGGATGGTATCAGCCTTGACTTTTGTAAATTGACTGTGTATCCCAGGGCTTGTAGCAAGTAAATGACCCTTTGTAAATCTGTTTTCAGCTTGCATTTGTTGTCCGCTTGTAACAGGCAGTCGTCCAGGTATGGATAAATTTGGATTCCCTGTACTCTGCAGTGAGCGATTACTGATGCCAGGCATTTTGTGAATACTCTGGGTGCAGTAGATAAGCCAAAGGGCAATGCTGAGAATTGATAATGCTCTGATCCTGCAAGAAATCTGAGGTATCTTCTGCAATTTGGTCGAATGGGGACGTGCAGGTATGCCTCCTTGAGATCTAGAGTTACCAGCCAACACTCCTTGCCCAGCATGGGAAGAAGTTGCTGTAGGGTCAGCATTTTGAATTTTGGGACAATGATGTATGTGTTTAAGATGGACAGGTCGAGAATAGGTCTCCAACTTTTCTTTTCTTGGCACTAGGAAGAGTCTGGAGTAGAATCCTTTGCCCTGTTCTGATATTGGTACTCTTTCCACAGCTCTCATCTTTGTTAATTCTGCTATCTGCTGCAGAGCTTCTATTTTTTGATTTGGAGGCAGGTTTGGCATTCCTCTTTTACTGGTAAGGTGTGGAAGTGGAACCGTAGCCTTGGTCTATGGTTTGCAAAATCCACTTGTCTTTGTGATATAGTGCCAATTTTTCGAAAATAAGGCTAACTTTCCGCCTAATGGTGCTGCTATTTGCTCCCTGGTAGGCAGAGTCAGAGCCAAGTCACTGTGATTGTCCTGTTGCAGTGGCAGTGGTTGTGTCTGTGCCTCGGTTATTGCCTTGCCACTGTCATCCTCTGTAGGCACCTCCTCTGGATTGATTTCTGCCTCTAGAGCGTCTATTCCTGCCCCTTTGGGATCTTGTGGAGTCAGGAAAGGACCAATTTTGGCAGGCCAGTTCCTGCTAAACCTTGGGGCTGAACCTGTAAGAAATCTTTAACTGTTTGTACAGATTTTGCCTTTTCTTCCATTTTCTTCATTACCTGCTGGGCAGGTGTACCAAACAGACTGGCCTTATCCATAGGAGCATCTAATAGCTTTGCTTTAACATGATCCGGTAAGACCTGTTCTTTCAACCATGCATGCCTTCTTATCACTGTGCCAGTCATGGCTGATCTAAATGAAGCCTCCAGTGCATCATAGCCATATTTTAAGGAATGGTTACTAACCTGTTGGATGTTATTCACCATTTCTAATACATATTTCTTATCTAAAGATTCATCAGAGGACAGTTTTTAGTTAACTGATCCAGCATAAACTCTTGGTATTGGATCATATGAAACTGACAGTTTAAAGCTCTAGCTGAGAGAGTAGCAGAGGTGTAAACTTTTTTCCCATCTCTAAGGACCTGGATTCCCTTTCAGAAGGAATAGGTTTTTTTGCTGTGGTCGAGGCTACTGCCTTAGGCCCCTGGGATATAGTTTCGGGGTCTGCAAGTGGGGCCTTGTATAGGTGGTGATGAGTGTCTGGCACCCTGTAAAATCTATCTGGTTTGGCAGGGGCTGGAGGTAAAGAATCAGGAGCAGTGCAGACATCATTAAATGCATCATCCACAACAGGCAGTACAGGAGGTATAGCTAAGGGCCTATGTTGTGGTAAGTGCAGAAAAGTCCTAAGCCTTTTCCTTGAATCTGAGAAATCTTGTCCCTGCCATTGGAATTGTTCTCTCATGGCATGTAAGGTTTCCCCAAAGGAAAATTCCTCTGGTGGAGAGGCAGCTGGAATGGATTCTTCAGCATCGGAATCTTCATAAGTAGAAAAGGGAGCCTCTGGCTGGTCTGTAATGTCTGAGTCATCCGCAGAATCATCAGAGGACACTGGCTCAGGGGGCTCTGCTCTAGGTCTCTTTTCTGGGGGCTGAGAGGCCCTGTCTGGGTGAGATTGGGATCCCCTAATTAAGGATATTAAATCTTCTGCCAGAGTAAGCATTTGTGAACTAGAAGTGGGCCTGTGTGAGGGGGGCTTAACAGGCACTGATTTAGCAGATTTGGCTGCTTTAGCCCTGGCAAAGGCCTTAATAGACATGGCTGTAGGAGGCCTAGCAGCACCACGTGCTGGGGTAGAGACATCCAAAGGAATGGTGTCTGATAAATCACTAGGAACCACAGTTGTAGGCAAAATTTCTGAGGCCGATTCAAGTAAGGTAGCAGGAGCCTCAGTAGTAGTCATGGATTCGGCTGAAGATTGACCAGTTTTCTCGGTTTCGGCCGAAACCGAGATACTCGCAGCTTGCTTAACCGTGGCTTCGGCCGAAACCGCGGACCGCGAGTGTCGGTCTTTTTCTTTGCGTTTTTTAACAATTTGGGTAGTCGGAGGATCCGACGGCATAATGTACGCAAAATCTGAGCCGAAAAACTGTTCAGCAAACTCCGACCGACGCCTAAGCGTTCGTCGGTAGAAGGAAGCACAGGCCGAACAGGCTGCTACATCGTGGTCTGGGCCTAAGTAAGGCAGACAGTAAGAGTGGAAATCTTTATGAGGTATTTGTTTCCCACAAGTTAAACAGTTATTGACTTTTTCTGACATCGGCTGAGGCAAGAAAGAGTCCCCAACGGGGTACTTAGCTTTTTAGAAGTCTTCGAAGTAGTATTCGGTAGTAGTAATCTCTGGATCTGACCGACCGGCACTTGCGAACAGCTTCTGCTTCGGGCACCACGCAGCAAGAAAGACTGAGGAAAATGGCGTCGGCTGATGCCTTTATACCCGAAGACCAGCAGAGATGACGTCGGGTGAAGTGCGACATCAGCCGAAGCCGGACCCAGACTTTGGAATCCGGCCGACCGAAGGGCTGCCTGACGACAGGACAACCCATTTGTTATGACTGCAGATGCATCCATGAAGGACATCAGATAAAGAATAGTGAGGGCACAAAAGATTGCTGTTCAAAGAAGGGAACAAAATGAAGGCAATTTTTTAGGTACACAGCATAAAATAACAACAAAAGTATAACCTGGCCATACTCAGCAAAGACAGGAAAGAGATCATAGTGTTTGAATGAATATTTTGCTTACATCTTAATGAAACAAAAGCAAAAGGAGAATGTTTGTTTGGATAGGAGGAATGTACCTTAACTGGACTTCAGCAAGGCCTTTGACTTGGTCCACAAAGGATGTTGACAAGATAACTGCAGGAGTCCGATAAGACCAAGACTAAGGAAAAGGATAGCTGTATGGCTGAATGGTTGATCACAGAGGGTTGTGTTAAAACAAGCATTGTTAGAAAAGTACAGTTGTGTACCTACCATAAATGTAGATGTTCGAGTGTATTCACTGCTGCAGTCATTACAATTGTGTTATCCTGCTGGCAGGCTACCCACAGTCAGCCTGAATTCCAAAGTCTAGGTCCGGCGTCAGTTGCTGTCGCCTCCTCCCTGACGTCAGTGCGCCAGGGGTATAAAAGATGCAGCTGACGCCATTTTCTTCAGTTTTTCTTGCCCCAGATGTCAGGTGCCCCCAAAAGGGTAGGCTAAAAATATGTAAATAAAGCATGCATGCACCAAAGTAAATTATTCCTTCATCTACAAGCAAATACACCACATAGGTTGTATAGAATAGAGAAGTACAGATAAGTTCCAGCAAAGATAAGGGGGATGGTGGGTGGGTAACCTGGACTGCAACAGTGAATACACTCGAACATCTACATTTATGGTAGGTACACAACTGTACTATGTTCATCGTGTTTCACTGTTGCAATCATTACAATTGGGTTGAATCCCAAAGCTAAGGTTGGGAGGCTGGAGCTAAACAGGATTAGGAGCGGCTAGGAGGCCCTGCAGAACTGAAGTGGCAAAGCCTGCCCTGGATTTAGAGTAGAGTGGTAAGTGATAATGCTTTGCAAAAGTGTGCACTGAACTCCAGGTTGCAGCCTCTAAAATGTCTTTGGTTGGTACTCCTCTGAGGAAGGCTACTGAAGTGGCTGCTGCTCTGGTTGAATGTGGCCTAATGGCCTTAGGCACTGATTTGCCATGTTGTGAATAGCAGAAATGGATGCAGTGGCCTATCCACTTTGAAATGGTCTGCTTTGAGATAGCCTTTCCTTGTGATCCTGCAGCATATGCCACTAGTAATTGCTCAGTCTTTCTGAAAGCTTTGGTTCTGTCCAAGTAGAAGTGCAGCTGTCTGTATATGTCCAAAGAATGCAGAAGTCTCTCACCCTTATTCTGTGGGTTTGGATACAAGGTAGGTAAGTGAATAGTTTGGTTAAGGGCCACACTGGACACTACCTTAGGCATAAATGTCGGGTTTGTCCTTAGAGAAACCCTATCTGGATGGAAAATTATAAAAGGCTCCACAGCCATGAGTGCCTGTAGCTCTGAGACTCATCTTGCAGAGGTTATTGCTAGGAGCAGAGCTGTTTTCCAAGATAAAAAATTATATCAGCCGTAGAGGATGGCTCAAAAGGAGGCAGTGTGAGTTTTTCCAAGACATAATTGAGGTCCCATGCAGGTATTGGTGATCTCCTTGGAGGCCTAAAGTTTTTGGCTCCTCTGAGGTACTGCCTTAGTAAAGGATGAGAAAAAAATAGGTGGCTCTGTATTATAATGAGCTGAAATGGCAGAGACATGAATCTTAATTGATGAAAAGGATAGGCCTTTGTCCAGCATCTCAGTTAAGTTTTGCAAAATCTGAGGAACATTTGGTACAGTCGTGTCAATCCCTTGTGCCTGGTTCCAAGCACAGAATCTCTTCCATTTTTCAGCATAAGATTTTCTGGTATTAGGCCTCCTGGCCTCCAAAATAACATCCATCACTGTTTTAGAAAGAAGGGTGTTCTGAATGACTGCATTACCGGCCATGCTGCCAGATTTAAGGTCTTGAGTTGGCTGTGCAGGATCCGATTGTTTTGTTGGGACAGTAAGTGAGGAATTTGAGGTAATGTCCAGGCTGGGCATTGAGACAGGTTTCTTAGGATTGGGTACCAGTGCTGGCAAGGCCAGTCTGGGGTAATCAGTATCATTTTTGGCTTCTCTTGTCTGCCCTTTAGGAGTACCTTGGGGAGGACGGGCAGTGGAGAAAAGGCATATACTGTTAATTTTTTCAGGCTGAAAGACAGAAAGTACAGTTTTGTACCTACCATAAATGTAGATGTCCGAACTGGATAGCATCTGCAGTCATAACAACTGGGTTGTCCTGTCGTCAGGCAGCCCTTCGGTCGGCCGGATTCCAAAGTCCGGGTCCGGCTTCGGCTGATGTCGCACTTCACCCGACATCATCTCTGCTGGTCTTCGGGTATAAAGGCATCAGCCGACGCCATTTTCTTCAGAGTTTCTTGCCCCAGATGCCAGTTGCCCTCTTGGAAGGCTAAATTTTGGGTAAAAATGCCAATGTTTCCCAAAGGATAGAAGGCAAACACAAAAAATAAGCATGTATGTACATATATACAAACAAATACACCATAAGAGACTCCCCCCCACCAGCTAGCTATTAGGAGGGTAAATACCCTAGGAGTACCACAGAGGGGAAGGAGGGAGGGTAATCCTGACTGCAGATGCTATCCAGTTCGGACATCTACATTTATGGTAGGTACAAAACTGTACTATGTCCTTCATGGATGCATCTGCAGTCATAACAACTGGGTAGAATACCATAGCCAACTAAGGGAGGAGGAAGAATAGATTATGGTGTGGTTAGGATCCCTTGCAGTACAGCAGTGGCAAACCCTGCTCGGGATCTGGAATACAGTGGTAAATTATAATGCTTGGCAAATGTATGCACGGAGGTCCAAGTAGCCGCCTCAATAATGTCCTTGGTTGCCACTCCTCGTAAGAAGGCTGTGGTAGTGGCTGTTGCTCTTGTAGAATGAGGTCGTATGTTCTGTGGAATTGGTTTTCCATGGAAGGAGTAACAGAATCGTATGCAATTTCCTATCCATTTGGAGATTGTCTATTTGGAAATTGCTTTTCCTTCCCTTCCTGTTGCATAGACTACAAAAAGCTGGTCAGTTTTTCTGTTACTTTTTGTTCTGTCCAGGTAGTAGCGTAGCTGTCTGTGTACATCCAAGGTATGCAGCATTCTTTCCCCTCTGTTTTGTGGGTTGGGGAAGAAGGTAGGTAGGTGGATTGCCTGGTTTAGGGACACTCTGGATACCACCTTAGGCATAAATGTAGGATTAGTCCTCATGGACACTCTGTCTTGGTGGAAGATTAGGAAGGGTTGTACTGCCATTAGGGCCTGAAGTTCAGAAACCCTCCTTGCTGAGGTTATTGCCAGTAGGAAAGCAGCTTTCCATGAAAGATGCTGTAGGTCTGCTGTTGCTGCTGGTTCAAAAGGTGCAAGTGTCAACTTTTCTAGCACAAAGTTCAAATCCCAAGCTGGCAGTGGTGGTTTCCTAGGAGGTTTTACATTCTTGATCCCTCTGAGGAACTGCCTGAGTAGAGGATGTGAGAAGACAGGTGGATCAAAGCTGTATTCTGCTGAAATAGCTGATGCATGTATCTTGATGGAGGAATAGGACAGGCCTGTATGTAGAAGCTCTGCCAAGTACTCCAGAATGTTAGCCATATCTATATTCGACACATCCTTCCCTCTTTCAGCACTCCAAATGACAAACCTTTTCCATTTCCCTGCATAGTTCCTTCTTGTTGAAGGTCTGCGGGCTTCAAGGATAATGTCGTTAACCCTTTGGGAGAGATCTGGAATAGTTGCTGCTATGTGATGTGCCATGCAGTCAGCTGCAACGTTTTTAGGTTTGGATGCATGATGCTGTAGTTGTTCTGAGTTAAGATCAAAGGCATCAGGGGTATTGACCACATTTTGTCCCGAGATATGCTCCTCAGCAATGGGTACCAGTGTTGTCTTGGCCAGTTTGGAGCTATCAGGATTATCCTTGGACGTTCCTCCTTGATTTTTAGTAATACCTTGTGTATCAAGGGAAGAGGTGGGAATGCATATGCTGTCAGGCCTTTCCAGCTGAAGGAGAGCGAATCCACTTTCGATGCAAGTGGATGGAATGTCCTTGTGCAGAATTTTTGAGCTGGTGGTTGAGAGGGGAAGCGAATAGATCTATCTGTGGCATTCCCCATTTCTTTGCGATGGTCTTGAAGATGTCCGGGTGTAGCATCCATTCGTGAGCATCCGAGGTGGTTCTGCTTAACATGTCTGCTAGAGTGTTCTCCTTTCCGGTACAAACATTGCCTGTAACTGGATGTTGTAGCTGAGTGCCAGGTTCCAAAGGTCCAAAGTCATTCTGCATAGGGGGTATGAATGAGTGCCTCCCTGTTTGTTGATGTACCACATGACTGTGGTGTTGTCTGTCCTTATCATCAAATGGCCTTCTTTGAGAAATGGTCTGAATTTTGGATTGCCAGTTTTACTGCCAGCATTTCTTTTAGGTTGATGTGCAGGTGAAGTTGGTCCTGTGCCCACAATCCTTGCACGCATTTGTCCAGCATGTGAGCCCCCCATCCTAGGTCTGAGGCGTCTGTTGTGATGGTTTGGCTTGCTTGATATTTGTGAAAGGGTAAGCCTGGGTTTGACTGGCATGCTTGAGCCCACCATAGGAACTCCTGTTTTAGGCATGGAATTAGTGGAATTTCTGTTTCTAGGCTGTGCCTGTGTTGGGACCATAAATTCTTTAGGTACCACTGTAGTTTTCTCATATGCAGTCTGGCATGTGGAACCAAGATTATGCATGATGCCATGAAGCCCAAGGCCTGCAGAACTTTTCTTGCTGTTAGCTTGCTGTGGTTTGTTAGTGCCAAGAAGTAAAGAGGGAGATCTTTTGTTTTTCTGCAGTTAGGAATGCCATTTGTTTTACTGTGTCCAATTCGCCCAAGAATGTCCTTGTTTGGGATGGAATCAGCCTTGATTTTTGCAAATTGACTGTGTATCCCAGTGCTTGTAGCAAGTAAATGACCCTTTGTAAATCTGTTGTCAGCTTGCTTTTGTTGTCCCTTGTAGCAGGCAGTCGTCCAGGTATGGATAAATTTGGATTCCTGTAGTCTGCAGTGGGCGATTACTGATGCCAGGCATTTTGTGAATACTCTGGGCGCAGTAGATAAGCCAAAGGGCAATGCTGAGAATTGATAGTGCTCTGATCCTGCAAGAAATCTGAGGTATCTTCTGCAAATTGGTCGAATGGGGACGTGCAGGTATGCCTCCTTGAGATCTAGAGTTACCAGCCAACACTCCTTGCCCAGCATGGGAAGAAGTTGCTGTAGGGTCAGCATCTTGAATTTTGGGACAATGATGTATGTGTTTAAGGTGGACAGATCGAGAATAGGTCTCCAGCTTTTTCCTTTCTTGGAACTAGGAATAGTCTGGAGTAGAATCCTTTGCCTTGTTCTGTTATTGGTACTCTTTCCACAGCTCTCATCTTTGTTAATTGCATTATCTGCTGTAGAGCTTCTGTTTTTTGATTTGGAGGTAGGTTTGGCATTCCTCTTTGACTGGTATAGTGTGGAAGTGGAACCGTAACCTTGGTCTATGGTCTGCAAAATCCACTTGTCTTTGCTGATATAGTGCCAGTTCTTTGAAAATAAGGTTAATTTTCCCCCTAAGGGTGCTGCTATTTGTTCCTGGTAGGCGGAGTTAGAATCAAGTCACTGTGATTGCCCTGTTGTAGTGGTAGTGGCTGTGCCTGTGGCTCTGTTATTACCTTGCCACTGTCGTCCTCTGTAGGCACCTCCTCTGGTTTGATTTCTGCCTCTGGAACGTCTATTCCTGCCCCTTTGGGATCTTGTGGAGTCAGGAAAGGACCAATTTTTGGCAGGCCAGTTCCTGCTAAACCTTGGGGCTGAACCTGCAAGAAATCTTTAACCATTTGTACAGATTTTGCCTTTTCTTCCATTTTCTTCATTACCTGCTGGGCAGGTATACCAAACAAACTGGTCTTATCCATAGGAGCATCTAATAACTTAGCTTTAACATGATCCGTAAAACTTGTTCCTTCAGCCATGCATGTCTTCTTATCACTGTGCCAGTCATGGCTGATCTAAATGAAGCCTCCAGTGCATCATAGCCACATTTTAAGGAATGGTTACTAACCTGTTGTATGTTATTTACCATTTCTAATAGATTTTTCTTATCTATAGAGTCATCAGAGGATAGCTTTTAGTTAACTGATCAAGCATAAACTCTTGGTATTGTACCATGTGAAACTGACAGTTTAAAGCTCTAGCTGAGAGAGTAGCAGAGGTGTAAACCTTTTTGCCACATCTGTCTAAAGACCTGGCTTCCCTTTCAGAAGGAATAGGGTTTTTGCTGTGGTTGAGGCTACTGCCTTAGGGCCCTGGGATATAGTTTCGGGTCTGCAAGAGGGGCCTTGTATAGGTGATGATGAGTGTCTGGCACCCTGTAAAATCTATCTGGTTTGGCAGGTGCTGGAGGTAAAGAATCTGGTGCAGTGCAAACATCATTAAATGCATCGTCCACAACAGAGAGGACAGGAGGTATAGCTAAGGGCCTGTGTTGTGGTAGGTGCAGAAAAGTCCTAAGTCTTTTCTGGAGTCTGAAAATCCTGTTCCTGCCATTGGAAATGTTCTCTCATGGCATGTAAGGTTTCCCCAAAGGAGAATTCTTCTGGTGGGAAGCAGCTGGAATGGATTCTTCAGCATCTGAGTCCTCAAAATTGGAGAAAGGAGCCTCTGGCTGGTCTGTAATATCTGAGTCTTCCAGAATCATCAGAGGACACAGGCTCGAGGGGCTCTGCTCTAGGTCTCTTTTCTGGGGCTGAGAGGCCCTGTCTGGGTGAGATTGAGATCCCTAATTAAGGATATTAAATCTTCTGCCAGAGTAAGCATTTGTGAACTAGAAGTGGGCCTGGTTGAGGGGGTTTAACAGGCACTGACTTAGTAGATTTGGCTGCTTTAGCCCTGGCGAAGGCCTTAATAGACATGGCTGCAGGAGGCCTAGCAGCACCACGTGCTGGGGTAGAGACATCCAAAGGGATGGTGTCTGATAAGTCACTAGTAACCACTGTAGTAGGTAAAATTTCTGAGGCCGATTCAAGTAAGGTAACCGGAACCTCAGTAGTAGTCATTGATTCGGCTGTACTCTGATCAGTTTTCTCGGTTTCGGCCGAAACCGGGACACTCGCGGTTTGCTTAATCATGGTTTCGGCCGAAACCGCGGACGCGAGTGTCGGTCTTTTCTTTGCGTTTTTAATAATTTGGGTAGTCGGAGGATCCGACGGCATAATGTACGCAAATTCAGAGCCGAAAAACTGTTCAGCAAACTCCGACCGACGTCTAAGCGTTCGTCGGTTGAAAGAAGCGCAGGCGGAAAGTACAGTTTTGTACCTACCATAAATGTAGATGTTCGAGGATCCACATTGCTGCAGTCCTAACTATTGGGTAGTCCGCTGTCCAGTCGGCCCGAATACCAAAGTATGGCTGGCGTCGGTCAGGCGCATTAGACTGACGCCAGCACGTCAGGGTACTAATGCGCATGACCGACGTCATATCCTCAGTCTTTTCTTGCCCCAGATGTCAGAAGACCCTGAAAAGATAAGGCCAAAAACCAAAAACTCCCAAAATACCTGCACCAAAAATATATATATATACAATATATACACAATCAGCAGAATATAACCGCACCTACACAACCACGAAACACAGAGGGAAGGAGGGTAAATTGGACTGCAGCAATGTGGATCCTCGAACATCTACATTTATGGTAGGTACAAAACTGTACTATGTTCTTCATTCCACATTGCTGCAGTCCTAACTACTGGGTAGAATCCCAAAGCAGAGGTAAGGGAGGCTGGCAAATCATAAGGAAGCAGGAACTGACAACATGCCTTGCAAAATAGCTGTGGCAAAACCAGCCCTAGACTTAGAGTAGAGAGGAAGGTGATAATGCTTAGAGAAAGTATGCACTGAACTCCAAGTGTCTGCCTCCAAAATATCCTTAGTTGCCACCCCCCTCAGAAATGCTGTGGAAGTGGCAGTAGCCCTAGTGGAATGAGGCCTAATCCCAGCTGGAATCTCCTTGCCATGATGGGAATAACAAAAAGTAATGCAACACCCAATCCACCTAGAAATAGTTTGTTTTGACACAGGCTTGCCCTTTGAACTCAAAGCAAAAGAAACAAACAACTGCTGAGACTGTCTAAAATCCTTAGTCCTGCTCAAATAATAACGCAATAGCCTGTGTACATCTAAAGTGTGCAAAATCTTTTCCCCTTTATTTTGGGGATCTGCATAAAAGGTAGGCAAATGAATAGTTTGGTTTAAAGCCACACTAGAAACCACCTTAGGCATAAAGGAAGGATTAGTATGTAAAGATACCCTATCCTTATGAAAAATCAAAAAAAGCTCCACTGCCATAAGGGCCTGCAACTCAGAAACCCTTCTTGCAGAAGTAATGGCCAACAAAAAGCAGTCTTCCATGACAAGTATTTCAATTCAGCAGTAGCTGAGGCTCAAAAGGTTGTAGAGTAAGTTTCTCCAACACAAAATTGAGATCCCAAGCAGGAGTAGGAGCTCTGTGGGGTCTTATATTCTTTGCCCCTCTAAGAAATTGCTTGAACAAAGGATGCGAAAACAATGGTGGGTCACAATCATAGTGAGCTGAAATTGCTGCAGCATGAATCTTAATGGAAGAGAAAGACAAACCTTTGTCCAGTAACTCAGTAAGATATTGAAGAGCCACACTCAAATTTGGCTCAGTAATCTCCAAATTGTTTGCTGCACTCCAAAACAAAAATCTCTTCCATTTTTCTGTACACTTTCCTTGTACTAGGTCTTCTGGCTTCCATAATCACATTTAAAACTTGTTGAGGAAGCTGAGACCTGCTGTCTTCAAAACAGAATATGCCAGGCTGTTAGATGTAGAGAGTGAAGCTTGACATTGAGCAGATGACCGTCCCTCTGAGACAACAGATGTGGAATCAAGGGTAAAGGCCATGGAGGCTTCCTTACCAGACTCCTCAGTAATGGGTACCAGTGCTGCCGAGGCCAATCTGGAGCTATTAAAATCATCCTTGGCTTGTCTTGTCTGACCTTTAGAAGCACCTTTGGAAGAAGAGGCAGAGGTGGAAAGGCATACACATGAAGATTTTTCCAACTGAAAGAAAGAGCATCCACTTTCCAAGCTGTGTGATGAAATCCTTGTGCAAAACTTTGGCAGCTGGTGGTTTAGTGGAGAAGCGAACAGATCTATGTCTGGAGTTCCCCATGACACTGTCAATTTTTGAAATACATGAAGATCCAGTTTCCACTCGTGGGGATCCATGATTTGTCTGCTTAATACATCTGCTAAGGAGTTCTGTGCTCGGCAGAAACCTTGCCTGAAGAGTTAGTTGCAGACTGAGCGCAGTCTCCCATAAAATCATTGCTTGTCTGCACAATGGGTAAGAATGTGTTCCCCTTGTTTGTTGATGTACCACATGACAGTTGTGTTGTCTGTTAGAATCAACACCTGCCCTGGAAGAAGTAACTCCTTGAAAGCAATTAATGCAAACTGAACTGCTAACATCTCTTTCATGTTGATATGTAGATGCTGTAGTCTGGCAGGCCACTTGTCTTGTATCCACTTTCCATTTAGATGAGCTCCCCAAGCAATATCTGAGGCATCTGTCGTAAGAATCTGACTTGCCTCTGGCCGGGTCACAGAGAGTCCCTTGTTTAGGTGACATTCCTGAGCCCACCACAAAAATTCCTTTTGAATGCAAGGTATTATTTGAATGACAGTGTCCAAATCCTGGCAGTGCTGTGTCCACAGATTTTTGAGATACCATTGTAGCTTCCTCATATGCAGTTTGGCATTGGGAAGCACCAGAATACAAGATGCCATGAACCCTAAGGCTTGAAGGACTGTCCTTGCAGTCAGCCCGGACTGAAGAGATAGATGATGGAAGTAACTGGAAAGATTATTTTGTTTGTCCGGGGTTAAAAAGGCCATCTGGGCTGCTGTATTCAGTCTCACCCAGAAAGCACATGTCTTGAGAGGGTACTAGACTGGACTTTATTTCGTTCACAGAATACCCTAGGCATCTTAGCACTGCTATGACATATTCCAGATGCTGTAGAAGATCTTCTTTTTCTTGAGCCAGAATCAGGCAGTCGTCCAAGTAAGGATAGATTTGGATTCCTTTTAGCCTGAAGTAAGCTATCACTGGAGCCAGAACCTTTGTGAATACTCTGGGCGCAGTAGATAAGCCAAAGGGCAATGCAGAGAACTGATAATGAGAATTTCCAGCTCGAAAACGCAGATACTTCCTGCAACTTAGTCTTATTGGCACATGAAGGTAAGCTTCCTTGAGATCTAAAGTTACCATCCAGTGATCTTTGCCCAGCAGAGGTAAAAGCTGTTGTAACGTCAACATTTTGAACTTGGGAATGTCCAGATAAGTGTTGAGGATAGATAAATCCAGAATTGGTCTCCACGTGTTCCCCTTCTTTGGTACTAGGAACAGGCGAGAATAAAATCCTAGGCCCCTTTCCGCACAGGAACTGACTGAATGGCCCCTATTTGGAGCAACAGAGAAATTTGCTTGTGAGCCTCTGTTCTTTGAAGAGGAGGAATGTCTGGCATGCCTTTGAAAGGAGGCAAGGTATGGAAATAAAACCTGTAACCGTGGTGAATAATATCCAGAACCCATCTGTCTTGGGTAATTAAATCCCAATTTTCTTTGAAAAGAGCCAGCCTTCCTCCCAAAGGTGCTGCCAGGCGAGAACACTGGCAGCGGAAAAGGCAGGTCATTGGGTCTGCTTACGAAAGGACTGACCCCTGCCCTCACCAGAAGTCTGAGCAGGGGAACTCCTGTCCTAGGCCTAAAAGAACCCTGAGCTCTGCCCCTACCACGTCTAGACCTACCCCTAGACTGGGAATCATAAGCAGGATAAGTCCATCCCTTAGTAGGCCAATTTCTACTAAACTTGGAGGCTGCACCTGCAAAAATCTTTAACAGTTTGCATAGACTTAGCCTTGTCCTCCATTTTCTTCAAAACTGCTTCCACAGGCGAACCAAACAACACATCAGACTGTAAAGGAGCGTCCAAAATCCTTGTCTTAACATGCTCAGCTAAATTCTGATCTCTCAGCCAGGCGTGCCTACGAAGAACAGAACCAGTGGCAGCCACCCTGGAGGAGGCCTGCACAGCATCAAAACCACACTGCAAGGAATGTTTACCCACCTGTTCAGACACATGAACTAAATCCTGCAACTCTTTACACTCAATACCTTCAGCCAGAGCATCCACCTTAGATTTCAGCTGTGAAAGAAGATAATTCTGATATTTTAACATGTGAAACTGACAATTCAACGCCCTCATGGCTAAAGTGGAAGAAGTATACACTTTCTTTCCCCATCTATCCAAAGCCCTTGCCTCTTTATCAGGAGGGACAGGATTTTTAACAACTGAGGCCTTCACACCTTTAGGCCCCTGAGAGACAGTTTCTGGGTCTGCCCTAGGACTCTTAAAAAGATACTTATGAGCTTCAGGCACCCTATAATACCTATCCGGTTTAACTGGGGCAGGAGGCAAAGAATCAGGAGTCAGGGAAGCCTCTGCAAACACAACTTCCACCACATTCAAAACAGGAGGTATAGCTAAAGGCCTATGCTGGGGTAAAAACAAGAATTCCCTAAGCCTTTTCCTGGAATCAGAGAAATCTTGACCTTCCCATTTAAAATGCTCCCTCATGGAATGCAGAGTCTCTGAAAATGAAAAATCCTCAGGAGGAGAAGCAGAAGGAGTAGAATCATCCACCTCAGAATCAGAATAAGGAGGGTACTCCTGCAAGTCTTCAGCCGAAGACTCCGAAGCCTCCGAGCATTGCTCAAAACTCTCAAACTCAGGTTCCACCCTAGGCCTCTTATCAGGAGGGGGCATAGAACCCCTAATCATAGTAATCAAATCCTCTGCCATTTTAAGCATATGTTTCTTAGGCAAAGATCCTGAAGCACTAGGAGAAACTCCACAGAAGCTAAACTTGGCCTGCCCCTCAAAGAAGCCTTGGAAACTGAAGGGGAGGCTCTAACCACCTTAGGAAGAGAGGGAAGAACAGCCACCTGAGAAGCCCCCTCAGCCTGGCCTACTTCCTGAGAGGATACATCCTGTAACAGTAAAGTCTCTCCCTGAGACTCCAAAGAGACACCTGGCAAAACCTCCGGCTCCACTGAGCCTTCCAAAGAACTGACGTCTGGGACTGTCGGTTCCTCCACCCTAGGCTTTGCTGCTTTATCTTTGCGTTTTAGCCGAAGCCGGCGTCGGAGCATCCGACGGCATTTTATAATTACAACGCTTCCCAAACACTAACCTGGCACAGTCTAACCTTCTTTTAATAGTGCGTTTGTTAAATCTAGCACAAGAGCGGCATCCAACAACGTCGTGCTCAGGCCCTAAACAAGGTATACACAAAGTATGGTAATCCCTATGAGGTATCTGTTTCCCACAAGAAATACAGTTATTCACTTTTTCTGACATCCGGTTAAATACTGAGGCAAGAAAAAACCAAAATATTCCCCAACGGGGTACTTAGCCAACTTTGATTCGGTCTGAAACTCTGACTTCAGAAACTTTCAGAACGCCAACCTGCACTCGCAAAATTGCTTCTGCATCGGACCATGCGGCAAAAAAGACTGAGGATATGACGTCGGTCATGCGCATTAGTACCCTGACGTACTGACGTCAGTCTAATGCGCCCTGACCGACGTCAGCCATATACTTTGGTATTCGGGCCGACTGGACAGCGGACTACCCAATAGTTAGGACTGCAGCAATGTGGAATGAAGAACATCAGGCTGCTACGTCGTGGTCTGGGCTTAAACAAGGCAAACAGTAAGAGTGGAAATCTTTATGAGGTATTTGTTTCCCACAAGTTAAACAGTTATTGACTTTTTCTGACATCGGCTGAGGCAAGAAAGAGTCCCCAACGGGGTACTTAGCTTTTAGAAGTCTTCGAAGGAGTATTCGGTAGTAGTAATCTCTGGATCTGACCGACCGGCACTTGCGAACAGCTTCTGCTTCGGGCGCCACGCGGCAAGAAAGACTGAAGAAAATGGCGTCGGCTGATGCCTTTATACCCGAAGACCAGCAGAGATGACGTCGGGTGAAGTGCGACATCAGCCGAAGCCGGACCCGGACTTTGGAATCCGGCCGACCGAAGGGCTGCCTGACGACAGGACAACCCAGTTGTTATGACTGCAGATGCATCCATGAAGGACATCATCCACTTTCCATGCTTGCTTGTGATAAGTCCTTGTGCAGAATCTCTATAGTTGGCAGTTGTGAGGGGAGGCAAATAGATCTATGTCCGGCCACCCCCATTTCCTTATTATCATGCTGAAGACTTACGGATCCAATTTCCACTCGTGGGGATCCAAGCGGTTTCTTATTAGTTCGTCTGCCCGAGTATTTATCTTTCCTGGCAGGAATTGTGCCTGCAGATGTACTTGGTAAGTCAATGCTGTGTCCCACAAAGTCATGGCTAGTCTGCAAAGGGGATAGGAATGAGTGCCTCCCTGCTTGTTTATGTACCACATGACTGTGGTATTGTCCGTCTTTATCAGTAGTTGTCCCGGATGAAGTTGATCCTTGAAGGCTGTCAGGGCATTCTGAACAGCTAGCATCTCTTTTTGATTGATATGTAGATGCATTTGGCTTGTGGACCATGTGCCCTGAATACATCTTCCTGCCATGTGGGCCCCCCAGGCATAATCTGATGTATCTGTTGTTAATGTCTGCCTGGCTGTGGGTAAAGTGAATGGCTGTCCATTGTTGTGGTGACAGGCCTTTGCCCACCATCGAAACTCATGCTGCAGGCAGGGAATGAGGGTAATTATTGTTTCCAGGCTGTGGCAATGTTGAGTTCAAACACTTTTTAGATACCATTGAAGTTTCCTCATATGCAGTCTTGCATATGGAATTAGCAGAATGTAGAATGCCATGAAGCCCAAAGCCCGCAGAATGTTTCTTGCAGATAACTGGGCCTTTGTTGCCAACAGTTTGAAATAAGTAGTCAGTTGCCTTTGCTTGTCTGGCATGAAATAAGCCATCTAGGCAGTTGTATTTAAGCTCGCACCCAGGAATATTATCTCTTGTGAGGGTACTTGTTTTGATTTCTTTTCATTTACTGTGTCACCCTAGGCATATTAGTAATCTTTTTACAAACGCCAGATGCTGTAGCAGAATGTCCTTGTTCTCCGCTTGAATGAGGCAGTCGTCCAAGTAAGGATATATTTATATTCCTCTTTGTCTGCAGAATGCAATTACTGGAGCCAGGCATTTTGTGAAGACCCTGGGCGCAGTAGATAAGCCAAAGGGCAGTGCAGAGAATTGGTAGTGCATTGAGCCAGCTATGAATCTGAGGTATCTTTTGCATGATTGTCTGACTGGGACATGCAGGTATGCCTCTTTTAGGTCTAAAGTCACAAGCCAAGCCTTCTTGCCCAGCATGGGCAGAAGCTGCTGCAAAGGCAACATCTTGAATTTTGGAATATCCAGATATGTGTTTAGAATAGATAGGTCCAGTGTTGGTCTCCAGGCTTTGTCCTTTCTGGGCACCAAGAACAGTCTTGAGTAAAATCCTTGTCCCTGCTCTTGCTCTCATATTTGCTGAATGGCCCTCATGTCCATGAGGGATGAAACTTGCTTTTGTGCCTCTGCCCATTGATTTTTGCAGATCTGGCAAACCGTGTGCCTTTGGCAGGGTATGAAAGTGAAACTTGTAGCCTTGTGACACTATGTTCAAGACCCATTTGTCCTGGGTTATTATGTGCCAGTTTTGATCAAAAAGTGCTAGTTTTCCCCCTAAAGGTGCTGCCAGAAGATAAGTGCTTGGCGCAGGCAGGGGGAAGTCATTGGGACTGTTTCCTGTATGGCTGTGCTTTGTCTTTTCCACTTTTAAAGGTAGAAGCACCCCATTGTTTAGACCTGTATGTGCCTTGGGGCTGGGATCTGCCTCTAGGGCATCTGTATCTGCCCCTTTGTGGCCTGTCTGACACTGAAAAGGATCAATTCTTTGTAGGCCAGTGTCTGCTAAATCTTGGAGGCTGTACCTGTAAGAAATCCTTGACTGTTTGCATACACTTTGCTTTGTCCTCCATTTTCTTCAACACCTCTTCTGCTTTAACACCAAACAAGGTATCATGCTGTAATGGAGCATCTAATAATTTTGCTTTAACATGATCAGGCAGATTCTGTTCCTTTAACCAAGCATGCCTCCTGATGACAGAACCCGTAACAGTGGCCCTGCAGGATGCCTCCAGAGAATCAAAACCACATTGCAAAGTATGCTTTCCAACTTGTTCAGCTACATGCAATAAATCCTGCATTTCTTTGTTTTCTGCACATTCAGAATTTATCAACATTTTCTGTTTAAGCAGTAACATAATACATTGCTGATATTTAAGCATATGAAATTGACAATTTAAAGCCCTAATAGCCAAGGTAGCAGAAGTGTAAATCTTTTTTCCTCCATCTGTCCACTGCCCTAGAATCCCTATCGGAGGGTAGGGTTTTTTGCAGTGGAAGCCTTGACCCCTTTGGGACCCTGACAGATAGTTTCTGGGTCTGGGTCAGCAGCAGGGTTTTTAAAGAGAAATTTATGTGAATCAGGAACCCTGTAGTATCTGTCGGGCTTACAAGAGCTGGAGGCAAAAAGTCAGGAGTCAGACTGGACTCTGAAAAATATCATCTACAATGTCTAACACAGGTGCAATAGCAAGGGGCCTGTGCTGAGGTAGTAAAAGGAAGTCTCTGAGCCTTTTCTTAGATTCTGAATAATCTTGATGCTCCCAGTGGAAATGCTCCCTCATGGTATGCAGAGTTTCCCCAAAAGAATAATCCTCGGGAGGAGAGGCTGAAGGGATAGATTCTTCAGCATCAGAATCCTCATAGGGAGGAAGAGAGTATTCCTGATCAGAAGAGGAATCAGATGAAATGGAAACCTGACCTGAAGATTCATATTTTGTCTCTTGCCTAGGCCTCTTATCAGGAGGGGGATGGAAACCCCTGATCAAAGTAATTAGGTCTTTGGCCATTTTGAGCATATGTTTTTTAGGCATGGAGGCCTGTCCATGGGTCTGTTGTACTTGTTTCTTTGTCTTTAAAGGTGCTTTAGTATTTGCCTTTGAAGCTGACGTCGTTTTTACATATAATTGTGTAGGCCTGAAAACACCCTCGGAAGCCGATGCCTGCTCAGCAGCTCCGGACCCATCTGAGGGAATGGTTTCCGAGGTTCCAATACCTTGAGTTTCCAGCGACCTAGTCGGCTCCACGTGGGAGTCAGTAGCGGCCTGCGGCTCTAAAGTAGCGGGCGTCAGGGGCTGCAAAAGTGCCTCACTGAGAACCGGCGACTGTCTGAGAAGAAGCCTCGTCATCGGTTTTGGACCTCGGATGCTTGTCCTTTTCTTTGCGTTTCTTGTGAATTGCAGTAGTCGGATGGCTATCCGACGACATTGTGTAATTAAATCTTCTGCCAAAATAGTGAAATGCAAAAATGTACCAACGTTTAATAGTGCGTTGGTTAAATCTAGCACAGAACCGACAATTAGCAACGTCGTGGTCTGGGCCTAGGCAAGGAAGACAGTAGGAATGAAAGTCCTTATGAGGTATTTGCTTCCCACAAGAAATACAATTATTAACTTTTTTCTGACATCGGTCTGGAGCAAGAAAAAAGTTTCCCCAACAGGGTACTTAGCTTTTAAAGGAGACTTCGGATCTGAAATTCGAACACAAAAATCTCAGGAGTCGGCCGACCGGCACTTGCCAACTGCTTTTGCTTCGGGCACCACGAGGCAAGAAAGACTGGAGAAAATGGCATCGGCTGCATCTTTTATACCCCTGGCGCACTGACGTCAGGGAAGAGGCGACAGCAACCGATGCTGGACCTAGACTTTGGAATTCAGGCCGACTGCGGGTAGCCTGCCAGCAGGATAACCCAAGTGTAATCACTGCAACAGTGAAACACAATGAACATTTATTAAATCATCTAGCAAAGTACTGCAGAGGTATGTTCTGCTTCCAGTACTCTTCTTCAGTGTGCTGTCTGGTTAAGACAAATCTGAATGAACAGTAAACAGGATTAATTTCCTTGCAGATTATGGCCAAACAGATGCTACTGTAGATAAGGGAAAGTCTAATGAAGGATTTGGAAAGACTGAGCGAGTGCCCTGAAGGGTTGAAGATATGGTTCACTGCAAACAAATGCAAAATTCTGCACTTGGGCCTCAACAACTCTAGTCATCTGGGAGGAGTGAGACTGACGACAGTAGTTGCATTACCACCTATCCATTTTTTTCTAGACTACCCGGCAATCAAACCAACTGAACAGTAGTCCGGAAAACACTGTACAGACTCCAGTATTCTATTTAAAGAAACAGACTATCAAGAGTTTGTTAAATCTGTGGATTTACTACTATTTTTTTTTTTTTTTTGTTACAGAAAAGCATAGTAAATCAGCAAAAAAAATAGCATTTCAAATGGAACAATGGCGGCGTTCCTCATCTGATGTGATGATGACATTACAAAATGGGCGTAAAATGAGTAACGAGAGGAGAGGAGATGGGCAGGGTTATGGGGTGCAAGGGGTGTGGCCTCGGTCCGGGTTTTGCCCCAAAGAAAGGTGGCAACCCTAGGCAGCACTGCAGAAAACGTTTTTAAGGAGTGTTGCTCACATGTGGAATGGGTCACTAGGAGCAAAATGAGACATTAGTGGCAGCAACAAACAGAACGCAAGGATGGATCATCTAGAGTACAGATTGCAGAAGTAAAAGCTCCTACTTTACACTGCCAGAATTATACCACATATACAGGACTGATATGTAGGGAGGAATATGACCAGAGGTTCAAGCAGCTACATCTCTTCTTCACTGAAACCAAAAGAAAAAAATGTTGATAATATTTGATGCAGAAGATCATCTTAGGGAGATATGTTCAGGTAATTCTGAATAGGAAGGACAGAGAAAGGATGACGGGTATAAGCAGCAGATTGTAGAGGCTAACTAATCACTGGCACTCCAAAGAACTCTCTCACAAAAAAGGTTGTGGACCAATGGACTGGAATACTGCAATGGATGGTAGAGAGAAAATCCATAAGGGCATTAAAGAGGGCAAAGGAGAAGTGGAGTAAGGGTTAGGAAGAAAGTATTGATTGAAGGGAGGCAGAATGCACTTAAAAATGAAGAACAGAAAGCCTTATTGTTTTCTTCAGACAGCATTAAGTAACCGTAATGTACTGCCAACAACAGGGAATAACTGTGTAACTTGCAAAGTACATTTTAGTATCAGCTATGCTTTGATTTTTTGAGAGACAGGCAGAGAGAGCTTATGTTAGCAGTACTCCTGCTGTTAATACTGCAGAATACATATTGCTGAAATGTACAACCCCATCACTCTATCTTCCCACAAACAGGACTAAAAATAAAATCTTAATTAACCCCACCTCTCCAAAGAGGTCATCTATTCCAAGAGTAAACATCTGCCTGAGGTTCTCTGGATTCTTTTTTATCTCTTTTACTTTGAGTAAAGAAAACCTATTTCAACAACTTTATGTAAAAACATTTTCCAAGTGTTCCACCAGGACTAAACATCTCTCTGCATCACTGACAATAGTGTCAACAAAATGAGTTAAGAAACACCAGACTGCACAAAAACTCCTTTGTCATCCAGTTAAAGGGGCTGACACTAACAAGAAAAAATGAGTTCTGGCCTAGATCCACCTTTTTCTATATATCTACTTTGTTCTTTACTGATAATGAGGGCTGGTGAGTAAGACAGTGAAGAATGTTATGAATCAGGCAGGTGCTAACCTGCACACTACCCACACATCTTATTTAACTCAAAAATTCTAAAAGTAAGACATTTACTTGAATTACAAACTGCAGCTATAAAAGCCCCTTGAAAGCATGTGTTTAATTGCTTACTTGCTCCCCCCTAAAATGCACAAACATGCACACACTTTGAAGTGGCACAAGAAAAGTCTAATCTACTGCAATAATTAAATCAGTGTCAATGCATTCAGAATTGGAAACTCTGGATGCCAACATACCACAACAATCAATGTGCCATATCATAAACAATATGCACATGTCATTTGTGTGTTCTAATGCACTACCAGTCTGTCTAAAAGAACAATTTTGTACCTACCATAAATGTAGATGTTCGAGTGCTAATACAGCTGCAGTCATAACAGATGGGTTCTCCTGCCGTCAGGCGGGTCCTCGGTCGGCCGAATTCCAAAGTCTAGCTCCGGCGTCGGTTGTCGTCGCCTCTTCCCTGACGTCAGTGCGACAGGGGTATAAAAGAACCAGCCAACGCCATTTTCTTCAGTTTTTCTTGTCCCAGATGTCAGGTGCCCCCAGAAGGAAGGCAATACATAAAATTATGTAATAATGCAATGCAATATAATCAAAGACCAGTAGTTGCAAGCAAATACACCATAAAAGAATACCCCTAGAGGGGAAGGAGGAGGAAACCTGGACTGCAGCTGTATTAGCACTCGAACATCTACATTTATGGTAGGTACAAAACTGTACTATGTTCATCGTGCATACAGCTGCAGTCATAACAGATGGGTAGAATCCCAAAGCTAAGAAAGGGATGGTAGGCACTAGGTGGAGCTAGGAGGAGCCAAAATGCCCTGCAAGACTGCAGTGGCAAAGCCTGCTCTAGATTTGGAGTATAGTGGTAGGTTGTAGTGCTTGGAGAAGGTATGCACAGAACTCCAAGTGGCTGCTTCTAAAATATCCTTGGTAGGAACTCCTCTGAGGAAGGCTGCAGAGGTGGCTGTGGCCCTGGTAGAATGAGTTCTAATGCCTGTAGGTACAGTTTTGCCATGAAAGGAATAGCAAAAGCATATGCAGTGGGCTATCCATTTTGAGATTGTCTGTTTGGATATTGACTTTCCTTGAGCTCCTACCGCATAGGCCACAAAAAGCTGTTCTGATTTTCTGAAAGGTTTTGTTCTGTCCAGATAATAACGCAGTTGTCTGTGGATGTCCAAGGAATGCAGTAATCTCTCCCCTTTGTTTTGAGGATTAGGATAAAAAGTAGGTAAATGTATGGCCTGATTTAAAGCTACCCTGGATACCACTTTAGGCATAAAGGACGGGTTGGTACGTAATGAAACTCTGTCCTGATGGAAGATGATAAAAGGCTGGACAACCATAAGAGCCTGTAGTTCTGAAACTCTACGAGCTGAAGTGATAGCCAGAAGGAAAGCTGTTTTGCAGGACAAATATTGCAAATCTGATGAGGCAGCTGGCTCAAAAGGAGGTAAAGTCAGTTTTTCCAGAATAAAATTAAGATCCCAAGCAGGTATTGGTTGTTTTCTTGGAGGTCTTAAATTCTTAGCCCCTCTGAGGAACTGTCTTAATAGAGGGTGAGAGAATAAAGGTGGATCAGTGTTGTATTCTGCAGAAATGGCTGAGGCATGGATTTTGATGGAGGAGAACGAAAGTCCACTGCTTAGCAGTTCAGACAAATATTGTAGTATTTGAGGTAAATTCAGTTTTCCAGGGCACTGGCCCTTTTTCTCATTCCAAACACAAAAACGTTTCCATTTTGCAGAGTAAACTTTTCTAGTTGATGGCCTTCTGGCCTCCAAAATGACATCCTGCACCTCCTTGGAGAGCAGAGCCTGCTGTGATGCTAAGGAATCTTCCATGCGGCTAGATTGAGTGTTTTCAGCTGACTGTGAAGAGTTTTGAAGCTGTGCTGAGTCAGAAGAAGAGGCATTAGAGGCAGGGTCCATGGTGGGGAATGCGTCATAATCCTCAAGAGTGGGTACCAGTGTTGCCTTGGCCAGTCCGGAGTAATGAGGACCATCTTTGGTCTGTCTGCTCTGGTCTTCAATAGGACTTTGGGCAGCAGAGGAAGAGGTGGGAAGGCATAAACTGTCATTGATGTCCAACTGAAAGAGAGAGCGTCCACTCTCCAGGCCTTTGGATGGAAGATCCTTGAGCAGAATTTTGTCAATTGATGATTTTTGTGAGAGGCAAAGAGATCTATGTCTGGCCTTCCCCATTCTTGGATTATTTCTGTAAAAACTTTTGGATGCAACTTCCATTCGTGTGGATCCGTCATATTCCTGCTTAGGTTGTCTGCCAGCGTGTTTTCTTTGCCTGGCAAGTACTGTGCTTGTAGTTCCATTTGTAAGTCCATGGCCATGTTCCAAAGTGACATGGCCAGACTGCATAGGGGATAAGAATGTGTTCCTCCCTGCTTGTTTATGTACCACATATAACTGTGGTGTTGTCTGTTCTTATCAATAGTTGACCTGGTTGTAGAAGGTCCTTGAAAGCTATAATAGCATTTATCACTGCTAGCATTTCTTTTTGATTGATGTGAAGGTGCTTTTCTTTTTGGGTCCATTTGCCCTGAATGCACCGGTCTGTCATGTGTGCCCCCCAGGCGTAGTCCGAGGCGTCTGTTGTGATGACTTGATTTGCTTGAGGTTTGCTGAATGGAAGACCTGTGTTTGGCATGCTTGAGCCCACCACATAAATTCCTTTTGCAGACATGGAATTAATGGTATTATTGTTTCCAAACTGTGGCTGTGTTGAGACCATATGTTTTTTAGGTACCATTGTAGTTCTCATATGCAGCTTTGCACATGGGATTAGTAAGATGCAAGATGCCATGAATCCCAGAGCCTACAGGATTTTCCTTGCAGTTAGCCTGGTGCAATTTGCCAGTGTTCTGAAATATTGAATTAGTTGCCCCTGCTTCTCTGGCGTGAGGTAGGCCATCTGGGTGTTTGTGTCCAAATTGGCACCCAGGAAAATTATCTTCCGAGAGGGTATTAGTCTTGATTTCTCTTTGTTGACTGTGTATCCTAGAGAGTTTAATAACATTATTACATAAGCCAGATGTTTCAGAAGAATGTGCTTGCTGTCCGCTTGGATCAGGCAGTCATCCAAATAAGGGTATATTTGTATCCCTTGAAGTCTGCAGTAGGCAATTACTGATGCCAGGCATTTCGTGAATACTCTGGGCACAGTAGATAAACCAAAGGGCAATGCAGAGAATTGATAATGGGTTGAACCTGCAAGAAATCTGAGGTATCTTCTGCAATTTTGTCTGATTGGGACATGCAGGTATGCCTCCTTGAGGTCCAATGTTACCAGCCAAGACTCCTTGCCCAGCATGGGAAGAAGTTGCTGTAGAGTGAGCATCTTGAATTTTGGCACAAGTAGGAATGTGTTTAGGATGGAAAGATCCAAAATCGGTCTCCAATATTTTCCCTTCCTTGGCACCAGAAATAGCCTGGAATAAAAACCTTGACCTTGTTCGTGTGTAGGTACCTCTTGAATACCTTTCATGTTTATAAGACCTGAAATTTGTTTTTGTGCCACTGCCCTTTGATTGTGTGGCAGGTTTGGCATGCCTTTCATTTTTGGAAGGGTATGAAAATGGAATTTGTAGCCTCTGTTTATAATGTCCAGGATCCATTTGTCCTTTGTGACAATATGCCAATTTTTTGAGAATAGTGCCAGCCTTCCTCCTAAGGGGGCTGCCATTTGAGACCTGGTTGGCATGCAAAGGGGAAAGTCATTGGTTTTGCTTTCTGAAAGATTGCGAGTTGTCCTCACCACCTCTTTGTGTAGGAGCTTGCCATTGTCTGCCTCTGTAGAAGCCTTGTGTTTGTCCTCTGCCCCTGGGGCGCCTGTATCTGCCTCTTTGGGGTCTGTCTGTGGCAGGAAAGGACCAGTTTTTGGAAGGCCAATTTCTACTAAAATGTGGGGGTTGGACCTGCAGAAATTCTTTCACAGTTTGCATTGATTTAGCCTTTTCCTCCATTTTCCGTAATACTTCCTCAGCATTTGCCCCAAATAGTACATCCTTTTGAAGAGGGGCGTCTAGTAATTTAGCTTTGACATGATCAGGCAAGGCTTGTTCCTTGAGCCAGGCATGCCTACGTATGACTGAGCCTGTAACAGCAGCTCTACATGAGGCCTCTAGAGCATCAAAACCACATTGTAAGGTATGTTTACCCACTTGTTCTGCACTACGCATCAAATCCTGCAACTCCTTCATGTCTGGTTGTTCAGGTTGTGACATTTTACTTTTCAATTGAGATAACAGAAACTGTTGGTATTTTAGCATATGAAACTGACAGTTTAAGGCCCTCATGGATAAGGTAGCCGAGGTATATACCTTTTTTCCCCACCTTTCTAAGGATCTGGAATCTCTCTCAGAAGGCAATGGGTTTTTGGTAATGGAGGCCTTAACTCCCTTGGGCCCCTGTGAGATGGTTTCTAGGTCAGCAGCATGGCTTTTGTATAGAAACTGGTGTGAGTCAGGAACCCTGTAGTACCTGTCAGGCTTAACTGGAGCTAGAGGAAGAGAATCCAGGTTAAGGCAGGCCTCCGAGTAATCATCATCTAGGATGTCCAGGACAGGAGGTATAGCCAGAGGCCTGTGCTGGGGTAACAAAAGAAATTCCCTGAGCCTTTTCTTGGAATCTGAATAATCCTGGCCTTCCCAGTGGAAGTGTTCCCTTAAGGTATGCAGAGTTTCACCAAATGAGTAATCCTCAGGGGGGGATACAGAAAGAATAGATTCCTCTGCATCAGAGTCTTCAAAAGGGGAGTAAGATTGTTCCTGATAATCAGAGTGCTCAGAAATAATGGAGCCCTGATCAGAGGAGGGGGAATCTTCCTCCACTCTGGGTCTTTTGTCCGGAGGTGGCTGAGAACCTCTGATTAGAGTAATTAAATCCTCAGCCATTTTAAGCATCTGTTTCTTAGGCATGGGGCCTGGAGATGGGCCCTGTGTAGCTGGTCTCCTAGGGTGCATGGTAGCTTTAGACTTGGTGAAAGCCTTGATGGAGAAAGAAGAGGAAGGTCTGAAGACACCTTGAGTGGAGGTGGACCTGTCCACATTCTGTGTTTCAACGCCAAGCGTGGCTTCGGTACCTGTAGTCAAGGTGTGGGCCGAGGAGCCTGCGACCTCGGGTACAGGAGACACTGCCAAAGATGTGTCGTCAGTAATCATGGGCTGCGTAGGCGCCTCGCTGAGAACCGGACCATGTGTAGTCAGCTTAGGCGTGGTGTCGGTAGAGGCCAGGGAACTCGAGTGTCGGTCCTTGTCTTTGCGTTTTTTAGACAAAACCGGAGTCGGAGTATCCGACGACATAGTATAGTTAAATGCTTTCCCAAAATAATGCTGGGCGAATTCTGCCCGACGCTTAATAGTGCATTTGTTGAATGTAGCACAAAAGCGATAGACCGAGACGTCGTGGTCTGGGCCTAAACAAGGTATACAGAGGGAATGGAAATCCTTATGCGGTATTTGCTTCCCACAAGAAATACAATTATTAACTTTGTCTGACATCGGTCTGAGGCAAGAAAAAGTTTCCCCAACAGGGTACTTAGCTTTTAAGAAGACTTCGGTTCCAAATTTTTCGTAATCTCAGGAGCTGGCCGACCAGCACTTGCGAACTGCTTCTGCTTCGGGCACCGCGCGGCAAGAAAGACTGAAGAAAATAGCGTCGGCTGGTTCTTTTATACCCCTGTCGCACTGACGTCAGGGAAGAGGCGACGACAACCGATGCCGGACCTAGACTTTGGAATTCGGCCGACCAAGGACCCGCCTGATGGCAGGAGAACCCATCTGTTATGACTGCAGCTGTATGCACGATGAACATCAAGAAGAAACAGTCTGAAGACCTCACTTTAACAGCAAATATTTCATAAAGAGGGACAGAGTGAGAGAGACATGCACCTGTAATGGCTTCTACTCAACTTACTCAGAATATATTTCCAGCAAGTGAAGGGCCCCCTCCCTTCAGATTGCAACATAAGACTAGAAAGGGATAGTGCTACTGCATCAGAGTGTACATGTCCCACTCAAATGCAGTACTGGTCAGCACAATCCAAAGACATTCTGAACAGAAAACTGAACCTTAAGTTAACAGTATCAAGAATCAACTAAGTACTGCAGCACTATAAACCAAACCATGCAAATCCTGTGCAGTAGCTTGTAAACAAAATATGAAAACTAAGAATGTGGTCCTGTTTATTAGCAACCTTAGTAAGAATGTGGCCCTGTTTATTAGCAACCTTAGTAAGAATGTGGCCCTGTACATTATCAACCAGGACAAGAGATAAAATAAAGACAAGTGACAATGACACCGTACAATTTAGAATAGGGAGATGTGCAAGAATACAGATACATTGCTGTAGGATTTTAGAACAATGGACTATGCTGTAATGGGGAAAAGGGTCAAGGTGTCAGAAGACTGGGAACAAACTGGTATAGTAAATGAGCTACTGGGAATTCTCAGGGATAAGCAACTGAGGGCTACAGGTAAGGATGTGATGAAGAACAAAGAAAAGGGCAATGTGGTTATAAAAGAAGGGAAGTCAATGATACACACAAATGATTGTACACGAGCTGGAAAGAATTCTGTTGGGAGTTAAAGAAAAGTACAGTTTTGTACCTACCATAAATGTAGATGTTCGAGTGTAAACACTGCTGCAGTCATTACACTTGGGTTATGCTGCCGGCAGGCGGTTCCCCAGTCTGCCTGAATTCCAAAGTCTTGGTCCGGCGTCGGTTGCTGTTGCCTCCTTCCTGAATCAGTGCGACAGGGGTATATAAGATGCAGCCGACGCCATTTTCTTCAGTTTTTCTTGCCCCAGATGTCAGGTGCCCCCAAATAGGTAGGCAATTCAAATTGCTAATAAAACATACATAAGAAAAGCAAACAACAACTTTCAGTTACCAGCAAATACTTCCCATAGGTAGTAAAGGGTAGAAGACATAGGTAGGTACCAGCAAGTAAGAGGGGAAGGAGGGAGGGTAACCTGGACTGCAGCAGGGTATACACTCGAACATCTACATTTATGGTAGGTACAAAACTGTACTATGTTCATCATGTTACACCTCTGCAGTCATTACACTTGGGTGGAATCCCAAAGCTGAGGTAGGGAGGCTGGTTCTATAAGGCATTAGGGGTGGCTATAAGGCCCTGCAGCACAGCAGCGGAGAAGCCAGCTCTGGATTTGGAGTATAAAGGCAAATGGTAATGCTTGGTGAAGGTATACACAGAACTCCATGTTGCTGCTTCCAAAATATCCTTAGTAGGTACTCCTCTGAGGTAGGCAGTTGAAGTGGCTGTTGCCCTGGTGGAGTGAGATCTAATGCTGCTAGGTACAGGTTTTCCATGGTGAGTATAGCAGAAACGTATACAATGTCCTATCCATTTTGAGATAGTCTGTTTTGAAATGGCTCTTCCCTGTGCTCCTGCAGCATATGCTACCAATAATTGCTCAGATTTTCTGAAAGCTTTGTTTTGAATTTCGGAACATCTAGGTAAGTGTTTAGAGAAGAAAGATCCAGAATGGGTCTCCAAGCTTTGTCCTTTCTGGGAACCAGAAAGAGTCTTGAGTAAAATCCTTGTCCTTGCTCCTGTGGTGGTACCTTTTGAATAGCTCTCATGTCCATGAGTGCTGTAATTTGTCTTTGAGCCTCTGCCCATTGATTTGGTGGCAGATTTGGCATTCCTTTTAACCTTGGCAGAGTGTGAAAATGGAACCTGTAACCTTGAGATACAATGTTGAGAACCCATTTGTCTTTGGTGATGCAATGCCAATTGTGATAGAAAAGTGCTAGTTTTCCTCCTAAGGGGGCTGCCAAGACAGAGTTGTTTGGCAGCTGTAGTGGGAAGTCATTGAGGCTGATTTTTATAAGGTTGTGGCCTGTCTTCCCCTTCTTTCTGGCCTGGTATACCTCATTGTCGAGGCCTGTAAGGACCTTGTGCTTGACCTCTACCTCTTGGACGTCTGTATCTGCCCCTTTGGGGTCTGTCTGTGACTGGAAAGGACCAATTCTTTGTTGGCCAATTTCTGCTAAAACGAGGAGGCTGAACCTGTAAGAAATCCTTCACCGTTTACATAGATTTTGCCTTATCCTCCATCTTCTTTAATAGCTCTTCTGCCTTAACTCCAAACAGCACATCCCGCTGCAAAGGTGCATCCAATAATTTTGCCTTAACATGATCTGGTAACGTATGTTCTTTTAACCAAGCATGCCTTCTAATGACAGAGCCTGTAACTGCTGCTCTACAGGAGGCCACTAAGGAATCAAATCCACATTGCAAAGCATGTTTCCCACTTGTTCAGCTGCATGCAATAAATCCTGCATTTCTTTAAAATTAGGAGGATCTTTTGTTTCAACTGAGACATCAAAAATTGCTGATATTTTAGCATGTGAAACTGGCAATTTAAGGCACTCATTGCTAAAGTTGCAGACGTACATACTTTCTTTCTCCATCTGTCTAATGCTCTGGAATCTCTGTCAGAGGGAACTGTTTATTTTTGCTGATGAGGCCTTAATCCCTTTGGGTCCCTGAGAAATAGTTTCAGGGTTAGCAACAGGGCTTCTATACAGAAATTTGTGAGAGTCAGGGACTCTAATATCTATCAGGTTTAACTGGGGCAAGAGGTAAGGAGTCAGGGTTTAAGCTGGATTCAGTGTACACATCATCCAAAATATCTAACACTGGCGGAATAGCAAGGGGTCTGTGTTGAGGCAATAAAAGGAAGTCTCTGAGCCTTTTCTTGGATTTTGAGTAATCCTGGCCTTCCCAATGGAAATGTTCCCTCATGGTATGTAAGGTCTCCCCAAAGGAATAGTCCTCAGGCGGAGAGGCTGATGGAATTGATTCCTCAGCATCAGAATCCTCATAAGGGGTAAAGAATATCCTAGGTCTGAGGATGAATCTGAAGAAATGGACACCTGGTTGGAAGACTCATAGTCTGCATCCTGTCTGGGCCTTTTATCAGAAGGGGGATGGGACCCCCTGATCAGGGTGATTAGGTGTTCGGCCATTTTGAGCATTTGTTTCTTAGGCATGGAAGCCTGTCCTGGAAAATGCTGTATCTGTTTCTTTGTTTTTAAGGGGGCCTTAGACCTAGCAGAGAGTTTAATGGTTAACTGGGTAAGTCTGAAAACACCTTCTGAGGCTGTGGATTGCTCAGCTACTTCAGTTCCCTCTGAAGGGTTAGTTTCGGTAGGCTGAAAACCCAAAGCGTCCGAAGGCCCAGCCAGCTCCACGTGGGAGTCGGAGGCGGTCTGTGGTTCTGTGGAAGCGGTCGTCAGGGGCTGCGTAGGCGCCTCGCTGAAAACCAGAGAACCGGCGACCAGCCTAGAAGAGGCCTCATCGTCAGTTTTGGGCCTGGGATGCCTGTCCTTGTCTTTGCACTTTTTATGTATTCCAGTCGTCGGAAGTTCCGACGGCATGGTGTAATTGAATTTTCGGCCAAAATAATGTCGGGCAAAATCAAACCGATGTTTAATAGTGCGCTTGTTGAACCTAGCACAAAACAGACAACCAGTGACGTCGTGGTCTGGGCCTAGGCATGGAATACAACAGGAGTGGAAATCCTTACGAGGTATTTGCTTCCCACAAGAAATACAGTTATTAACTTTTACTGACATCGGTCTGAGGCAAGAAAAAGTTTCCCCAACAGGGTACTTAGCTTTGTAGAAGACTTCGGTTCTGGATTCGGAATGAAAATCTCAGGAGTCGGCCGACCGGCACTTGCGAACTGCTTCTGCTTCGGGCACCACGCGGCAAGAAAGACTGAAGAAAATGGCGTCGGCTGCATCTTATATACCCCTGTCGCACTGACGTCAGGGAGGAGGCGACAGCAACTGACACCGGACCAAAACTTTGGAACTCAGGCCGACTGGGGAACCGCCTGATGGCAGGATGACCCAAGTGTAATGACTGCAGCAGTGTAACACGATGAACATCACATGCACAAGAAAGCACAATGAAGGGCAACAAGTGGCCAGGGTGGCAAAGGTGATAGCTGAAAAGGAGTTGGCAAGTAAGATAAAATAACTTAAGGCATACACTAAAAAAGATGTAGAGGGGAACAAACTGACCAGGCTGAGCAAGGATGCAACATAGATCTTAAGAATGGGATAAAGCAGAGGTACTGAATGAATACTTTACTTCAGTCTTCATAAAGAGAAGTAAGGGGAAAGGTGCCATGCTGGAAGGGAAGCAAACCACAATGGGAACATAGAGAAAAGATACCTATATAAAAAGAAAGAAGGTGGAAAGAGAAATAGGTGCCATTAGGGAAGATTAAGCATAATAACCAGATGGGCTACCTCCTACAGTCCTCAAATCTGGCCAATGCACTGGCAGATCCCTTGAAATAGATTTTCAACAGATCAATATTTAGTCAAATTAACAGGACTAGAAGTCAATAGAGGTAAGCCCATGTACAAGGAGGGGGGGGAGGGTTCTATGAAACTTGCAGGGTCATTCGCTTATCAGTAGGGGGGGGTAGGAGCAACTAGGAAACAATCCTAAGGGAAAAGAAATGGCACTTACAGATAACAAATATCTCCAGGACAGCAACCAACACTGGTTTCTGGTCAGATGGAGTTGTCAAACCCGATCCTGTTATATGACTGGCATGGAGTACTAGTAGATAAGGTCAGGAAGGCCTTTGGCTCAGCCCCTCAAAAGATGGGGTGAATAGTAGTAAAAAGTGCTGAGGAAAGAGGGATAATGCCACAAATTAGGAAAGTGAATAATGGAGCACCAAACCATCTGTCTTAGATTTAGTACTTTTCAGTGTGTTTGTCTCAGACATATCTCAGAGAGAAGAGAACAGATCAGCCTCTTTCTGGCAAGGACAAGTGAAGGCTAGGCAAGACGAATCTAGGTAAGGATTTGGAAATAGTGATCAAATGGGCTGAAAGAAAACAAATGCAAAGTTCTGTACTTGGCCAAGAAAAATGTATCAGCTGCAGTGAATGTAAATAATTTTAATAAGAAAGGGAAAAGGAGCTGGGGTACTAATGATACCTGGAACAGGCCTCCAGTGACAGTGAGAAGGAAATGGAAGCATAGAAAGAATGGCGGGGTGTATTCTCAGTTAAGCAGACTTACAAAAAAATCGTAGTAATGCAGTCATTCCAACATGTTCTGGTCATCTCACACCTTATGTATTGTGTGCGCTACTACAGACTATACAAGGAAAGGAAAGTACAGTTGTGTACACTCACCATAAATGTAGATGTTAGAGTGTGGTCACTGCTGCAGTCCTCACCAATGGGTTATCCATGCTGTGGTAGCCCTCAGTCGGTCCGGATACCAGAGTCAAGGTTTTGTGAGTCGGCTGCTGTTGCTTGCTAGGTGACGTCAGGTCATTCGAGCTATAAAGGAGAGCAGGCGATGCCATTACCTCAGTTTTTCTTGCTTTAACCAACCAAAGAAGTCCAATGTTAATAATTATTAGTAGTCCTGGAGTCAAAGACCCTCACAGAAATGTGTCTCTCTCTAAGGAAACCAGGTATCAGGGGGAAGGAGGGAGGGGAAGCATGACTGCAGCAGTGAACACACTCAAACATCTATATTTATGGTGTGTGTACACAATTGTATATGTTGTTCGTGTTTCACTGCTGCAGTCCTAACCATTGGGAAGATTCCCGAAGCTGAAGAGAAGGGTGGAAGGTTAATAGAAACTTAAGATTGGCTGAAACGCCCTGCAGAACTGTAGAGGTAAGCCCAGCCTTAGCTTTTGAAAATAGGTTAAGGTGGTAATGTTTGGTAAAGGTATGGACTGAAGTCCATGTGACACCTTCCAGGATGTCCTTGGTAGGTACCCCTCTAAGGAATGCTGTGGAAGTAAAGGTCGCCTTAGTGGAATGGGTTATGATGGTCCCAAGGATTGATTTTCCATGCAAGTAGTAGAGAAACTGGCTGCAGTGTGCTATCCATTTGGAAATGGTCTGTTTGGATATTGGCTTTCCCTGTGCCCCTGTTTTAAAGCTGACCAAGATGTGGTCAGTTTTTCTGAATGTTTTTGTACGATCCAGATAAAATCTGAGTTGCCTGTGCATATCCAAAGAATCCAGTATCCTTTCCCCTTATTCTGGGGGTTAGGGAAGAAGATGGGCAGGTGGATGGCCTGGTTGAGGGTAACATCCAAAACCACCTTTGGCATGAAGGAGGGACTGGTTCTCAGGGACACCCTGTCTGCATGGAAAATGATAAATGGCTGAATGGCCATTAAGGCTTGAAGCTCTGACACTCTCCTGGCTGAAGTATTAGCGAGGAGAAAGGCACTCTTCCAAGATAGTTACTTTAGTTCAGAGGAAGATCCAGGCTCAAAGGGAGGCAGAGTAAGCATTTCTAAGACATAGTTCAGGTCCCAGGCTGGAGTGGGTTGTCTTCTGCGAAGGCCAGATGTTACAGGCTACTCTAAGGAATTGTTTGATAACAGGGTGGGAGAACAATGGCTGTTCTCTATCAAAGTGTGCCGAGATGGCAGTGGCCTGGATCTTTATGGCGAGACCCTTATTAAGAAGCTCAGCAAGATAATCTAGAATAAGAGGAATGGAGGTCAGATTATGTCTGCACCCTTGGACTGGCTCCAAGAGCAGAATCTTTTCCATTTTCCAGCATAAGATTTTCTGGTGCTGGGCCTTCTGGCTTCTATGATGATGTCAAGGAAACTGTTTGCTTAGCACAGATTCTTTGGTGGTTTTGGTAGAATAAGCCATGCTGAGAGCTTGAGTGTCTGAAGGTCTGGGTGCAGCATTGTGCCCCACCCAGGATAGCAGGTGAGGTATCAGAGGTAGCTGTCAGGGGGGCTGGTGAGAAAGGCTGAGCAGCAGTGGGTACCAATGCTGTCTGGGCCAATCTGGGGCAATGAGTATTGCTCTTGGTTTTTCCTCCCTTATCATGATTAATACTTTTGGAGTGCGAGGTAGGGGTGGTAATGCATACACAAAGAGGGTATTCCAATGGAAGGTCAGGGCATCGACCTTCCAGGCCAGGTGATGGTACTCCCTGGTGCAGAATTTCTGTACTTAATGATTTAAATGAGAGGCAAAGAGGTCCACCTGGGGGAGTCCCCCATGTGTGGGTAATTTGCATAAAAATGTCTCTGTAGATTTGCCATTTGTGTGGGTCCACCAGGTTTCTGCTTAGGGGGTCTGCCAGGGTGTTGTTGATGCCTGGTAGGTATTGGCCTATAAGATGTAGTGCCATGGATGAGGCTCCTAGCCACAGGTTCATGGCTAGTCTGCACAGGGGTAAGATTGAGTCCCTCCCTGTTTGCTGATGTACCACATGACTGTGGTGTTGTCTGTTTTTATGAGAAGAATCCCTGGTTTGAGGTAGGGTTTGAAGGATACCAGACAGTTTTGCACTGCTATCATTTCATTTTGGTTGATGTGCAAGGGTAGTATTTGTGCGTCCCAGAGACCTTGGATGCATCTGCCTTCTAGCTGGGCACCCCAGGCTATGTCCGAAGCATCTGTAGTTATGGTTTGGTATGATGGACGGAGGGTGAATGGAAGTCCCTTGTTCAGAGCACAGTCCTGGGCCCACCACAGACACTCAGACCTTATGCAAGGGATCACAAGCAGGAAGGTGTCCAGAGGTTGTGAGTGTTGGCACCATAGGTTCTTTAGGTACCACTAAATTTTCCTCATGTGTAGTCTGGCCAGAGGTACCAGGAGGATGCATGAGGCCATGTACCCTAGAGCTTGTAGGAATTTCCTGGCAGAAAGCTGGATTTGGGAGCCCACAGTAGTGAAGTATTTTGGTAGGAAACTTTGTTTATCTGGGGACAGAAAGGCCATTTGCTGTTCTGTGTCCAGTAAGGCTCCCAGAAATATGATTTTCCTGGTAGGCATCCGTTTTGATTTCCTTTCATTGATAGTGAACCCCAGAGAGGCGAGTACGTTTTTTATAAATGAGAGGTGCTGCAGGAGCAGTTCCTTGCAGTCTGCCTGGATGAGATAGTCGTCCAGGTAAGGGTAAATATGTACATTGTTTTGCCTGCAAAAGGCAATGGCAGGAGTTAAGACATTTGCTGAATACCCTGGGAGCAATAGATAAGCCAAAGGGCAAAGCTGAGAATTGAAAGTGTAGTGATCCTGCTCTGAAGCATCCTTCAGGTCTAAGGTGACCATCCAAGCTTTGCTTGGGAGCACTGGTAGAAACTGTTGTAAGGTAACCATTTTGAATTTTGGGATTACAAGGAAGGTTTTGAAAAAAGATAGGTCCAGGATGGGACGCCAAGTCTCCTCTTTCCTGGGAACAAGGAATAGTCTGGAATAGAATCCTCTTGCAATTTGTTCTGGAGGTACAGGTTCTATTGCCCCTAGGGATATTAGGTTTTGCATTTGTTTTAGTGCTTCTGCTCACTGGTTTGGAAGTAGGTCTGGATACTGTAGAATATGAACAGCCAAAGCATGTGTTTGAAGGAATTGAGTACGTGACAGTCTGCATGTTTTAAGATGTACTGTGTACTATGAACTTTGAATGAACTGTGAGTAGTGCAAAGTTACTGAAAAACAAGAGTCTGCTTGAAAGCAGGAAATGTGCCTTATATGGAAGTGTATCCGATTTTCTTCATCTGCCCAGAGATATAATGATGTGAACTGCTTTATGCTTAAGGGTAAATCATTGATTGGTTAATTGTCTTGTATAACGATCTAATTGGTTAATTTTATATTTTTGTACCGTCAGCAATATTCACAGTATATAAGCTTGTGCATTCCTTTGTTCTGGGAGTCTCCCTGGTGCTTTTTCATGAGGCTCCCACACGTGTGTACTGTAGTTAATAAATACCACTGAAAGAGAGAAAGAACTATATTTGTCTTCATTCTCAAGGTAATGTGTAACTTAACAATTGGTGCTGTGACTCGGATCCGAATTGAGAACAAGTTGCAGCAGTCAGGAATTGAACAAAATACTGCTAATAAAAGGGCCCATAACAGATTTTTCTGTTTCTGCAGTGTTTCTTTCAATTTTCTGCATCTGTCTGCCTTAAAGATTTGGTATTTTTAACTATGCAGAAATGACATGATTTCTCCCATTCAGTCGTTTTAAGGTAAGTGGCATGCATTTCTTTTCTGCTATTGATTGTGCAGTATGAGTGTGGGTTAAAATGAAACGCTGGTGACATAAGTGTGAAAGGAGATATGAGAGTGGGGAAAAATGACGTTTACACAATGTCTTAGCTAAATAAAAAGCTAAAATACAGTATAGCTTTCTGTGTGACAATGGGAGCGAGTGTCGGAACAATAAAAGAGCCAGTAAGAGGTACACCAGCTGGTTATATGTTTTTTCGTGTGTCCCGGGACAGTTGCATGTTTTTAAATTAGTGGATCGCCCTTACTAAAAATGATGGCAATCTCGCTTTCCCAGAAAATGGTAGTTTTAATAAAAATATCCTGACAAATTTTCAGGGAAAATTGAGAAAAAAGGGAAGAAAAATACCAGGGTTATGTTGGGCAGCTTTCAATGACTGGATGTCAGAGGCAAAGAAAAGGAACAAGGAATCGGTAATTAGTAGTCTTAAAGATAATCAGCAAAAATTAAAAGAACAGTTAAAAGAACTACAACATACTGAGAGTAATTTAGATGTAGCAGATGGTAAGCAACTAAAGGAACCGCCCTTCAAGAGATTATATCCGGTAAAAGAATTAAGTAAATTACAAATACCTGAATCATCTGAAGATGATAATCCTTGGTTTCCCCTACCTCCCACAGCCCCACCACAGTATCAGCCCCCACCGGTCCAGGAAAGAGCAGTGAGCTCCATGACAGGGAGTGGTAGCCAGCTGGGAGAGAGCATGCTAGTATTGGGAGCGGAGATCAGGCAGGGGGAGGTCAGTCTAGTGAATCAGACACTGAGGAACAGGATAAGGAAAAGGCATCACACATGACAACTCGTAGTGAGATAAAAAAGTAGACAAAGGCACAAATGTTTTTTAAGCCTAGATCTTATAAGCCTAGATCTTATCAGGAAAAAAAAGGAAGGCTTTACTTACATCGGAAAAAACATTTTGGCCAGTTTCCTGCCATGATAGATGATGGCGACGGCTATTATGGCCCTGATAAGTTTAATCCTGATTCAGACTCGGAGTCAGACGATGGCAGAATGTTTCCCTTGAGAGAAGTTTCGAACCCAGCGCATGCTAGGGATGCAGGACAACCGGCAACTGTAGTGGTACCTAGGGCGTGGTCAGCAGTTGATTTTCAAGCCATTACTAAGTCACTCCCACCCATCCGTACAAACCCAGCAAAATTCCAGTGTGTACTAGCAGGACATATTTGTCTGCAAAATCCTACCATAGAAGAGGTTAGAGCAGTCCTTCAATACGACGTACCAGCTGATTTAATGAAACGAATCTGGGATCATGCTAATGTTCCCACTCCAATACCGAAGCACAATATACAAGGGGAAAATGGGTTTGAGGCGGTCAGGCAACGTATCGTCGATGCTATCACCGTAATAGTCCCGCCTACCCCTAATTGGTCAAAAACTAAATCAGTCATACAAAAAGAAGATGAGCCTGTAGACGAATATTTAAATCGGCTCACTGAAGCCTTTGAGGCTTACTCTGGGTATCCAGAGCCCACCGAAGGACCAGCACAGAGCAGATTGTCGGCTGCTTTCGTAGATGGGTTACGCCCCCAGATGAGGGATAAGTTAAAGGAAGTGTGCTTAAACTGGCCTAGTTTAGGATTACATGAGTTAGTCCAACAGGTACAATACCTATCTGACCACTTTGCTAAAGAAAAGAAGGACTTACAGGAAAAGTTAGTAAAAGCACAAATTCAAATGTGTAATGCTTTTGGCCAGCCGCCTGGTCAGCGAGGTAGAGGATGAGGATGAGGAAGAGGAAGGGGTGGATGCCAAGGGGCTGGAAATCAAAATAGACAAAACTGGTAGGAAACACAGTCAGCCCCACCCCAGAATTATAGTAATCAGACAGAGTGTTTCAACTGTGGCCAAATAGGCCATTGGAGGAATGAATGTCCATATTTAGCTGAACAACCTGCCCCACCCACTGATACGTCGCATCAGTGGAATTCTAATTGGACTCCATCCAATCAACAGCAACCACAATGAAGGTTCCCTGAACAGAAACAGCAGCAGTTGTGCCCTTTTATTCCTCTGGATCAGGATGGACCACATGTTACGTTACTAGTTAAAAATAAACCATATCCGTTTTTGATTGATACCGGAGCAACTAAATCCATGCTAGCTGGCAAAGCAGCAATGAATGTTCCCCTCTCTGACAAGATAACTAGAGGAGTGGGTGTCTCTAGTATACCTATTGAGTATTCTGAAACTGTTCCAAGTCCCAGTAACTTTGGGACCTCTAAAAGATAACCATGCATTTTTAGTAGGACCCTCAGCACCTTTAAATCTATTAGGGAGAGACTTGCTTTGCAAAATGGGGGCCACCATTTTTTGCACAGCTGATGGAGTTTATCTCCAAGTACCTTCAGATCAACAGGATAGTACCCTGGCAGCCTTAGATGAAACTATCACTTTACAGACAATGTGTATCCAGTCAGATCTTGACAGAAACAGGTGTTTATATTCCCTACCCTCTCACCTGTGGACTACTCATGACAATGATGTGGGATTTTTGACCTCAGCTACTCCTGTAAAAATAGCTCTAAAACCAGGAGCAAGGCTGCAGTGAGTGCCACAGTACTCTTTGACAGCTGAGGCTATATCTGGTATTGCCCCTGTTATTTCTGCATTGGAACAGCAAGGGATCACAGTACCCACCACAAACCCATGTAATACCCCAATATTACCGGTAAAAAAACCTGGCAAACAAGCTTACAGATTTGTGCAGGACTTGCGTGAAGTCAACAAAGCTGTTTTGCCCGTTTTCCCAATTGTTCCGAACCCAGCTACTATTTTGAGCTGTATCCCACCTACCGCACAATGTTTTACGGTTGTAGATATTTCATCAGCCTTTTTCTCTATTCCAGTACATCCTGACAGTCGGTATTTGTTTGCATTTACCTACAAAGGTCAGCAGTACACTTGGACTCGATTGCCCCAGGGATATGTAGAGTCCCCAACCTTATTTTCTAGAGAGATGCATAGACAGCTACAGGATCTGCAACTACCATTACATTCAGTTCTTGTCCAATATGTGGACAATATTCTTATAGCTTCACCAGACAGTAAATCATGTATGGAGGATTCCCTTATAGTGTTAAACTTTTTAGCTACACAAGGATTTAAAGTAAATAGATCAAAATTACAATTCTGTCAAGAAAAGGTGCAGTATTTGGGACGTATAATTGCAATGGGTTCTCGTCAAATACTCCCAAATCGCATAACTTCTATTCAAAGTGCCCCTCACCCTGTAACCCAGAGGCAGCTTTGAGGATTCCTTGGCCTAGCAGGATACTGCAAACAGTGGGTGCCTAATTTTTCGGAGATTTCGGCCTCCCTGTTACAACTCCTAAAAAAGGGTGTTACGGAACCTTTAACCTGGAAGTCAAAGCATGAAGAGGCTTATCAGGCTATCAAAACAGCCTTGGTAAATCCTCCTGCCTTAGGGTTGCCAGATTATTCCAAACCTTTTGTTTTCTTTTGCTGTGAGCGAAACAAGACTGCCTTGGGTCTCTTAGCCCAGCAACGCACTGGAGGCTACCTGCCTATTGCTTACTACAGAACTCAGCTAGATCCGGTTGCCTATGGTTACCCGGCCTGTTTACGGGCTGTGGCAGCTGCCGCTGTCTTGGTTGATATGGCAGCCCCACTAACCCTGGGACATGATACTATACTAGCAGTTCCACATGCAGTTCAAGCGTTACTTTTAAAAACAAAAACACAGTATCTTTCAAATGCATACCTTACTAAGTATGAATTAAGTTTAATAAATAATCCTGCCCTACAAGTCATACGCTGCCCACCACTGAACCCTACCTTTTTAATACCAACTTCAGATGAGGGCGAACCACATGATTGTGTGCTTGTAGTTAACTCTGTTCTTTCTCCTAGGTTACATTTATATGACACTCCTTTGCAAAATCCTGATTTAGTTCTTTTTGTTGATGGATCCTGCTTATGAACAAACTCTGGTGAATTCCAAGCTGCTTGGTCGGTTTGTACTCCAACTGAAGTTTTAAGATCAGCACGATTACCCCCAGGCACTTCCGCACAGGCTGCGAAACTAGTGGCATTATCGAATGCATGCAAAATAGCCAAGGACAAGTCTGTTACAATATATACTGCTCCCGTTATGCCTATGATGTTGTTCATGATTTTGGTATATTGTGGAAGGGCACCTGTTAAAAACCATTTCTATATCAATAACTTGCTACAAGACTTATTGTTACCTTCTGAACTTGCTGTTGTTAAATGTGCAGCCCATCAATCCAATGACTCCTTTGAAACTAAGGGCAATAATTTAGCTGACTGGGCTGCTAAACAGGCTGCTCTCTCACAAACTGTTCAGGGACATTTTCTGCAGCCTCTACAACAAATGGTTACTTTTGATACCACAGTGTTAAAAGCTTTACAGGATGAAGTACCAGAATCAGAAAGAAAAACATGGCTGGCTCAAGGTTGTTTTAAACACTCTGATCTCATTTGGCAACATCCCGATGGCAGATTGGTCTGCCCAATGTCCATGTTAAATTCTCTTATTAAAGCATATAATTTGCCAGCCCATGTAGGGGTACAAGTGTTGATAAAACAAACCCAAAAGGATTGGTTTGCCCCAGGACTTTCTTCTTCTGTGCAGCATTTTTTGAGCACGTGCTCCATTTGTTTACAGTATAACATTTCAAAAGGCACTATGGCTCCCGCACAACCACTGCCAAAACCATTGGGACCATTCTGTGCTTTGCAATGGGATTTTATTGAACTCCCACCTTGTACTTGTTTCAAATATGTTTTAACTGTTGTTGATGTGTTCTCTGGGTGGCTAGAAGCCTACCCATGTGTTAAGAATGATGCTATTTCAGTTGCTAAGAAACTTTGTTATGAATTGATACCTCGTTTTGGTGTTCCCTGTCAAATATATTCGGACCGTGGAACACATTTTACTGCTCAGTTGATTGATTCATTGTGTAAAATGTTAGGCATCACCTTAAAATTTCATTGTCCATATAGACCACAGGCATCACGTATTACTGAACGCATGAATCAGACACTAAAAACTAGATTGGCTAAAATTACTACGGAAACGGGCCTCACTTGGGTACAGACCTTACCTCTAGCCCTACTCTCTATGACAGCGCAAGTACATCCTACTAAGGGACTTTCTCCTCATGAAATCCTCATGGGCCGCCCTATGCACATGCCCATGACACCACCACCACCTTTCTCTGAGTACGATGCATTTGATAATGATATTCTTGTATATTGCACTTCTCTTGTCTCTTTTTTACAGTTTCATCACCGCCAGGTAGCAGCGGCTCAACATATCCCTTATCCTTTCCTGTATTCTGCACTACAAACAGGAGACTGGGTGTACGTCAAGTCTTTCTCTCGAAAAACAGCGCCTCAACCACGTTGGAAGGGGCCCTTCCTGGTTCTACTGACGACATCATCAGCGGTGTGACTACAAGACTCGCCCACCTGGATTCACATATCGCACATCAAAAAAGTTGTGCCATCCGAAGATCAACAGCCTTTACCTTTTTCAACTCCAGACTCTCCACCTATTGCTACTCGTACTTGAAGCCATACTGTACCAGCACCTGACAATGCCTAACATCTACCCGTTTGAAAAATCCCAAACTCCTGATACTATGCAAACTCAACCACCATTTCCACAAAAGTACTGGACAGCTATTTTGGTGGTTATTCTTGTTGTACTGTTATTTTTAATGTGGCCATTTTTATTTCCTGCTCCAACAATGCACTCTGCCAAGCGAGCTATTTGGCACCCACATTTCAACACCTACCATGCCATTAAACATGTCTATGCTTCCACCTTCAACGTTTCTGATTGCTGGATCTGTGCAGCTCTTCCCACTTCACATGATGGCCTGCCAATGACAGCTAGTCCTTTACCTACTGACAACTATTCAACCATCCTCTTTAATACTTCTGGGGGATTGTGTAAACAAATACATTCAAATCGAACTGTAGCTCTGACTTTAGCATACTGACAGCAAGGCATTTTATGCCTAAAACAAAAGGGAATAAAAAAGTCGGTTCAAGTAATTGCACTATAACAATTCAGAGAGTATGTACCCTTACTAACTACATAGCTTTACAGTCAATTAACGTTACGGCACGGGACAGGTCTATGTCCTATTCAGTGTGGTGGGCCTCTGTATCTGCACCATTCAAGAATTATTCAGATTGGCAGACCTGTAATGTGACTGGAGCGATGTTAGGGCCAAAGGAGGTATGGATCTTTGAAAATAGCCCTACAATGACAAATTACTCACAACTCTCGTGTCTTAAGTTAGAGTTAGATGATGTATTCTCTCAAGTAGTGTTCAATAATAATGTTACTACTAACATTTCCATTGCTCTTGGAAGAAGGGTTGTATTTTATTTGTGGTAGAAAGGCATATAAGTTGTTACCAGGGAATTGGTCTGGTAGTTGTTTCTTTGGTTATTTAGTCCCAGCTATCCGACATGTATCTGCCTTACCTCAAGGAAAAATTCAGAACGTTCGAGAGGTCAAGAAGTCTACCACTCCGGTAGGTCAAGTTGATGCTTCATGGATCTATCATCATGATTTAGCTCATGCTGGCACTAAAGGACTATCCCATATGGACTTGGGTGATGACGTCATATCATGGGCTGGTATAATTCCAGCATATGGAGTAGTGAAATCAATTTGGGAACTGAGAAAGCTATCAAAATTGTTTCAAATATTAAGCATAGCTACATTTTCTGCCTTAGAACTAGTGACGGATGAACTGACTGCTATGAGAGCTGTAGTCCTCCAAAATCGTATGGCTCTCAATTTCACCCTAGCGGCGAAAGGGGGAACTTGTGCTTTAATCCAGGAGGAGTGCTGTACGTTTATTCCCAACAATCAGCATGAAATTGACAGCCATCTTGAACTGATTCAAAGAGTTTCCGAACTCGCTGAGGCCAAAGAGGCCGATAGTTCAAAATGGGCATGGTTAACCAACCTGTTCTCAGGTTGGGGAGGTGGACTGTTAAAGTTGATTTTATTAATTGCAGTATTAGCAATTGTTGCTTTTCTTGTCATATTTTTAATCAAAGCACTGATCTTAAAATTCATGTCTTCAAAAACTGTGAAAAAGGTGCCTAAGTTTTATATGGCTGCAACTATGAATGTAGACGATGACATGACAATGTTTATCAATGATGAAAAGACCAGTAACATGGCAATGTTAAATTTGGGACAAATGTATGATAGGTTAAGTGGTAATGCTTACAAAGCATCAAATGGGGGATTGTAGAATATGAACAGCCAAAGCATGTGTTTGAAGGAATTGAGTACATGACAGTCTGCATGTATTAAGATGTACTGTGTACTATGAACTTTGAATGAACTGTGAGTAGTGGAAATTTACTGAAAAACAAGAGTCTGCTTGAAAGCAGGAAATGTGCCTTATATGGAAGTGTATCCGATTTTCTTTCTCTGCCCAGAGATATAATGATGTGAACTGCTTTATGATTATGGGTAAATCATTGATTGGTTAATTGTCTTGTATAACAATCTAATTGGTTCATTTTATATTTTTGTACCGTCAGCAATATTCACAGTATATAAACTTGTGCATTCCTTTGTTCTGGGAGTCTCCCTGGTGCTTTTCCATGAGGCTCCCACACGTGTGTACTGTAGTTAATAAATACCACTGAAAGAGAAAAAGAACTGTATTTGTCTTCATTCTCAAGGTAATGTGTAACTTAACAGTATCCTCTTGGAGGTGGTAGTTCTTGGAAACTGAATTTGTACCCTTAGCAATGATTTTTAAGACCCGTTGATCTTTTGTTATAGAGTTCCAATTTTCCCTGCATACAGATAGCCTTCCTCCTAGCTTTTGGTGTGGTGGAAGCAGGCAGAGATGGGGAAGGTAGTCATTGAGAGTTTTTTCCATACAGGGTTGCTTTTGATCTCCCTGCTCTAGTGTTTGAGGGGGGGGGGCACTGTTTTGTTCTTTGCTGGCTACGAGTTTGAATCCTTGTAGGTCTGTCCCTATGGGTTTTGCCTTGTGCCTGTCTGTTTGGTGCAGGGAAGGACCAGTGTTTAGAGGGAAAATTTCTGCTGAAGATTGGAGGTTGTACTTGAAGAAAATCTTTTAACAGTCTGCATCACTTTTGCTTTGTCTTCCATCTTTTTAAGTACCTCGTCAGTTTTCTGTCCAAACAAGTGTTTTTTGTCAAGAGGTGCATTCATGATTTTAGTTTTGACATGATCAGGGACAGGTTGTTCCTTCAGCCATGCATGTCTTCTGATAACAAATCCTGTCACTGCTGCCCTGCTAGAAGCTTCTAGGACATCAAACTCACAGTGTAAGGAGTGCTTTGCCACCTGAAACAAAGAGTGCAGTAATTCTGCTATCTCTTTATTGTTGGCAGCAAAATCTGGAAAAGCAGAAATTCTCTGTTTCAAAAGTTTCAAAGTGTGCTATTGACATTTTAACATATGGAACTGACAGTTGACAGCCCTTATAGTTAAAGTTGCAGAGCTATATACTGTTTTACCCCATCTGTCCAGGGTCCTGGATTCTTTGTCTGAGGGAGTAGGATTCTTTGCAGAGGTAGCCTTAACTCCCTTAGGTCCCTGAGTAATCACCTCTGGATCTGCTATTGGATTTCTGTAGAGGAATGTATGTGAGTCAGGTACCCTGTAGTACCTGTCAGGTTTTCTGGGGGCAGGTGGAAGGGTGTCAGGGGTAAGGCTGGATTCTTGATAAACATCCTCTACCACCTCCAAGGTGGGTGGGATGGCCAGCGGCCTGTGCTGAGGTAGGTCCAGAAACTCTCTTAGGCTTTTCATGGATTGAGGAAAATCCATTGATTCCCACCGAAAGTGTTCCCTGAGGGTGTGGAGGGTTTCCCCAAAGGAAAAGTCCTCTGGAGGTGATGCAGAAGGAATAGATTCTTCTGCATCTGAGTCTTCATAGGCAGTAAGATCCCTCTGAGTCTAAGTCTGAGTAGATGTCTGGAGAAGGTTCCCTTCTCCTTTTGGCTGGAGTGGCATGATTACTCCAGCTGAAAGTGATGAGATCCTCCGTCATTTTAGGCATTCTAGTTTGAGGAGGGGGAGGAGTAGTAGAATGGAGACTTTTTGCTGTTTTCTTTGGAGTAGCTCTAAGTCTGGCCTGAAGTGTATCCCTCGGTATTGTCGGTGTGTTAGTTGGAGGAGAAGGCAAAGGCCTTGAAGTGAAATCTGAACTGAGAGCGGTATCCTCGGAAGCCGGTGCCCGCATAGCGGCTCCGGATCCAGCTGAGGTAGAGACAGACAAAGGCTTGTTAGACAATGCAGTCATCTGCGGCATACAGGACTCCAAAAGAGTCTCAGTAGAAGACTGCAAAGTAATCGGGTCGGGCATCAGGGGCTGCAAAAGCACCTCACTGATTTCCAAAGAACTGATGACCCTTTTGGCGGTGGTGTTGTCGAAAGGCTTGGCCTTATGCGATCTGTCTCATCCTTATCTTTCCATTTTTTTCGGAAGATCTGAGGTTTGCAAACTAACTGTCACCATATCGGTAATAGGAGATGGAAGACGAAAATAACTGGCTACAAACAGAGACTACGACGAATAGTTCTAGCATTAAAGACAGCACGGAACTGACAGTGGGGTACATCGTGATCTGGGCCTAAGGAAGTGGCACAGTAAGAATGGAAGACTCGGTGTGGTATTTGCTTTCCATAGGCGAGATAGTTATTGACTTTATCGGACATCGGTTAGTGCAAGAAAAAAGGAAGGATCCCCAATGGGGTACTTAGCTTTAGACGTTTTCAGTTGAATTTTGAAATCTGGAAACAGCCGACCGGCACTGTTGCGAATTGCTTCTGCTTTGGGCTCCACGGCAAGAAAGACTGAGGTAATGGTGATGCCTGCTCTCCTTTACAGCTCGGACGACCTGATGTTGCCTAACAAGTGATAGCAGCCAACGCACAAAACCTTGATTCTGGTATTCGGATTGACTGAGGGCTACCACAGCATGGATAACCCAATGGTTAGGACTGCAGTAGTGAAATACTAAGAACATCAGAAGGTTACTAGGAAGAATCCAGAACAAATGTGGAGAACTGATATGCTGATAGGCTACAGGACCTAAAATTCTTCTTACCTGAGATCAGAAAAGATGGCTGAGGACACAACAGTGGTACATAAATTCATGTTAAGAAAAAGTGAAGAGTTAATAATAAACATGAAAAACTGACAATGAAGAAAAGGGTACGGGCAGCCAATTTTAGGAACTATTCCAGGATCTCTGAAAATACTTCACAGAAAGTCAAAGTTAACTTTATTGTCATTTAGAAAGTACAGTTGTGTACACTTAGCATAAATGTAGATGTTCAAGTGTATTCACTGTTGCAGTCATCACATTTGGGTTATCTACCTGCAAGTAGACCTCAGTCAGCCTGAATACCAGAGTCTTGGGATTTCTGTGTCAGATGCTGTCGCTTCTTCCATGACGTCAGGTCATCAGGGGTATAAAACATGCAGCCAACGCCATTACATCAGTTTTTCTTGCCCCAGATGTCAGGAGCCCCCACAATGGGAAGCAATTACATGGTGTGGAACACCCCTAGTAGAGAGTAAATATCAATGCTATACGATATGGCCAAACCAAAAAAGAATAGGTAGAAGTATAGAGAAGTCAGGGGGCTGGAGGGAGGGTAACCAGGACTGCAACAGTGTATACTCTCGAACATCTACATTTATAGTATGTGTACACAACTGTACTATGTTCTTTGTGTTTCACTGTTGCAGTCATCACATTTGGGTTGATTCCCATAGCTGAGTATGGGTGGAGTTAGTCAAGAAGCATTAGGGCTGGCAAGCAGGCCCTGTAAGACTGCTGTGGCAAATCCAGCTCTGGATTTAGAAAAGATAGGTAAGGGGTAATGCTTGGTGAAGGTGTGTACAGAGCTCCAGGTTGCAGCTTCCACGATGTCCCTGGTAAGGACTCCCCTGAGGAGCACTGTAAAGGTTGCTGTGGCCCTAGTGGAATGTGTTCTGATCCCCTATGGGGTAGGTTTCCCATGGTGTTTGTAGCAGAAATGGATGCAGTGTGCTATCAATTTAGAAATGGTTTGCTTTGAAATGGCCTTGCCCTCTGCCCTTGTTGCAAAGCTGACTAGCAGTTGGTCAGATTTTCTGAAAGGCTTAGTCCTGTCCAGCTAGAACCTAAGCTGCCTGTGCACATCCAGGAAGTGCAGGATCCTTTCCCCTTTATTATGAGAATTAGGGAAAAAAGTTTGCAAATGAATGGATTGGTTTAAAGCCACACTAGATACCACCTTGGGCATAAATGATGGGTTAGTCCTGAGGGAAACCCTGTCTGCATGGAAGATAATGAAGGGTTCAACGGCCATAAGGGCCTGCAGTTCAGATACTCTTCTTGCTGTTTTCCATGAGAGGAATTTTAACTCTACTGTAGCAGCAGGTTCAAAGAGCGGAAGCATGAGTTTTTACAATACAAAGTTAAGGTCCCAGCCTGGAGTGGAAGCTCTCCTGGGGGGGGGGGGGGGGGGGGCTTAAATTTTTGGCTCCTCTCAGGAACTGTTTGACCAGAGGATGAGAGAAGAGGGGTGGCTCAGTATTATAATGAGCTGAGATAGCAGAGGCGTGAATCTTAATTGAATAGAAGGCTAGGCTTTTGTGGAGCATTTCTGTTAAGTAATCTAGTATATGAGGTAAGCTGGTTACCGTTGTGCCCATCCCCTGAGTCTGGCTCCAGGAACAGTATCTTTTCCACTTTTCTGAGTAGGGTTTTCTAGTACCAGGCCTCCTTCCTTCAAGAATGACATCTAGCACCTGCTTACTGAGGGTTGCTGGTGACGAGTTCAGGGGATAAGCCAGGCTGCTAGGTTCAGGGTCTGCAGCTGAGGGTGCAAAATCTGGCCCTCCTGCTGGGACAACAGGGAAGGGGTCTGAGGCAGGTGCCATGGTGGCACTAATGTCAGACTGCGCAAAAGAGGGTACCAGTGCTGGCGTGGCCAATCTGGTGCAATCAGGATTGTTCTTGCCCTGTCCTGTTTGATCTTTAGTAGAACCTTCGAGAGGAGGGGCAGAGGGGGAAAGGCATAGATTGAGAGGCTTTCCCAGGTAAAGGACAGGGCATCCACTTTCCAAGCCTGGCTGTGGGGAGTTTTGGTGCAATATTTGCTCAACTGATAGTTCTGAGGGGAAGCAAAGAGGTCCACCTCTGGTGCCCCCCATCTGTTCCTCAAAAGCTTGAATATTTTGGGTTCCAGTTTCCACTCATGTGAGTCAATGAGATTTCTGCTTAAGTCGTCTACCAGTGAGTTTAGTTTGCCTGGCAGGAATTGAGCTTGCAAGTGCACTTGGTTGCTCAGAGCTGTGTTCCACAGAGCCATGGCTAATCTGCAGAGTGGGTAGGAATGTGTTCCCCGCTGCTTTTTTATGTACCACATAACTATGGTGTTGTCTGTCTTTACCAATAGTTGTCCTGGAAGAATAAGGCCTTTGAAGGCTGTCAGAGCATTCTGTACAGCTAACATTTCTTCTTTGATTGATATGCAGGTGCATTTGTTTTGGACTCCATTTGCCTTGAATACATTGTCCTGCCATGTGAGCCCCCCATGCACAATTTGATGCATCTGTTAGGGTTTGGGCGGCAGGGTGTAGAGTGAAAGGGAGTCCCTTGTTGTGGTAGCATGCCTCTGCCCACCAAAGGAACTCTGTCCTTAGGCAAGGAATGATGGGAATCATTGTTTCTAGGTCCTGAGAATGTTGTCACCAGAGACTTTTTAATTACCACTGAAATTTCTTCACATGCAGTCTTGCATATGGAATTAGTAGAATGCAAGAACATGCTGGAAGGATAGATTCCTGTTCCAGAGACTTCTCAAACTCTGGAACAGCCTACCTATCTATGTCAAACAGAGCTCCTCGTTAGCACTCTTCAAGAAAAATATTGATGATTGGATGGGTAATAGGAAATTCACCCCGGGGATCACTTCTGTGGCTCTGCTTGGCAGGGGTACAGGAAAATAATTTTCTTGGGTTGCGAAAGCCAGGGTACCTTTTTGGCTAGGTTTGTATAGGCCCTAGGGCCAATAGCCAAGTACCTACCTATGAAGAGGCCATGAACCCTAGGTCTTGCAGTATTTTTCTTGCAGATAGCTGGGTTTTGGTGGCCAGTAGATTGAAGTAGTTTTTCAAACAGATTTGTTTTTGTGGAGTGAGGAATGCCACCTGGGAAGTTGTGTTCAAGCTTGCTCCCAGGAATACAATCTCTTGGCTGGGTACCAGGTGTGACTTATTTTCATTCATGGTGTACCCCAGTGAAGTTAGAAGTCTCTTTACAAATGTCAGGGGCTGTAGTAGCAATTCCTGACTGTCCGCCTGAAAGTATGGGTAAATTTGATTCCTTCTCTGCCTGCAATATGCAATGGCTGGAGCTAGGCATTTTGTGAATACCCTGGGTGCAGTAGATTTGCCTAAGGGAAGTGCAGAGAACTGATAGTGCATACAGCCTGCTCTGAAACATAGGTATTTCCTGCAAGATTCCCTTATGGGGATGTGCAGATAAGCTTCTCCTAAGTCTAGGGTTGCTAGCCAAGAGTCTTTGGCTAGCATAGGAAGCATCTGTTGGAGAGTAAGCATTTTGAATTTTGGAACCACCAGAAAGGTGTTGAGAATAGACAGATCCAGAATAGAACACCTGGGTACCAGAAACAGCCTTGAATAAAAGCCTTGTCCCCTTTGCTCTGCTGGGACAGGTTGAATAGCCTTGATACTGAGAAGAGAAAGTACTTGCTTTTGGGCCTCTGCTCACTGGTTTGGGGGAAGGTCTGGCCATCCCCTTGGGGTTGGGAGAGAGTGGAAGTGGATTCTGTATCCCTGGGAAACAATGTTTAAGACCCATTTATCCTGGGTAATGTACTCCCAGTTTTTGGCATGTAGGGCAAGTTTCCCTCCTAAAGGTGTAAGTACTTGGGCAAGGCTTGGAAGAGTTAAGGATAAGTCACTGTGAGATTTTACCATAGGATGGCGGATTACTACTCCCTGTTTTGGATGTGGGAGCACCCCATTGCTTCGCTCTGTGCATACCCCAAGACTGTAGTCTTGGTGGTCTGCTGCCCCTGGGTTTGGACTGAGAAGGTCTAAGAGGGACTGTAAAGGACCGGTTTTTAGAAGGCCAATGCCTACTGAATCTAGGTGGCTGTATTTGTAAGAAATCTTTAACCGTTTGCATAGCTTTAGCTTTTTCCTCCATCCTTTTGAGGAATTCTTCTGCTTTATTGCCAAAAAGATGCTCTTGGTTTAATGGTGCATCTAGTAATTCTGCTTTGACATGGTCTGGCAGGGTTTGTTCCTTACGCCAAGCATGCCTTCTAAGAGCAGACCCAGTGACAGCAGCCCTGCAAGACGCTTCTAAGGCATTAAAACCACATTGCAAAGTATGTTTACCAACTGTGTTTACAGAATGCATTAACTCTTGTAAATCTTTATGTTCTGCACAATCAGGAATCAACATCATTTTCTGTTTAATTAGTTCTATAATATGTTGCTGATACTTTAGCATATGAAACTGGCAATTTAAAGCCCTGATGGCAAGAGTAGCAGAGGTGTACACCTTTATTCCCCATCTGTCTAAAGCCCTACAATCCCTGTCCGAAGGGGTAGGGTTTTTGGCTGTAGTAGCCTTAATGCCTTTAGGTCCCTGGGAAATGGTCTCTGGGTCCGCAGTAGGATTCTTAAATAGAAATTTGTGAGAATCAAGTACTCTGTAGTACCTGTCAGGTTTTCTAGATGCTGGTGGCAACGTATCAGGGGTAAAGCTAAATTCCAAGAAGACATCATCCACAATTTCTAGAACAGGAGGGATAGCTAGAGGCCTGTGCTGAGGCAAGTTTAAAAATTACCCAAGTCTCTTTTTAGACTGAGACTAGTCCTGGCTCTCCCAGTGAAAATGCTCTCTAAGGGTATGCAGGGTTTCACCAAAAGAAAAATCTTCTGGTGGGGAAGCAGAGGGAATGGAATCCTCTGCATCAGAATCTTCATAGGTAGATAAGGGTATGTCCTGGTAATCAGAAGGGTCAGAGTTATCAGACTCCTGATCTGAAGAATCAGAAGGAAATTCAGTTCTTGGTCTTTTTGAGGGGGAAGGCTGACTTCCCCTAATCAAAGTAACAAGGTCTTCAGCCATTCTAAGCATTTGTTTTTCCTAGCATGTGGGCCTGAGAATGTGCTTTGGTCGTCGGTTTCCTAGGCGTAGTGTGAACTCTAGGCCTGAGAAATTCGGAATTTTTCATTGAAACAAAGTCATCTGTTTAATATGAAAATCGGTAGGCCTGAATACACCCTCAGTAGCCGGTGCCTGCACAGCGGCTCCGGTCCCATCCAAGGAACAGACATCCACAGGTTCCATAATCGAAGAAGCATCTCGTGGCATACCGGACTCCGAATGGGTCTCAGTAGAGGCCTACGAATCTGTAGAAGCCGGTATCAGGAGCTGCGAAAGTGCCTCATCGAGTACCGGCGGACTGGTGACTAACTTAACGGTAGCATCGTCAGCAGTTTGGGACCTATGCGGTCTGTCTCTGTCTTTATCCTTACTTTTTTTGGAAGATCGGTCATCGGATGTCTTATAGAAGCCATTTCAGAATACGGAGATCGAGAGTGAAAGACTTTAGTGACAAAAACAGCCCGACGACGAACAGTTCGGGCATTGAACAAAGCACAAAACCAACACCGAGGGACGTCGTGGTCTGGGCCTAAACAGGTGACACAGTAAGAATGAAAATCTCTGAAAGGTATTTGCTTTCCACAGGTAAGACAATTATTAATTTTTTCTGACATCGGTTAGAGCAAGAGAAAAGGATCCCCAACGGGGTACTTACTTTTTGAAGACTTCAGGTCTGAAACTCGAAAAATGAAAATTTCAGGAGGTGGCCGACCGGCACTTGAGAACTGCTTCTGCTTCGGGCACCGCATGGCAAGAAAGACGGATGTAATGGCATTGGCTGCATGTTTTATATCCCTGACGACCTGATGTCATGGAATAAGCGACAGCATCCGACGCAGAAATCCCGAGACTCTGGTATTCAGGCTGACTGAGGGCTACCTGCAGGCAGATAACCCACATGTGATGACTGCAACAGTGAAACACGAAGAACAGCTACACGTGTAGCCTAAACAAAATTTTGTGCAAAAGATCAATTCTTGAGATTACAAAGGAAAGTGAAACAATGCATACAAGTAGAGGAATAAACATAACCAACAAATAAATACTTCTCCCAATACACACAAGAAAGAGCAGAGACATTTACCAACACTCATCTACAAAAAGAATACCCTCCTCAGAGTTAAAATAACTACCCTAATTAAAGTAATACAAAACACACTACAGACTGAAATGCCTAACTTATTTGTCTAATATTGCACTTGAGTGGGTTAAATACTGACCATGGATATAACAAATAAATATTGCACTTACTTGTAACATATGTTAAGTATATAAAAACTGATGTGTGTCCAGACCCCTGGGACTAGTGCCAGGGTTCAGAAATCTAATCACTGTAGTGTAGAAACTGTTACTGAATCTTGTAATCCTGCAGAGGATGCTGCAATATCTCCTGCCCTATGCCGGATGCTTAAACAGACCATGCGCAAGATGCATGTTGTCCTGTAATATTTTGGTGGCCTTTTGGATGCTTCTTGTAGAATAAAGGTGTTGTATCGATGAAGGGAAAGGACTGTATATCCGAGGAATGGGCTACTGGAATTGAAGATGTAGAAGGAATCCATCCAAGAGCACATGGGAAAAGTACAGAAGGAGTGGAGGGTAGGTAGAGAGGAAGACAAAAGTTAAATGCACTTAAAGTGCTGTCTAGGTATGTTTACTGTGTCTTTCTACTCTCAAACAAATGTGTAACAATGCAATGTAGAGATCTAAGACCCTGGTTATACTTCAAGAAGGAAATTTAGCTTAAAATATTACAAATTGTTTGCATCTTTTAAACATACCACTAGAACTGTTTTGCATGCACAAAGCGTAAAAAAGTATTTTCTATTTGTTCTCTTACTTTGGGAAGGAGACAAGAATTACATAGATTGGTTCAGGGAAAACACTGATAGTACTTTCAGCATTAAATGAGGCCTATCACTCAAAAAGTACAGTTTTGTACCTACCATAAATGTAGATGTTCGAGGATCCCATTGCTGCAGTCCTTACTATTGGGTATAGTCCGCATCCAGTCGGCCCGAATACCAGAGTATAAGGCTGACGTCGGTCAGGGCGCATTAGACTGACGTCAGTACGTCAGGGTACTAATGCGCATGACCGACGTCATATCCTCAGTCTTTTCTTGCCCCAGATGTCAGAAGACCCTAAAAAGATAAGGCCAAAAATACCTGCACCAAAAATATGTACAATATATACAAGAAGATATATACAAAAAACATAAGCATGTAACCTCACCTACACAACCACCCCTAAACACAGAGGGGAAGGAGGGAGGGTAAATTGGACTGCAGCAATGGGATCCTCGAACATCTACATTTATGGTAGGTACAAAACTGTACTATGTTCTTCGTTCCCCATTGCTGCAGTCCTTACTATTGGGTAGAATCCCAAAGCAGAGGTAAGGGAGGCTGGCAAATCATAAAGAAGCAGGAGCTGACAACATGCCTTGCAAAACAGCTGTGGCAAAACCAGCCCTAGACTTAGAGTAGATAGGAAGGTGGTAATGCTTAGAGAAAGTATGCACTGAACTCCAAGTAGCTGCTTCCAAAATATCCTTAGTTGCCACCCCCCTTAGAAATGCTGTTGAAGTGGCAGTAGCCCTAGTGGAATGAGGCCTAATCCCAGCTGGAATCTCCTTGCCATGATGGGAATAACAAAATGCAATGCAAAAGCCAATCCACCTAGAAATAGTTTGTTTTGACACAGGCTTGCCCTGTGAACTCAAAACAAAAGCAACAAACAACTGCTGAGACTGCCTAAAATCCTTAGTCCTGCTTAAATAATAACGCAATTGCCTGTGTACATCTAAAGAGTGCAAAATCTTTTCCCCTTTATTTTGGGGGTCTGCATAAAAAGTAGGCAAATGAATAGTTTGGTTTAAAGCCACACTAGAAACCACCTTAGGCATAAAGGAAGGATTAGTACGTAACGATACCCTATCCTTATGGAAAATCAAGAATGGCTCTACTGCCATAAGGGCCTGCAACTCAGACACCCTTCTTGCAGAAGTAATAGCCAACAGAAAAGCAGTCTTCCATGACAAGTATTTCAATTCAGCAGTAGCCGCAGGCTCAAAAGGTTGTAGAGTAAGTTTTTCCAACACAAAATTGAGATCCCAAGCAGGAGTAGGAGCTCTACGTGGGGGTCTTATATTTTTTGGACCTCTAAGAAACTGCTTGAACAAAGGATGTGAAAACAATGGTGGGTCACAATCATAGTGAGCTGAAATTGCTGCAGCATGAATCTTAATGGAAGAGAAGGACAACCCTTTGTCCAATAACTCAGTAAGGTATTGAAGAGCCACACTCAAATTAGGCTCAGAAACCTGCAAATTCTTTGCTGTACTCCAAAATAAAAATCTCTTCCATTTTTCTGCCGACACTTTCCTTGTACTAGGTCTTCTAGCTTCCATAATCACATTTAAAACTTGTTGAGGAAGTTGAGACCTGCTGTGTTTCAACACAGAATATGCCAGGCTGTTAGATGAAGAGAGTGAAGCTTGACATTGAGCAGATGACCATCCTTCTGAGATAACAGATGAGGAATCAGAGGTAAAGGCCATGGAGGCTTCCTTACCAGACTCCGTAGTAGTGGGTACCAGTGTTGCCGAGGCCAATCTGGAGCTATCAAAATCATCCTTGGCCTGTCTTGTCTGACCTTTAATAGTACCTTTGGAAGAAGAGGCAGAGGAGGAAAGGCATACACATGAAGGTTTTTCCAACTGAAAGACAGAGCATCCACTTTCCAAGCTGTGTGATGAAACCCCTTTGTGCAATACTGTGGCAGCTGGTGGTTTAGTGGAGAAGCGAACAGATCTATGTCTGGAGTTCCCCATGACACTGTCAATTTTTGAAATACATGAAGATCCAGTTTCCACTCGTGGGGATCCATGATTTGTCTGCTTAACACATCTGCTAAGGAGTTCTGTGCTCGGCAGAAACCTTGCCTGAAGAGTTAGTTGCAAGCTTAGCGCAGTCTCCCATAAAATCATTGCTTGCCTGCATAGAGGATAAGAATGTGTTCCCCTTGCTTGTTGATGTACCACATGACAGTTGTGTTGTCTGTTAGAATCAACACCTGCCCTGGAAGAAGTAACTCCTTGAAAGCCATTAATGCAAACTGGACTGCTAACATCTCCTTCATGTTGATATGTAAATGCTGTAGTCTGGCAGGCCACTTGTCTTGTATCCACTTTCCATTTAGATGAGCTCCCCAAGCAATGTCCGAGGCATCTGTCGTTAAAATCTGACTCGCCTCTGGCGGGTCACAGAGAGTCCCTTGTTTAGGTGACATTCCTGAGCCCACCACAAAAATTCTTTTTGAAGGCAAGGTATTATTTGAATGACAGTGTCCAAATCCTGGCAGTGCTGTGTCCATACATTTTGAGATACCATTGTAGCTTCCTCATATGCAGTTTGGCATTGGGAAGCACCAGAATACAAGATGCCATGAACCCTAATGCTTGAAGGACTGTCCTTGCAGTCAGCACGGACTGATGAGATAGTTGATGGAAGTAAAGTGATAGACTCTTTTGTTTGTCCGGGGTTAAAAAGGCCATCTGGGCTGCTGTATTCAGTCTCACACCCAGAAAGCACATGTCTTGAGAGGGTACTAGACTGGACTTTATTTCGTTCACAGAATACCCTAGGCATCTTAGCACTGCTATAACATGTTCCAGATGCTGTAGAAGGTCTTCCTTCTCTTGAGCCAGAATCAGGCAGTCGTCCAAGTAAGGATAGATTTGAATTCCCTGAAGCCTGAAGTAAGCTATCACTGGAGCCAGAACCTTTGTGAATACTCTGGGCGCAGTAGATAAGCCAAAGGGCAATGCAGAGAACTGATAATGAGAATTTCCAGCTCGAAACCGCAGATACTTCCTGCAACTTAGCCTTATAGGCACATGAAGGTAAGCTTCCTTGAGATCTAAAGTTACCATCCAGTGATCTTTGCCCAGCAGAGGTAAAAGCTGTTGTAACGTCAACATCTTGAACTTGGGAATGTCCAGAAAAGTGTTGAGGAGATAAATCCAAAATTGGTCTCCACGTGTTCCCCTTCTTTGGTACTAGGAACAGGCGAGAATAAAATCCTAGGCCCCTTTCTGATACAGGGACTGGCTGAATGGCCCCTATCTGGAGTAACTGAGAAACTTGCTTGTGAGCCTCCTTTCTTTGTGGAGGAGGAACGTCTGGCATGCCTTTGAAAGGGGCATTGTATGGAAATAAAATCTGTAACCGTGGTGAATGATATCCAACACCCATTTGTCTTGAGTAATTAAATCCCAATTTTCTTTGAAAAGAGACAGTCTTCCTCCCAAAGGAGCTGCCAGGCGGGAATCTACTGGCAGCTGAAAAGACAGGCCATAGGGTCTGTTTACGAAAGGACTGACCCCTGCCCTCACCAGAAGTCTGAGCAGGTGAACTCCTGTTCTAGGCCTAAAAGAACCTTGAGCCCTGCCCCTACCACGTCTAGACCTACCCCTAGACTGGGAATCATAAGCAGGATATGTCCACCCCTTAGCAGGCCAATTTCTACTAAACTTGGTGGCTGCACCTGCAAAAATCTTTAACAGTTTGCATAGACTTAGCTTTGTCCTCCATTTTCTTTAAAACTGCTTCCACAGGCGATCCAAACAACACATCAGACTGTAAAGGAGCATCCAAAATCCTTGTCTTAACATGCTCAGCTAAATTCTGATCCTTCAACCAGGCATGCCTGCGAAGAACAGAACTAGTAGCAGCCACCCTCGAGGAGGCCTGTACAGCATCAAAACCACATTGCAAAGAATGCTTACCCACTTGTTCAGACACATGAACCAAATCCAGCAACTCTTTACACTCAATACCTTCCGCCAAAGCATCCACCTTAGATTTCAATTGTGAAAGGAGATAATTCTGATATTTTAGCATGTGAAACTGACAATTCAATGCTCTCATGGCTAGAGTGGAAGAAGTATACACTTTCTTTCCCCACCTATCCAAAGCCCTTGCCTCTTTATCAGTGGGAACAGGATTTTTAACCACAGAAGCTTTAACACCTTTAGGCCCTTGAGAAATAGTTTCTGGGTCCGCCCTAGGACTCTTAAACAAATACTTATGAACTTCGGGCACCCTATAATACCTATCAGGCTTAACAGGAGCAGGAGGCAAAGAGTCAGGGTCCAGGGAAGCCTCTGCAAAAACATCTTCCACCACATTCAACACAGGAGGAATAGCTAAGGGCCTATGCCGAGGTAAAGACAAGAATTCCCTAAGCCTTTTCCTGGAATCAGAGTAATCCTGGCCTTCCCATTTAAAGTGCTCCCTCATGGAATGCAGAGTCTCTGAAAATGAGAAATCCTCAGGAGGAGAAGCTGTAGGAGTGGAGTCATCCACATCAGAATCAGAATAAGGAGGATACTCCTGCAAATCTTCCGCATGAAGACTCAGAAGCCTCTGAACACTGTTCAAAACTATCAAACTCAGGTTCCACCCTAGGCCTCTTATCAGGGGGGGGCATAGAACCTCTAATCATAGTAATCAAATCTTCTGCCATTTTAAGCATATGTTTCGTAGGTACAGAACCCGAAATGCTAGGAGAAGCCCCCACTGAAGCCGAACTAGGCCTACCTCTCAAAGAAGTTTTGGCAACAGAAGGAGAAGCTCTAACTACCTTGGGAAGAGAGGGAATAACAGTCACCTGAGAAGCCCCCTCAGCCTGGCCTACCTCCTGAGAAGGCACATCCTGTAACAGTAAAGTTACTGCCTGGGACTCCATGGAAACTCCTGGCAAAACCTCTGGCTCCACTGAGCCTTCTAAAGAACCGACGTCCGGGACTGCCGGTTCATCAACCCTAGGCTTCGCTGTTTTGTCCTTGCGCTTCTTGGGCGAAGCGGGCGGAGCATCCGACGGCATTTTATAATTGCAACGCTTCCCAAACACTAACCTGGCACAGTCTAACCTCCTCTTAATAGTGCGTTTGTTAAACCTAGCACAAGAGCGGCAACCAACAACGTCGTGCTCAGGCCCTAAACAAGGTATACACAAGGTATGGTAATCCCTATGAGGTATCTGTTTCCCACAAGAAATACAGTTATTCACTTTTTCTGACATCCGGTAAAATACTGAGGCAAGAAAAACCAAAATGTTCCCCAACGGGGTACTTAGCCAACTCTGTTTCGGTCTGAAACTCCGGTTTCGGAAATATTTCAGAACGCCAACCTGCACTCGCAAAACTGCTTCTGCATCGGACCATGCGGCAAAAAAGACTGAGGATATGACGTCGGTCATGCGCATTAGTACCCTGACGTACTGACGTCAGTCTAATGCGCCCTGACCGACGTCAGCCTTATACTCTGGTATTCGGGCCGACTGGATGCGGACTATACCCAATAGTAAGGACTGCAGCAATGGGGAACGAAGAACATCCACCTTTTCCTGTGAAAAAGTATGCAGACATAGTTATGCATAAAGTCTTGCAATACAGACATTCTTTTGAGTGAAGTCTCTTTTACTAAGATTAGTATTTTTCAGGAGATAAACTCAGTTCACAGAACCAAACGGGTTAAAAGGCGATAACATAAGTGTGTAACCTTTATGAGAAATGAACATACTATATGCAGACTGTAAACCTGAATATTTAAACCAATAAAAATAAATATCCACTGAACCTGTGGGAGACCTCCACCACACACACTTGCTGAAACAATTGTAGAACTGGTAGGAAAAGGAAAATATTCACGGTTGAAAAAGTAGTCATATGGATGGAGATCGCACACCACAGCAAAAGGGAAAAACATTCAGGAACTGTTCTATACGAGGAGTTAGGATTAGGAAGACTGCAGCAGAAAATACTTTTTGAAAGATATGCCTCGACTGGGTCTATATTACAAGATCAAAACCTTAGGTTATCGAACACCTAAAGGTCAATCACAAAATATCGAACCCTTAAGATCGAAAACAGCCATTTCCACACAGAGAAACAATGTTGTTGGCCAAATTAAAAAAAAAAAAAGTTATAAACTGAAATAAAATTGGGGGACTTTGTCCCCAACACCCCCGATGTGAAGGGCTGTGCCCTCCATACCCCCTACCTAAATATAACAACTCCGAGATCGCTCTACAGCAGAGAAAGAACAAAATCTGCGTAACGGCCAAACAACTCATTTCCCTGTGTGGAAACAGCCGTTCACAATTTTCAGACTTAAACATTCTGTGATCGACCTATAGGTGTTCGATAACCTAAGGTTTTGATCATGTAATAGGGAACTGCCTTCAACTCCCAAACTATGGAAAATGCATGCTACGGTGGTATCAACTGATGCTGTCTTAGGTTCATAGGTAGGTACTAGGCTATCGGCCCAAGGGCCTACATAAGACTAGCCAGCAAGGTTCCCTGGCTTACGCCACCCAAGAAAGTTCCTGTGCCACTGTTGAGCAGAGACACAGAAGTGATCCCTAGGTTGTATTTCCTATTTCCCATCCACTCATTACGATTTTTCTTGAAGAGTGCTATTGAAGAACTTTGCTTGACATAGATGGGTAGCCTGTTCCAGAGTATGGGAAGTCTCTGGGACAGGAATCTATCCCTCCAGTATGTCCTGTTTATTGTGGTGACAAGGTTTAGGTCCCTAGAGCGTGTAGCACGGACGGATTGGGATTTCTTTACGTGTAGCATGTCCAACAGCTCTGGGTTTGACATAGCTTTATATGTTAGGCAGAGACCACCTAAGAGTAGGAGATATGCTACGGAGTAAAGCTGGAGTTTTTTGAGATGGTCAGTGTAGGACATTTGTTTGAGGCCAGTAATCCTCTTTGGGGGGGGGGGGTACTTCTGTGGCCTTTCCAGCTGCTGCAGATGTCTTGTGAGGTACATTCCAAAAGGGGCGTTGTACTCTATAATGGGTCTAATGAGTGTCAAGTAGAGGGGAACAATGACCTCTTTTTTCCTGGATGAGAACCCTTTTATGAGATGTGCCATGTAGAAGGACTTCCTGACTACTGTGGTGACGTGACTATCAAAGGAGAGACTACTGTCCACCTGGGTCCCAAGGTCTCATCACACATTCAGTGTTAAGTAGATTGCTGCCTATGTGGTAGTTCATGGGTACAGAGTTTTTACCAAAGGGGATGACAATGCACTTTTTGGCACTGAGCTTGAGGCCATGGCTCTGACACCAGACATCTGTCTCAGTGAGGCCCTTCTGTAGGATGTCCACATCATTTGGGGACTTGACTACGGCTCCTAGTTTGCAGTCATCTGCAAACTTCGTTAGCCAGAGTCCTTCTGTGTTAGCCTGTACTTCAGAGAAGTAGACAAACAGGAGAGGTCTCAGGACTGAACCCTGTGGTACTCCACTTGTCACTAGTTTGAGGTCAGATTTGGAGTCTGCAACCTTTACAGTGTGGGTTCTGTCAGTGAGCCAGTTGGCAACCCATCTTGTGACGTAGGGATTTATACCTAGTTTAGTGAGTTTAGCTATAATTCCAGAATGTTGTTTGTGGTGATCTCATCTGTGAATACTAGCTATTAATTTAACACTTAGGGCCAGTATTTCTGTATTATAGACAGTGAATTTTGGTAGCGGGAGCTTAGTTTACTGCACACATCCTATTTTATTGCAATTTATTTTATTTCTCAGTGCATGCCAACCTATGTATACTTTAACCTACACTTGCTCTTTATTTAAAGTAAAGTTCATCTGATAACCTTTAAATCCTTCTAGCAGTCATTCATTATTTATTAAGTCATTTTTTATGTATTTTTGCAATGTTGCTGTTTACTTGAAAAGACTATTAACAGTATTTACATTGCTGGTTAACAAGTTGTATATCATGTGTCCCCTTATTAGGCTTCTTAGGCCTAGTACCTGTGAAGGGATATTGGGTGGCTCTAACCCTAACCCAGAGTGGTGACAGAACTACCTTATTACTTAACCCGTAGTTGGTAATTGGGGAATTCAAACTCCATCAGTGCTCTTCTGTCCTGCTGCTTGAGACTTTCATCTGGCTCAGTTTCCAAATGGTCTCTCGTCTATGAAGAGGCCATTGCTTGACGAGAACATTTTCATCAGTCAGTGATCAGAATAGTTACTTCTGCATTTTTGTAGTGTTGCCTTTTTCTTCAAGTTTTTTAAAGACCTCTTATAATATACTGCAAAATAACAGGCACCTTCCAGACATATGCAAAAGGCTAGATCCTTAGCTGGGAGTACCTCATAGTGACTGTTCCTGAGGCAGCTACCCTGGCAGATGTTGCTATAGCAGCATATCAACATTTAATGACATGATTTCTCATTTTAAGTTGTTTTTCGACAAAGTTGGAAAACCTATGCCCTAATGAGGTATTAAGGATGGCTTAAGGATGGATTCTGCCATTTCCGTCCTTTGCTTCAAACAGTCTTCCCTTGTACAGCAACATACATGCTTAAATAAGTTATGGCTCTAACGCCTAGGTTAGCTGATGCATAAATTTTGTAACAAACCTATGCAATAATCTGATTTAGTTGTCATCAAGAAGCATCTTATTCAAATGGAATCAATCTGGCGTTCCTAAATGCATCTACAAAGACAACAGCAGGTTTAGCTGCAGGATTTTTGTAAAATCAGTTGATTTGGTTTTACCCTCCATCTGGTAAAACATACTGAACTTTCAGAGATCTGGAGGATGTAAACCTGATTACACACACTATTTCTGAATGATGGAAAAACTGCTGGAGTGGCAGTCGGCTTTATACCTAAAGATACCTTTCACAGCAATCAGACAGCAACTTTTACCCCAACCCTAACCCCACCCCCTCACCTTCATGAAGTGTTTCCTCAACAAACTGAAGGACTCTCCAAATGTTTAACTTTGGGAAATCCCAAACAGCAAAGCTACTCGTCTGTGTCATAACCCCACAGGAGGATACATGGCTGCATGGAGTATGATAAAATGCGATCCTCGTTTTCACTTATATCTGAGTTAGATAAGGGTTTCTGTGAAGGAGTTTTTCTTCTCCCCAATGGAGGGAGGTTACTTCAAGTGCTACACTACGCAATGAGGATAAAAAGGGGTTATAGTCCTTTGCAGAGTTGTCATATATTGTTCTACGAATAATCTATAATCTGTGTGGCCTAGGGTACATATCTGGGTGACATACATCCCTGGGGCCAGATGTCCACTCCACAGAAAAACAGGATGGAGGCTCTAATGGATTAAGGGTTTGTTTGAGCCCAAAATATAACTATTGGTTAACTAAGTCACCACGAGAATGGAGAAAGGGGATTGTGCTGATAGGGGTGACTGCAATTAGAGATATAGAGAATAGGCAAGATGCAGCTAGAATTTACTGGCAAAAACTGGCAAAGGATCCAAGGTATTGGAAGCAAATAATTAGAGAGGGAAAGGTAATAGAAGGGGAAGAGGCCAAGAAGACATTTGTACTACAAGCTAGAGACTGCCTTCCCTCTCAAGGACTGATATTAGAGTATAGGCAAAGAGAAAGACAGGTGAATCCTAAGGGAAAGACCTGGAAGAGTTTATAGTTGAGTTTAGAACAGAAGTTACTGTTAAAGGGATAATTAACAGGGCACATAGAATACTGCACAACAAATATATGAATCACAGTTTAGAAAAGATTAGGAAGAGAAAATGGATGAACAATTCACAAGCAAACAATTGGAGGACAAATGTATTGCCCCCAAACATGCACTAAAATCTAGAAGATTTAGGATTCTTGCTTGGGGAAGTGTTTGTATAGCAAGTTTTTTATACCCAAAGCAAACTCCAAAGAATTTTTCCTTGGGTAGATGGTAAATGTTGGAGGTATAACAAAACGAAAGAGGTAACTGGGAATATGAATTTTGGGAGTGTAATGAGTTGGCACCCTTCAAAAAAATCCCTACAGAGTACTGAGTCAGAAATATTAGGTGAGCAAATGGGTGTCACTAAGGAAATGTTTTTTAGGCGGAGATACAGGATCTGAATTACCTACACACAGTAAGGCCTTGTTAGTTTTAATTCTGGCTGCTGTCAAAAAAGCAATTACTAGAAAATGGAAATCTAAGTCTAAACTAACTGTATTTGGTGTAGTGAACACTATAACAAACATCCCTGTGACTAGCACTTGCTTTAAAACCTGCTGGAAAGCACTAGGAAGTCTTAAAGTGATAGAAGCACTCAACTCTCCTGTTTAATAAGGAGACATTAATCCTAGGCACTAAATAGCCTAAAACTGCAAAGTACCTTGCTAAGGTAAGGGAAAAGAGCTCTTGCACTTTACAAAAAAAAAAAAAAGCACCAAACCAGGCATGTCCAAGGGTCACCTTCCAGTGATTTCTCCTATCCGTCTGGTGAATCTGGGCATACTGGGGCAATGCAGCAATTGCCTCATGTACACAGACAACCCTCTCCTCCTACCACCCAACACTACAACCTGCGAGAGATGCACTTACATAGCCAAACTGGAAGCAAAGCTCTCTCCACCCAAGATTGTGCTAGACAGTCAAGAGGAGAAGGTTAACACCCGCACTACACTTCAATCAACACATAACCCTTCTAAACCCACATCACCAACACCCACACATAGTAACACTAAACCCACATATGTGGAGGCCCTTAACATTAACCTGCCCAAGCAACAAGGACCTCCGAAGATGAAATGCAAACAAACACCAATCACAACCAAAGTGTCACATAGCTCACAACACCAGTGTGCCACCCAACAACAGCCCCTAAGGCAAGACAACGTACCCAACACTTTAGTCATAGGTGACTCTATAGTCAGGCACACTGATGTCCCACTCACCAGGCTGAACAAGGAGAAAATTACAGTCAGCTGCCTGTCGGGTGCCAGCATCTGCCACATAACGCATGAACTCAAGTCACTCCACAACAAGTACAAATACGACTCTGTCATTGTCCATTGCAGTGAATGACTTGAGACGTACCTCCCTGGACTACATGAAAAAAGACATGGAAAAGCTCTCGGATCATGTGGCCCAGGCAGGTATGGCCCTAGCCCTGAGTAGCATCCTGCCTTGGCCCAGAATGATAACACAGTATAAGGACAAAATGACTGACTTCAACAATTGGCTAAGCTTCTGGTATCATTCAAAGGGGATCCAGTATCTGTCTGCCTGGGACGGCATGATCGACAGACCACAATGCTTTGCCAGAGATGGTCTGCACCTGTCACCACTGGGATTCAGGTTACTGGCTAAGGCTCTTGCCACCCCTACAGTGCCTTTTTTTGGCAAAGTTCAAAGGACAAAACCACCACCATAACAGGTACAAGTATGCAAAATCTGAAGGTAATGCTACTCAATGCTAGACGTCTAAACCTCAAAATACACTCTCTCGAGGCACTCCTAAAAATGGAAAACATTGATATCTGTGTAGTAACTGAGACCTGGTTCAAGGCTCCAGACGGCACCCCTGCAATACCAGGCTACAACTCTTACCACACTTTTCGGCCACCAAACCAGGACCGAAACACTAAAGATGCAGGAGTGCCCATATTCACCAAGGATATTCACAACACTAGGCTAGTTGCCCAACACCATGCGCCTGAAATTCTCCATGTGCAACTAACACTAGGTAAGACTGCAATCCAAATTGTAGCTTGCTACAGATCCCCCACCATGCCCCAAGATACTCACTATGCCTTTCTAAACATAATGGAAAATATTAAGATACAACCAAATACCCTAAAACTGGGTGATTTCAACTACCAAGCCATTAACTGGGAAAACTACTCATGTACCAACACCTTTGCCCACCAGTTCTTGGAATTCATAAATTCCAACACCCTTGATTAACTAATCCTTAGTCCCACTAGGGGCTCCAATATCCTAGACCTGGTCATTACCAACATGGGAAATCGATGCTCCACGCCTATGGTCACCCCCTCGTTGGTCAGGTCTGACCATAAGCTAATCACCATTGACATTCACATCCCACCCCCACCCCCCATTACGGAAACCTCCATAAAAAATGTCTCCAAAGCCAACTTCATGCTACTCAAGTCAGAAGTGACAACTTCATGACACCCAAGCAGATGAGAACTGAAAGTTTGACTGCTGAATCCTACACTAAGGCACTGTACGAGCACATCCACTCATGCATGAACAGTGCCATCCCCAATAGAACCAAGACTCTCTCCTCCAAAAAAAAGGAAGCCAATCTGGTGGTCCCTTGCCATAAACAAACTTTATAACAAAAGGAAGAAACTGTTGCAGAAAAGAGGAAAATCCCAGGATGCAAAACAATACCTTACCTGCCTCAGTAAGAAGCTGAGATCCTTCATAAAATCCCCCAAAGCTAATTACAAAAATAAAATTGCCAAAGATTCCAAAGAGAACCACAAGGCATTCTAAAGCTATGTCAAAAATCTAAATGGCAATGCTCAGATCTGCTATGAGCTACAACAGAATGGCATTAAATATACTGATCCCAAGGATATTGCCAATATCCTGGCAGATCGATTCAGTGCAAACTTCACCCCCCTCTCACCCCCTAAAGGGCCCTTCTCAATACCAAAATATTGCCAAATTCAGGTAATAATGGCCACACAGGTAAAAAAATGCTCTCTCCAAAGCTAAGAATTCAGTATTCATGGGACCAGACAACATCTCAAGCTGTGTAATACATGAACTGCAAAATTGACTGGCACCTCACCTAAGTGTAATGTTTAATCATATTCTCACCTCATGCTTCATGCCCACTGAGTGGCACACAGCTACAGTTATGCCACTCCACAAGGGGGGATCCACCTTGGATCCCGGGAACTACCTCCCCATCAGACTGACGAGCCTGATCTGCAAGGCCATGGAACGTATTACCATGGAACTTATAAACAAAGGCACTGGCAGCCTTCAAACACTGGACCCCACACAGTTTGGGTTCGTGAAGGGCCGATCTTGTCTCCTGAACATGACTGACTTCTTTGAATCAGTCTCCAGAGCTGTGGACAAGGGTAAGGTGGTCCACACAGCATATCTGGACCTCGCCAAGGCCTTCAACACCATCCCCCACTCTGGAATCATAGATAAACTTACTAAGCTGGGCATAAATCCCTACGTCACTCGATGGGTTGCCAACTGGCTTACTGACAGAACCCACACTGTAAAAGTAGCTGACTCCAAATCCAGCTCCAGACAAGTGACAAGTGGAGTACCTCAGGGTTCAGTCCTGGGACCGTTCTTGTTTGGCATCTACTTTTCTGAAGTACAGGCCAACACTGAGGGACTCTGGCTAACAACGTTCGCAGATGACTGCAAACTGGGAGCCATTACTGAATCCCCAAATGATGTGGATATTCTACAAAAGGGCATTACAGAAACAGATGCTTGGTGCCAGAGCCATGGGCTCAAGCTCAACGCCAAGAAATGTACAGTTATCCCATTTGGGAAAAAACATGTACCCATGAATTACTATATAGGTGGCAGTACACTAAACACCGAAAGTGTGATAAGAGACTTAGGGACACAGGTGGACAGTGGTCTCACCTTCGATAACCACATCGCCACAACAGTCAGGAAATCCTTCTATGTGGCATCCCTCATCATTAAGGGCTTTTCATCCAGAAAAAAGGAGGTCATTGTCCCATTGTACTCATCCCTCATTAGACCCATTATAGAATACAACACCCCATTTGGTATGTACCTCTCAAGACATCTGCAACAACTGGAAAGGCCGCAGAAATACCTCACTAAAAGAATCACAGGCCTAAAGCAGATGCCCTATGTTGACCGTCTAAAAAAACTCCACCTATACTCTGTCGCATATCGTCTACTTAGAGGCCATCTCTGCTTAACATACAAGGCCAAGTCAAACCCAGAGCTGTTGGACATGCTACATCTAAAGAAATCCCAATCCCTCAGAGACACATGCTTCAGGGATCTAAACCTTGTCATCACAATGAACAAAACATGCTGGAGGGATAGGTTCCTGACCCAGAGACTCCCCAGACTCTGGAATAGACTTCCCATACATGTCAAGCAGAGGGCCTCTTTGGCCCTCTTCAAAAGGAACCTTGATGACTGGATGGGAGATAGGAAATTCACCCCGGGGATCAAGTCAGTCGCCTTACTAGACAGGGTTCCAGGGAAGTAAATACAGTGGGAAGAAATAGCCAGGGAATTGTTATGGCTAGGCTTGTATAGGTCCTAGGGCCGATAGCTTAGTACCAACCTATGAACCTATGAAACAATCTAGAAGTGGGACCTTCAGAAAAAGGGTTGGAGCAAACTACACAGAAAAAAATTTAATTATGATAATACATGCAGAAAAATCTTTTGGAGGAGGAATGAGATTTAAGGGAAGGCAGGAATTTAGCAATTTATGTAATATTGGATTGATGATGATTGTATAAAAGCATGTACAGTGGATATAAAAAGTGTACACACCCCTGTTAAAATGCCAGGTTTTTGTGATATAAAAAAATGAGACCACAATAAATCATTTCAAAACTTTTCCCACCTTTAATGTGACCTACAACCTGTACAATTCAAATGAAAAACAAACAAATCTGTTAGGGGAAAAAAAATAAAAAGTAAAAAACGTATGATACGCTGGTTGCATAAGTGTGCACACCGTTAAACTAATACTTTGTTGAAGCACCTTTTGATTTAATTACAACATTCAGTCTTCTTGGGTAGGAGTCTATCGGCATGGCACATCCTGACTCGGTAATATTTTCCCACTCTTCCTTGCCAAAACACTCCAAATCTGTCAGATTGTGAGGGCATCTCTTGTGCAGAGCCCTCTTCAGGTCACCCCACAGATTTTCTATTGGATTTAGGTCTGGGCGCTGGCTGGGCCATTCCAAAACTTTAATTTTCTTCTGGTGAAGCCATTCTTTTGTTGATTTGGATGTATGCTTGGGGTCATTGTTGTGTTGAAGGTGAAATTCCTCTTCATATTCAGCTTTCTAGCAGATGCCTGAAGGTTTTGGGCCAAAAGTGACTGGTATCTGGAATGGCTGATAATTCCCTCCACCTTGACTAAAGCCCAAGTTCCAGCTGAAGAAAAGCAACCTCAAAGCATGATACTGCCACCACCATGCTTCACTGTGCAGATGGTGTTCTTTTGGTGATGCAAAGTGTTGTTTTTGCGCCAAATGTACCTTTCACAATTGTTGCCAAAAACTTCAACCTTGGTCTCATCAGGCTATAACACATTTTCCCATATTTGAAACTGTAGAAAACCAAACACAGCAAACAAACTAAGAAATTGAGACACAAGTCCGGCGTGCTAGTATGCTCCAAAGTTGTACAACAACACTATAAATCCACTCTAACAAGTGGTAGAAATCTTCACAAACGCAACGTAAAAAATATTGGTTTATTAAGATGTTTTAAGCACTTTTCGTTTGCTTCGATCAGCCAAACTTCATCAGAAACGTTATAACCATTAATTTAAAAAAAAAATCTCCTTTTATAAACACAGCTGATCATTAATTAACCAACCTAGGAAACTAAAAGGCACGGTAACAATAAAGCTAAACAACAAGTTAAAAGTGGATAAAACTTTTAACTTGTTATTTAGCTTTATTGTTACTGTGCCTTTTAGTTTCCTAGGTTGGTTAATTAATGATCAGCTGTGTTTATAAAAGGAGATTTTTTTAAATTAATGGTTATAACGTTTCTGATGAAGTTTGGCTGATCGAAGCAAATGAAAAGCGCTTAAAACATCTTAATAAACCAGCATTTTTTACATTGCCATTGTGAAGATTTCTACCACTTGTTCGAGTGGATTTATAGTGTTGTTGTACAACTTTGGAGCATACTAGCACGCCGGACTTGTGTCTCAATTTCTACATTTTCCCACATAATTTTGGGAGACTAGATGTATTGTTTTGCAAATTTTAGCCGGGCCTGGATGTTTTTATGTGTTGGAAAGGGCTTCCGTCTTGCAACCTTACCCCATAGGCCAGACATATGGACAATATGGGAGATTGTTGTCACATGTAGTACACAACCAGTACTTGCCAGAAATTCCTGCAGCTCCTTCATTGTTGCTGTAGGTCCCTTGGCAGTCTCCCTGACCAGTTTTCGTCTTGTCTTTTCATCAGTTTTGGAGGGACGTCCAATTCTTTGCAACGTCACTGTTATCCCATATTTTGTCCACTTTTTGATGGCCGTCTTCACTGTGTTCCATGGTATATCCAATGCTGTGGAAATGTTTTTGTGCCCTTCTCCTGACTGATACCTTTCAAAATGAAATCCCTTTGATACTTTTAAGCTGTCTGTGAACCATGGCTTTTGCTGTAGCAGGCACCTGAGTATATGTCAGGAAATCCTACTAGGACAGCTGAACTTTATTTGGGGTTAATCAGAGTCGCTTTAATTGATGGCAGGTGTGTACCCAAGAAGACCGAATGCTGTAATTAAATCAAAAGGTGCTTCAACAAAGTATTAGTTTAAGGGTGTGCAGACACAACAAAGTGTTAGTTAAAGGGTGTGCACACTTATGCAACCAGCGTATTGTACGTTTTTTATTTTTTATATTTTTCCCATAACAGATTTGCTTGTTTTTTAATTGAATTGTACCGGTTATAGGTCACATTAAAGGTGGGAACAGTTTTGGAATGATTTATTATAGCCTCATTTTTTTTATATGACAAAAGCAGTACAGTTGTGTACACTTACCATAAATATAGATGTTTGAGTGTATTCACTGTTGCAGTCATTACATTTGGATTATCTGCCTGCAGTAGCCCTCAGTCGGCCTGATTAACAAAGTCTTGGGTCCTGCGTTGGTTGCTGCCTCTTCTTCCATGACGTCAGGTCGTCAGGGGTATAAAACATGCAGCCGAAGCCATTACATCCGTTTTTCTTGCCTCAGATGTCAGGTGCCCCCCTAATGGGAAGCAAATAAATATATAAAAAAATACAAGGTTATACCTCCAACAAAAAAGCAAATACACCAAAAAGGTTTAAGCATAGTAAAGGAAAGTAGAGGTAAAGCCAAAAGAAGTCAGGGGGGCTGGAGGGAGGGTAACCAGGACTGCAACAGTGAATACACTCGAACATCTACATTTATGGTAAGTGTACACAACTGTACTATGTTCTTCATGTTTCACTGTTACAGTCATTACATTTGGGTAGATTCCCAAAGCTAAGGTTGGGAGGAGGAATTTAAGTAGCATTAGGATCAGCTATAAGGCCCTGCAAGACTGCAATGGCAAAACCAACTCTGGACTTAGAGAAAATTGGTAAATGATAATGCTTGGTGAAAGTATGTACAGAACTCCAGGTAGCAGCTTCTAGGATATCCCTCGTAGGGACGCCTCTGAGAAAGGATGTAAGTGCAGCCCTGGTAGAGTGGGGTCTGATGCCCTGTGGGATAGGCTTACCATGATGCTTATAGCAGAAATTAATGCAATGTCCTATCCACTTAGAGATGGTTTGCTTTGAAATAGCCTTCCCCTCTTTCCCTGCAGCAAATGCCACCAGTAGTTGTTCAGATTTACTTTGAGGTTTAGTCCTGTCCAAGTAGAATCTAAGTTGTCTGTGCACATCTAAGGAGTGCAGTATCCATTCCCCTTTGTTCTGTGGATTAGGAAAAAAAGTTGGCAAATGAATGGACTGATTAAGAGCCACACTGGATACCACCTTGGGCATGAAGGAGGGATTGGTTCTGAGAGACACCTTGTCCGCATGAAAGATGGTGAAAGGCTCCACTGCCATAAGGGCCTGTAATTCAGATACCCTTCTTGCTGAAGTGACTGCTAAAAGGAATGCTGTTTTCCAAGAAAGAAATGTTAAATCTGCAGTAGCAGCTAGCTCGAAAGGAGGGAGAGTGAGTTTCTCCAAGATAAAGTTAAGGTCACAGGCTGGAGTTGGAGCTCTCCTCGGTGGCCTTAAATTTTTGGCCCCTCTGAGGAACTGTTTGAGCAATGGGTGAGAGAAGAGGGGAGGTTCTGTGTTATAATAAGTTGAAATGGATGAGGTGTGAATTTTAATGGAGGAAAAGGACAAAACCTTGTGAAGCATCTCAGTTAAGTATTGCAAAATCTGAGGTATATTGGGTGCTGCTGTGCTCATCCCTTGAGATTGGTTCCAGGCACAGAATCTTTTTCATTTCGCAGCATAAGATTTTCTAGTACTGGGTCTCCTTGCCTCTAAAATGATATCCATCACCGGTTTACCGAGGGATGGTAAAAGAGAGATTAGGTAATTAGCCAGGCTGCTAGGTTCAGTGTTTGAAGCTGAGGGTGCAGAATCTGGTTCTCCTGCTGAGACAACAGGGAAGGTGTCTGAGGCAGGTGCCATGGGGCCAACCATGAGACACTGCGTAAGAGGGGGTACACCAGTGTTGGCATGGCCAGACTGGTGCAATCAAAATCATCCTTGGCTTGTCCTGTTTGATCTTTAGTAGTACTTTAGAGAGCAGAGGCAGAGGAGGAAAGGCATAAACTGATAGGTTTTTCCAGCTGAAAGACAGAGCATCCACTTTCCAAACTTGTTTGTGGGGAATCCTTGTGCAAAATTTGTCCAATTGATAGTTCTGGGGGGAGGCAAACAGGTCTATAGCTCGGCTCCCCCATTTGCTTGTCATCATGTTGAAAATCCTTGGTTCCAGTTTCCACTCGTGTGGGTCCATGAGGTTTTTGCTTAGTCTGTCTGCCAGTGTGTTTAGTTTTCCTGGCATGAATTGAGCTTGTAGATTCACTTGGTAGCTCAAGGCTGTGTTCCACAATGCCATGGCTAGTCTGCAGAGGGGGTAAAAATGCATACCCCCTGTTTGTTTATGTACCACATAACAGTAGTGTTCGCCATCCTTACCATTAGTTGTCCTGGAAGAATGTGATCCTTGAAGGCTGTCCGAACATTCTGTACAGCTAACATTTCTTTCTGATTGATATGCAGGTGCATTTGACTTGGGTTCCATTTGCCCTGAATGCACTTCCCTGTCAGGTGAGCCCCCATTCATAGTCTGATGCATCTGTTGTTAGGGTTTGGGTGGCAGGGGGTAGCGTGAATGGTAGATCCTTGTTTTGGTGACAGGCCTCTGCCCACCAAAGGAACTCTAGGCATAGGCAAGGTATGATAGGAATCATTGCTTCTAGATCCTGAGAATGTTGACACCATAGGCTTTTTAGATACCATTGTAGTTTCCTCATATGCAGTCTTGTATATGGAATTAGAAGAATGCAGGAGGCCATGAACCCTAAGGCTTGCAGTATTTGCCTTGCAGATAGCAGGGTTTTTGTGACGACTTGTCTGATGTAGGTTGTCAAATGAATCTGTTTCTCTTGCGTGAGGAAAGCCATCTGGGAAGTTGTATTCAAGCTTACTCCCAGGCATATAATCTGTTGACAGGGTACCAGGTGTAATTTCTTTTCATTTATGGTGCACCCCAGATAAGTCAGCACCCTTTGTACAAAGGCCAGATGATTCAAAAGTATGTCATGGCTTTCTACCTGAATTAGACAATCATCCAGGTATGGGTATATTTGAATATTTCTTTGTCTGCAAAATGCAATGACTGGAGCTAGTCACTTTGTGAATACCCTGGGTGCAGTAGATAAGCCAAAGGGCAGTGCAGAGAACTGATACTGCGTGTAGCCTGCTATGAAGCGTAGGCATCTTCTGCAAGATTCCCTGATAGGGAAGTGCAGGTATGCTTCTTTTAAATCTAATGTTGCCAACCAAGCATCCTTGCCTAGCATAGGAAGCAACTGGTTAAAAGTCAGCATCTTGAATTTTGGAATCACAAAAAAGTTGTTTAGAGTAGAAAGGTCCAGGATAGGATGCCATGAATTGTCTTTTCTGGGTACCAGGAAAAGTCTTGAATAGAAACTGTGTCCCTTTTCCTCTTCTGGTACCAAATGAATAGCCCCCATGTTTAAGAGGGATAGTACTTGGTTTTGGGCCTCTGCCCACTGATTTGGGGGTAGATCTGGCCACCAACTTGGTGTTGGGTAACATGTGAAAGTGAAATCTGTATCCTTGCGACACTATATTTAAGACCAATTTTTCCTAGGTTATGTGTTTCCAGTTTCTGGTCTGCAGACTAATCTTTCCGTCTAAAGGAGCATTCAGTTGAGCAAAGTGCTTGGAAGTTTTAAAAGCAAGTCATTGAGAAGTTTTCCATAGGAGGAGTCTTACTACTCCCAGATTTGGATGCGGAAGCCCCCCACTGCTTAGTTTTGTGCATACCCTGTGACTGAAACCTGGGGTTTCTGCTGTGTCTGGTTTTGGACTGAGAAGATCGGGAAGGGGCCAGAAAGGACCAATTCTTAGAGGGCCAATGCCTACTAAATCTTGGAGGCTGAACTTGTAAAAGATCTTTCACAGTTTGCACAGATTTAGCTTTATCTTCCATCTTTTTAAGAACTTCCTCAGCTTTGTTGCCAAACAGGCGGTCCCGATTTAAGGGAGCATCCAATAGTTTAGCTTTAACATGATCAGGCAAAGATTGCTCCTTAAGCCAAGCATGCCTTCTGAGTACTGATCCAGTGACAGCAGCCCTGCAAGAGGCTTCTAAAGAATCAAATCCACATTGCAAGGTATGTTTTCCAACCTGTTCAGCAGAATGCATTAAATCCTGTAATTCTTTATTTTCAGCACAGTCAGGAATCAACATCATTTTCTGTTTAAGCAATCCAATAACATGTTGTTGATACTTTAACATATGAAACTGACAGTTTATGGCCCTAATGGCCAAGGTTGCAGAAGTATAAAACTTCTTACCCCATCTATCCAGTGTCCTGGAATCTCTATCAGAAGGGGTAGGATTTTTGACAGTAGAAGCCTTAATGTCTTTTGATCCCTGTGAAATAGTCTCTGGATCTGCAATATGATTTTTAAAAAGGAACTTATGAGTGTCAGGGACCCTGTAATATCTATCAGGTTTTCTGGGAGCAGGAGGCAAAGAATCAGGTGCCAGACTAGATTCCGAAAAGGCATCAACAATGTCTAGTACCGGAGGTATAGCTAAAGGCCTATGCTGAGGTAGGAGTAAGAAATCCTAAGCCTTTTTTTTTAATCAGAAAAATCCTGGCTTTCCCAGTAAGTGTGCAAGGTTTCACCAAAAGAAAAATCTTTTGGAGGAGAAGCAGAGGGTATAGAGTCCTCTGCATTAGAATCCTCATAAGTAGATAAGGGTAAATCCAGATCATCAGAAGAAACAGAAAAATCAGAATCCTGATCAGAGGATTCATAAATAAATTCAGTCCTAGGTCTCTTAGAAGGGGGTGGGGGCTGGCTTCCCTTGATTAGAGTGATAAGATCTTTAGCCATTCTTATCATTTGTTTTTTAGGCATAGAGGCTTGTGCATGCGGCCTGGGCATCGGTTTCTTAGGCATGGTTCGAGGTTTAGGCCTTAAAGAAGAAGGAGGCATCGGTTTAATATGCATGTCCGTAGGCCTGAATACACCCTCAGAAGCCGGTGCCTGCACAGCAGCTCCGGACCCATCCAACATAGAGACATCTGCAGGTTCCACAGTTGAAGCATCTTGCCGCATACAGGACTCTGAATGGGTCTCAGTAGAGGCCTGTGAATCAGGGGCTGCGAAAGCACCTCACTGAGTACCGGTGAACTGGCGACTGGCTTAGGAGAAGCATCGTTGGTAGTTTTGGACCTAGGCGGCCTGTCTCTGTCTTTATCTTTGCGTTTTTTGGAATATCAGTTGTCGAATGGCTAACCGAGGACATTTCGGGATAACTGAACCGAGAACCAAAATATTTAGAGGCAAAAATATACCAATGATGAACAGTGCATTGATTAAATAAGACACAAAACCGACAGCAAGGTATGTCGTGGTCAGGGCCTAGGCAAGGAATACAGTACGAATGAAAATCTTTGTGAGGTATTTGCTTTCCACAAGTAATGCAATTATTAACTTCTACTGACATCGGTAAGGAGCAAAAAAAAGTTTCCCTAACTGAGTACTTGGCTTTTAGTTGAAGACTTTGGTTCTGAAACTCGAAAACAAAAATTTCAGTATTCGGCCAACTGGCACTTGCGAACTGCTTCTGCTTCGGGCACCGCACAGCAAAAAAGACTGGTGTAATGGCATCGGCTGCATGTTTTATACCCCTGACGACCTGACATCATGGAAGAAGAGACAGCAACCAACGCAGGACCAAACACTTTGTTAATCAGGCCGACTGAGGGCTACTGCAAGCAGACAACCCAAATGTAATGACTGCAACAGCGAAACACGACGAACATCTGGCATTTTAACAGGGGTGTGTACACTTTTTATATCCAGTGAATATGGTGTATAATGTTTACATAAAAGAAAAAACATGTTAACACTTTTACAGTTAAAAAAAAGAAGTTATGTACTCACCATAACGTTTCTTGTTGGTAGTCCATCTCATCTTTCATTTTTACATATGGGATCGGCTCTGACTCGGCCGATTTACAAGCTGGAAGACTTCTGGTTGGCTAGTGGCTAAGCAGGTATCCCATGGTGCACCAGTACAATCCCAAGACCTTGTCTGCTGCTCACTAGAATAGCAACCATAAAAACAACCAATACTAAAGGGTCTTCAACCAAGGGCAACCAAATTATTACTTCCAGATCCTCCAGGATGGGGGCAGGAGGGCGGGTTGGTAAAAATGAAGGGTGAGATGGACTACCAACATGGAACGTTATGATGAGTACATAACTTCTTATGTTAGGTAGTCCGATCTCACCTTCATTTTTATATTTGGGACAGTATCCCTAGTGCCTTATTCTTGGGTGGCTCATTGGAAAATTCTCTTAAGCACCGTGGAGCCAAAGGATGCTCTAGCCCTGGATGTCAAATCCAATTTGTAATGTGTAATAAAAGTGTGAGGGGTAGCCCACTTAGCTGCTGCACAAATATTATCAAGTGGTACCCTGGCTTGAAAGGCTGCAGAGGTAGACAGCGACCTGGTGGAATGAGCCTTGATCCTGCAGGGTAAAGGTTTGCCCTCCAAGCTATAGATAAAGGCTATACAACTGGAAATCCAATTAGATAGTGTCACTTTAGAAACTGGCAAGCCCAATCTAGAGTCAGAAAAGGAAATGAATAACTGATCTGATTTCCTGAAAACCTTAGTCCGCTGTTGATAAAAACGTAGTTGTCTATGAATGTCTAGCTGATGAAAACAGTACTCAGCTGCATTACAGTGGTTAGGGAAGAAAACTGGGAGTTATACTGATTGGTTTAAGGTAGCATTAGAACAAACTTTGGGGACAAAAGAGGGATTAGTACGCAATGACACCCTGTCTTTGTGAAAAATCAAATAGGGTGGCTTAATAGACAAGGCCTGTAGCTCCGATACCTGTCTAGCTGATGGGATAGCTACCAAAAACAAGGTCTTCCAAGACAAAAATTTCAGTGAAAATGAGTGGGAAGGTTCAAAGGGGGAAGATGTCAATTTGGACAACACAAAATTTAAATCCCAAGAAGCCACTGGTTCTTGCATAGGTGGTCTCAATAGGAGTGGCTCCTTTCAAAAAGGTCTTGCATAGCTTATGAGACATTAAATTGGTAGCTGGAAAACCTAAGTGAAAATGAGAAATTGCCGCCAATTAAACTCTGATAGTGGCAGCGGCAGATCCTTGCTGAAAAAGCTCAGAAAGAAAATCCAGAATCACAGGGATAGAAGCAGTGTATGGATCTACATCTTTTCAATTTACTGCCATACAGCCTCCTAGTTGAATGTTTATGGGAGGACATAAGAATGTGTGACACTGAGGATGATACAGCACGAAGCCTGACTAAGGATGGAACTGGAGCAGCCACGCTGTCAATTCGAAGGTGTGGATTGAGGGGTGTAGAGAACCCGACATGCGAGTCAATAGATCTGGAGCTGGGTCCAGAATCCAAGGATCATCCAGGAGGAGAGACTCGAGGAAGAGGAACCAGACCTGACGAGGCCAGTAAGGAGCAATGAAGATCAACTTGCTTCCCAGCTGACTGGCCTTCTGAATCACTTTGGAAATTAGAGGGACTGGAGGATAGGCATACAGAAGTCCCATGGGCCAATCGTGAGCCAGAGCATTTCTGGGAGTCCCCCCCAGAGGGGGAATGAGGGAAAAATAGCTGCTGCATTTGGTATTGACTGGACTGGCAAAAAGGTCACAGAAAGGCTGCCCCCATTTCCGGAAAATCTGATCCACTGTTTTCCGTTTCGGAGACCACTCATGAAGCATTAGGATTGCCTGGCTAAGCTTGTTGGCTATCACGTTGGTCATCCCTGGAATGTGCATTGCAACCAGACAGCGCTGGGAAGAAAATGCCCATTCCCAAACTCGCATGGCCTCTCGACAGAGTGGGTAAGATCTGGTACCACATATTGTCTGATTGTATCGCAATTGTCCCTAGAGGAAGAACCTCTTGAAGTGCTTGCAATGCCAGAAGTACCGCCCTCATCTCCAGAACACTGACATGCAGATGAGCCTCGTGTTCTTGCCTTGGACAGTCCTGCCGAGATAATGCCCCCCCCCACCTGATCTGGGAGGCATCCGTGGTCACAGTGGCAACGGGTTGGGCCGGAACAAAGGGGGCACCCGTGATCAGTTGATAGGGAGCTATTCACCAAAGAAGGTCCTTCTTGCATGATTCCATCAGCAGGATAGGATGACTCAGTGGGAGATATTGGAAGGACCATTGGGAAGACAGCAGCTACTGGAGAATTCTCATGTGCAACCTGGTTAATTGTCCCGAGGAGCTGAAGAACCCACTTCGCTTTGATTTTTCACAACGGAAGAAAACGTTGAACTTGGGAGATTACGTTGTGTGCCCTTTCCGCAGGGAGATGAGCTGTAATGTTCACTTTGTCTACCTCTGTGCCTATAAAAATCACAGACTGAGAGGGCAATAATGCAGATTTTTTCCAATTTATGGAGATCCCTAACTTAGCACAAAGTTGAATCGTGGCGTCCCTGTTTTGGTGAAGTAGATGCCTGGTGGGGGCAGTCAGGAGCCAGTCATCCAAATACGGAAACACCTGGAATCCCTGATGTCTCAGGTGAGCTATCACTACTGCCATGCATTTGGTGAACACCCTGGGGGCTGTGGTGAGACCAAAGGACAGAGCGCGAAACTGATAGTGACTGGCTCCCGTTGGAAATGTAGATGTCTTCTGGACGCCTTGCCCATTTTTATGTGGTAGTAGGCATCCTAAGATCCAGACAGCACATCCAAAAGTCTTTCCCTAACAACGGGAGTATAGACTGCAGTGTTACCATCCAAAACTTGTCCTTCTTCACTGATTCGTTCAATCTGCTGAGGTCCAATATTGGCCTCCAATCTCCGGTTCGTTTTGGAACTAAAAAAAACCTGGATTAAGTTCCGGATCCTATCTGGTCTGCTGGGACGGACTGGATGACTCTTTTTAAGAGCAACTTGTTGATCTCCACAGTTGCCTGATCCCTGTAATTGGGTGGTACATCTGGGATCCTTTTGGGAACAAACGGTGATAGGGAAAAGGGTACGATACAGCATGAACATATCGTAGTTTACTGTGTTAGTCTGTTGAGCACTATATATTGCACTGTTTAGAGATTTTATAGTATTACTTTATCATTTACCCCTTGCTTTCTGCTGCTTATATTTGGCTCTACTGCTGTATAACCCTGTCCTCTCAAATGGATTAGGGTCACTGATAGCATGCTGAACTGCTGAATGAATGTTTTGTTCTATTTAATGGAGCCTATATTGCCTAACTTGTATTGTTGATAGCATAATGTCTGCTGCTTTCCATTGTTAATCCCCTAAACCTAATCTTCCTCTACATACTTGCTCTAGCCTCATCTAACCATAGCCTCTCTGTACTACTGTGCTTTGTTACACCCTCCTTTCTTCCCTAAACATCCCTTACCTTCTACCTTCCCCTCTACATCTGGAATATTAACTAACTCAGTGTTGTCTCTCTCTCTCTCCTCTACAGCAATACATCCCTGGTGCTCCCTCCCTGCTTTAAATGCAAAAGGAATACCTCCAGCCATCACCTGAAGACGCCCTGAATTGGCCAGTTTGCCCAGTACTTAGAAAAATACTACTGAGAAGACCCCCCCCCCAACAAGACTGTGTAAATGTATGTTGCTTAACACTAATTAAATGTAGACTTCTACTATCTATAGAGTTAATCTGCCCTCCCTTGTGTGCGTTCTAGCAGCCTACCGCAGACCGTTTGCCCTTTCCCCCTCCTGTTATCACTACCCTAGAATATATTTAAACCTAAGACTGGTCTAACTATCCCTGCTGTTTGCTATCTCCTTCTACCATTAGGTGGCAGCATCTACCAATATAAATCCTAGATATTCTTTATAATCCCAACAAGTTTTATTTTCACAAACAGTTGGTTATGAGTTAATATCCTTAGACTGTAAATATCTTCTCCCCCCTGCTAACCCACCCTCTGTAAAAGCAGCCTTCTTTTTCTGACTGGAAATATTTAGCTCATACCTTCCAACTACAGCCTTTAAACTGCTCTTTGCTAATACTTTTTCTGCCATACTCACCTCTAGTGTTCTTTCCCGCTCCATTCGCCCTACGGGCTCACTTTGCTCCCCTACCCTGCCCACATTTCCCACCCACCCCAGTACTCTTACCTTTATTCCTATCTTACCCCACCCTCTCAGCCTAATTACCCAATACCAGCTTCCCCCTCTTTACTCCTCCCACCTATAACCACCCTTCTTAAACTATGTAATCTGTACTCCATCCAATAATTATAGTCCCCTCCTCTTTCCTTAAATCTCTAGAATACCTCCATCACTTTTTAAACCCTTCCTTCTTCACTGCCTTCTCTATTTTCCTAACCACTCATCCCACTCTCTCTTTGCTCCAACATGATCTCCTCAAGTTATCACACCCTCCAGTCCCCCAGCCTCCTCTTTCTGCTCCTACTTTCCTTATACTATGCTACCTCATATTCCACCTATGCTTGTCCAATACCACCTACAAAGACAACTACCATACAAACCCACCTTCCCTCTCACTCTTACTCCCATTTCCACTCTATCTCCTCTTCTCTCATTCAGCCCAACCCTCTGCACCCATTCCACCATAAACTCTTCTCCTCTAAAGTCAAGATACTGTCACCTGCTCCAATCTACAATCTACCAAAATTCATGCTTGGAGACCAATATGGCTAAAGGATATCTCCTTCAACAACCTAGTCCAAGCTGGTGATATCCATCCTAACCCTGGTCTTACATCCTTTATTAACAACAATCATCCCTTACCCTCTTCCTCCTATCTCAACACCCTAAAGATTTTTACAATTAATGCACAATGTCTAAACAATAAAGTACACCAATTTCAAGCTTGGTTAAGCCATAACCAACCAGATATCTTAGACATCTCTGAAACCTGGCTCAAGCCCTTTATCTCCGACTCTGAGATTCTGCCCCCAGGATTTCACTGACTCAGAAATGGCCAACTAAATAAAAAAGGTGGAGGCACTGCCCTAGTCTACTCCAACCTTCTTACCTTAATTCCCCTCCAAATTCCAATTACTCAGTTCCAGAACACTGAACTAACTGCTGGAATTCTAAAACTAAATAAACATAAAAATATCTGCATTATTGCCCTATATATCTCACCTGGTAACAATGTCTCTACACTCGAAAATATTCTCCTATGGGCCTCTACTGAAATTAACTATGAAACTTGTATCCTTGGTGATGTGAATATTGACTGGAATAAAATCAATTGCTCCTCTCCCTCCCTATGCATTAACCTCTATAACTTCACTCAAATAATCCTCTCCATCACTCAACCTAACAAAATAAACCCTCCCAGATCCACTACAGATTGGATCCTACTCTCAGATCCAAATAAAATAACCAATTCTGGCACAATGCCTGATACCTTTGGCGACCACCTCCCAGCCTTCATGCATCGCTCAACTAGTTCCTCCCCACACTAGCATCAGTACATTCAAACTCGTAACCTCAGTAGCTTCAACCCAACTACTTTCTCAAATACTTTCAAACAAATGAACTGGCAAATTCTAAACATCCTTCCTCTTGACAAGGCTATAGAATACATCAACTCTGTCTTCCTTGATACTTTAAACTCACTAGCCCCACTAAGAAACAAAAGGATAAAAACTAAAACTGCTCCTTGGCTATCCAAAGAGACAAAACAGATTATGCACCACAGAGACAAACTATGGAAGCTTTACCAAAACAATAAACTGGACAAAACCTTGCTGCAATATAGACAGCTCCGCAACCGTGCAAAACGACTAATCACCAAAGACAAAAAATCCTACTATATCAAACTTCAGTCCAATAACAATAAAAAAACCCCAAAAATTCTGGAACTCAGTAAACTCACTCCTCAATCCAGGCTCCAAGAATAATCCCTGTCCTGGCCCAAGTAAAACTGATCTCGAACTAGGCTCTGAATTTAACTCATCTCTCATAGACATTATTACTACCCTCACCAAGACATTTCCCAATAATAACCCAACTGCTCTACACTCTCCCCCTTCCAACTCACCTCATCTGTTCGAACTCAAACCCATCTCCTTAACTTTATAAAAAAACTTTTTGTCCAAACTTAAACCTTGCTCTAATGCTCCCAACAACATTCCCTTTTCCTTCCTAAAATGTGCTGCTGATGGCATTGCACTCCCAATCAGCATCATTATCAACCAGTCCATAAAAAAATCATAAGTCCTCAAACTCTCGCGTTCAGCTTATATTCTTCCTCTTCATAAAGGGGGCAAAAATACCAGCATCTCAAACTTTCGCCCCATTGCTTTGCTCTCACCAATCTCCAAAATCCTAGAAAAATGCATCCACCTCCAACATGCCTTTCCTGACCCAAAACAATCTTCCCATGACAGGTTGGTTAGGATAGGGACCCAACTATTCAAACACCTATCCACTAAATGGAAATGTACCTGCCTTCACACAACCTAATCCAAGGGGGTTCTCGCTCTGATTCCCAAGCTCTACAACTCTCATAGTTATCTTCCTATGAGCCTATCTAAGATCTCAAGCATGGCTTCCGTCCAGGCCATAGCACAATAACCGCTCTACTCTCTTTCCTAAAACCTGTCAATCAAGCCCGAGATTCAGGCCACTTAGTTTCTACTGTTTTACTCGATCTGTCTAAAGTACTGCTTCCCACAAGCACCTTCTCTGTCATCTCTCAAACCTTAATCTCTCACATAATGCTTTATCCTGGTTCTCCAGCTATCTATCAGACAGATCACAGGCAGTCAAATGGAAGAACTCCATCTCTTCCTTCCTACCTACCCCAACTGGCATACCACAGGGATCCATCCTTGGGCCAATGCTTTTTAACATCTTCATCAATAACTTTCACACTGCTATTCCTGATGCCAAAATCATTCAATACGCAGACGATTTAACCCTAGTCTGCTCTGCCTCAAACCTCTCTGAATTGCTGACTAAAACCCAAACTGCCTTCTCAACAACTGAAAACTGGATATGCCAAAACTACCTCTCTCTCAATGCAAATAAATCAAAGATTCTACTATTCCCTCCCACAAAGACCCTCTCCTACAATAAAAACAACTTCAAAGTCTATAGTCAAACCAACTCACCTATAGAAGTAGTCCCCTCTGCCAAACTACTTGGCATTACTGTAGATGAACACCTCAAGTTTGACATTCATATTCAACAAAATATTAAGAAAACCCACCAAAAGCTAGGTATGCTGTATAGGAATAATCACTTTCTCTCCAACTCTACCAGGCAAACTCTGGCCTCAACCTATCTTCTTCCTTCCTTATTATACAGAGCCCCTATCCTAACCAACTTGTCATACTCTATCACCTATAAACTAGAAAACTGCTACAACAAAATCTCTAAATTTGCCTCTAAATCTAAAAATACCACCCATCACTGCCTAACCCTACAATCCCTGAATTGGCTTGAACTCCCAAACTACCTATACTATCTCCAACTCACTACTGCACATAGACTCATATTTCACCCAACAAAATGTCCCTCTCTATCTAACATCCTTCCCCCTTATACACCCAACAGAGCTCTCAGATCTGAAAATCAGAACTTAATTACTATCTATAAACCTAAACGTCCTGCTGGCCAACTTTCCTTGTCTTTTTCACTAGGAAAAAAATGGAATTCCCTTCCCTCCACACTAAGAACCATACCGAACTGAGAAAACTTCAAAACCCAACTATTCAAACACCTGTCCACTAAATGGAAATGTACCTGCCTTCACCCAACCTAATCTAAGGGGGTTCTCGCTCTGATTCCCAAGCTCTACAACTCTCATAGTTATCTTCCTATGAACCTATCTAAGATCTCAACAATTTCTATAGCTTCTAAGCTATCGCCTCCTACAGCTACCCTCATACAGCCCAACCTTGTAAATATTGTAAATAGCATTCTACTGTTGATGTATGCATGTAAAGTGTATTTACATTTTCTTAAAAGGTTTGTATGTAAACTGTTTCCACACCTAACCCATATCTGTATTCCTCAAATGAAACTGTGTGATCCCTACCTTCAAGCTTAATTAATTTGTTAACTATGCATGATACTGAACGCATTTATGAGTAACTATTTTACATAAGATCTTTAATATTAACCATCATTTGTATCTAAATTGTATAATGCATCTTGGAGCTTGTCTCCCCGGGCCTCCACTGAAAATGGGTCAATTCAGCCCAGTGGACGTCCCTGGTAATCAAATTGTTTAGCCTCTGGTAACAACTCTTTGTACCCACTTGTCTTGGGTGATATTTAGCCAGGCTTCTTGGTACAAAGAAATGCGACCCCCGACCGGCCCCAGAGAAGCGCAGCTGGGCTCCACATCAGGAGCACTGATAAGGCCGTCCTCGAAAGGAATCACGGCCTTGTTGGTATTGCAGACCGCCCCTACCTCTAGGGCAACATCTGCCATTTCCTCCTCCTCTGCCTCTGAAGGAGGATTCACCCTGTGTGTCAGGAAAGACCCTCTGGGACTTCTTGAACAACATTTTACTGCCCTTTTGACCCTTGGGGTATGGTCTGGAAGGGACAGTAAAACGCACTCCCACAGCAGAAAGCGTCTTTCCTTCTTGCTCACACGAGTGAGTGTATCCTTCACCTTGGAACCAAACAATGAGGAACCATCAAACGGGGTGCTGGTGAAAGTAGACAAAGGGTTCCGCAAAATTACATAAGCACATCCAAGAGTGGCGCCTCAAGGCAACTCTGGAACCTGCTGTTCTACTCACTCCATCCCCAGCATAAGAGATAAGTCACATGGAGGAGTTAACCACAGAATTTAAGGTGGACAACTGAGTAGAAATCTTGTCAGGAACTCCCTCAGTACATGCACCTTGTATGGAATCTCCTAACTCCTTGAGGAGATCCCCCTGCAACCTCGTGAAGTGCATGAGATAGTTCAGCGAGCAAAGGGTAAAGGCCGCTGAACTAAAGATACGCTTCCCAAATCTGTCCATCTGCCGAGACTCCTTGTTTGGCGGATGAATAAATGAAGAAGTCTCCGTCAATTCCTTCTTTGTGGCTGCCGTCACCACCACCATGGCATCTACCAGAACGCCCTTGGACAAGAACTCTTTACCAGGAGGGGCAGACAAGAACTTGTTTAGTCTCCTGGGGACTGGCTCCACGGTGTCAGGAGTATCCCACACCTTTCGACTAACTAGATCCATCAGTTCGTCAAAAGGTGGAGACATCCAAGAGGTAGAAGGTTGAGACTCGAAAGCCTTCGGGTACACTGACTCCTCATCAGAAGGGTTAACAGTGGGCCAGTCACACGTCTGCCTAAGGATCTCTAAAATGTCCACAAAGGAGACATCATCAGAGGACGACTTGGGGGACCCTTCCGACTCCTCGAGGTCAGTGTCCGATGTCAAAGACTCATCCGGGAAGTCAATATATTTCCTCTTACATAACCTCTTCCAAGTAGGCTCCTTGGAAGGACATTCTGAGGAAGCCTCGGAAGAGTGGGGGCCACCAGCCGATGGCTCCTGAGGCTGCGGGTCTCTGCTGTCTCCAGAGAGAGTAGGGACTGAGACTGAAGTGGGTGCTCTCGGGGGAGGAGTGCTGGTGCCACTGGTAGGGGCTGAAGAATGAGACAGCATGCTCCTCATCATCTCAAACACCGACCTCTCTGGCTCCGAAGACCTCCCCTACTCTGAAGAGATGAGGGTCAGTGCCAGAGGTGTCTGCTCCGAGATAGATGCAGGGTCCGGGCTCACCCTAGCCGAAGCACCGAGAGAAATGCTTGGAACCAAAGAAGATCGATTCCAACCCTCCCTGTCAGTGCCAACAGGAGAGCTTCGGTCCCTGGACACGATGGACAGCATCAAGCGTCTTGGTTCGGCTCCAAGGCAGCAACAAAGTGAGCTGGAGCCGGCATTTCCTCCATTGGTACCAAACAAGGGCAAAGCTGGGCCAAGTGGCTCCGGAGCCGACTGGGTCAGAGCCAACAATAATTTTGGTAAGGCAGACAACTTTAGGAGTCTCAGTACTACCCTCTCCACATTTCTTCTTCTGAGTAGCAGAGTCAACTGCTGTATCAACAGGTTCAGAGATCGGCTCTGAAACACCTGTAACCGACTCTGACACCACCATGATGCTCTCCTTCGGCTCTGAAGGCTGAGGAGTCGAGAAGGCAGATTTGGACTGTTTAGGAGGTGGCTCAGAGACACCAGCCGGTGTTGGAGAAGGCCTTTTTGAGGATTTTGATTTCCCAGACTTAATGAAAGCCGAAGAAAGTACAGTTGTGTACACTTACCACAAATATAGATGTTTGAGTGTATTCACTGTTGCAGTCATTACATTTGGGTAATCCTGCTGGCAAGGTTGCCCTCAGTCGGCCTGAATTCCAAAGTCTTTGGTCCTGCATCGGCTGCCTTTGCCCCTTCCCTGACGTCAGGTCGTCAGGGGTATAAAAGATGTAGCCGATGCCATTTTCTTTAGTTTTTCTTGCCCCAGATGTCAGGTGCCCCCAAAAAGGGTAGTCAAAATTTGTAACATGCAGCAATATAAACTTTACCTTCATCCACAAGCAAATACACCACATAGGTTGTATAAATCAGAGAAGGAAAGATAGGCTCCATCAGAAGAAAAGGGGGAATGACGGGTGGGTAACCTGTACTGCAACAGTGAATACACTCGAACATCTACATTTATGGTAAGTGTACACAACTGTACTACGTTCTTCATGTTTCACTGTTGCAGTCATTACATTTGGGTAGGTTCCCATAGCTATGGTTGGGAGGCTGGAGCTAAACAGCATTAGAAGCGGCTATGAGACCCTGCAGAACTGCAGTGGCAAAACCTGCCCTGAATTTAGAGTAGAGTGGCAGATGATAGTGCTTTGTAAAGGTGTGCACTGAACTCCAAGTAGCTGCCTCTAAAATGCCCTTGGTTGGTACTCCCCTGAGAAAGGCTGCTGAAGTGGCTGCAGCTCTGGTGGAATGTGGCCTAATGCCCTTAGGCACTGGCTTGCCATGGTATAAGTAGCAGAAATGAATGCAGTGGCCTATCCACTTTGAAATGGTCTGCTTTGAGATAGCCTTTCCTTGTGATCCTGTAGCATATGCCACTAGTAACTGCTCTGTTTTTCTGAAAACTTTGGTTCTATCCAAGTAGAATCTAAGCTGGCTGTGCACGTCCAAAGAATCAGAATTCTTTCCCCCTTGCTCTGCGGATTTGGATAAAAAGTTGGTAGATGAATGGTTTGGTTTAGAGCCACACTGGACACCACTTTAGGCATAAATGTTGGGTTTGTCCTCAAAGAGACCATGTCCGGATAAAAAAATGATAAAAAGTTCCACAGCCATGACAGCCTGCAGCTCTGAAACTCATCTTGCAGAAGTTATTGCTAGGAGCAGAGCTGTTTTCCAAGATAAAAACTTTGTATCAGCAGTAGCAGCTGGCTCAAAAGGAGGCAGGGTGAGTTTTTCCAAGACATAGTTGAGGTCCCATGCAGGCATTGGTGATCTCCTTAAAGGCCTTACATTTTGGTTCCTCTGAGGTACTGTTTTAATAAGGGATGAGAAAAGATTGGTGGCTATTCATTGTAATGAGCCGAAATGGCAGAGGCATGAATTTTAATAGATGAGAAAGATAGGCCTTTGTCCAGCATCTCAGTTAAGTATTGTAAAATCTGAGGAATATTTGGCACAGCTGTATCTGTTCCTTGTGCCTGGTTCCAAGCACAGAATCTCTTCCATTTTCCAGCATAAGATTTTCTAGTACTAGGCCTTCTGGCTTCCAAAATGACATCCATCACAGCTTTGCTGAGAGGTGTGTTTAGTATGACTACATTATCTGCCATGCTGCCAGGTTTAAAGTCTTGAGCTGGCTGTGCAAGATCTGATTGTTTTGCTGGGACAGTGGATGCGGTAATTGAGGCAGGGTCCTAGCTGGGCATTGAGACAAGCTCCTTAATATTGGGTACCAGTGCTGGCGGGGCCAGTCTGGTGCAATCAGTATCATCTTTGGCTTCTCCTGTCTGTTTAGGAGCACCTTGGGGAGGAGAGGCAGAGGGGGAAAGGCATACACTTATAGGTTTTTCCAGCTGAAGGATAGTGCGTCCACTTTCCATGCTTGTCTGTGATAAATCCTTGTGCAGAAACTCTTTAGTTGGTAGTTGTGAGGAGAGGCAAATAGATCAATGTCCAGGCATCCCCATTTTCTTGTTATCATGCTGAAGACTTGTGGATCCAGCTGCCACTCTTGGGGATCCATGAGGTTTCTGCTTAGTTCGTCTGACAGAGTATTTTTCCTTCCTGGCAGGAATTGTGCCTGCAGATGTACTTGGTAAGTCAATGCTGTGTCCCGCAAAGTCATGGCTAGCCTGCAAAGGGGGTAAGAATGTGTGCCTCCCTGCTTGTTTATATACCACATGACTGTGGTGTTGTCTGTCTTTATCAGTAGTTGTCCTGGTCAAAGTAGGTCCTTGAAGGCTGTCAGGACATTTTGAACAGCTAGCATCTCTTTTTGATTGATATGTAGATGCATTTGGTTTGAGGTCCATGTTCCCTGAATGCATCTTCCTGCCAAGTGGGCCCCCCAGGCATAATCTGACGCATCCAGTGTTAGTGTTTGCCTGGTTGGGGGTAATGTGAACGGCTGTCCCTTGTTTTGGTGACAAGCCTTTGCCCACCATCAAAAAGTACAGTTTTGTACCTACCATAAATGTAGATGTCCGATAGGTATTCATCTGCAGTCATAACATATGGGTTGTCCTGCCTCAGGCAGCCCCTCGGTCGGCCGGATTTCAAAGTCTGGGTCTGGCCACGGCTGATGTCGCACTTCACCCGACGTCATAGCTCCTGGTGTATAAAGGCATCAGCCGACGCCATTTTCCTCAGTGTTTCTTGCCCCAGATGCCAAGTGCCCTCTAGGAAGGCTAAATTTGGATAAAAGTAGAAAATTCCAAACAGTAGAAAACAAAAAGTATATATACATACAAACAAATACACCATAATAGATTCCCCCAGCTAGCTAAGAGAGGGGTAAGTACCCTAGGAATACCACAGAGGGGAAGGAGGGTGGGTAATCCTGACTGCAGATGCATACCTATCGGACATCTACATTTATGGTAGGTACAAAACTGTACTATGTCCTTCAAGGATGCATCTGCAGTCATAACATATGGGTAGAATACCATAGCCAAACTGGGGGAGGAGGCACTAAGATAATGATGGTGTAGTTAAGATCCCTTGTAAAACTGCAGTTGCAAAACCTGCTCGGGATCTGGAGTATAAAGGAAGATTGTAATGCTTGGCAAATGTATGCACGGAGCTCCAAGTAGCAGCTTCTAAAATGTCTTTGGTAGCCACTCCTCGTAGGAAAGCTGTAGTGGTGGCTGTAGCTCTTGTGGAGTGAGGCCTGATGTTTTCAGGGGTTGTCTTTCCATGAAGAGTAACAGAATCGAATACAATTTCCTATCCATTTTGAAATTGTCTGTTTGGAAATTGCTTTTCCTTGCACTCCTGTTGCATATGCTACCAGAAGCTGGTCAGTTTTTCTGTTGGTCTTAGTTCTGTCCAGATAGTAGCGTAGTTGTCTGTGTACATCCAAGGTGTGCAGTAGTTTTTCCCCCCTGTTCTGTGGGTTAGGGAAGAATGTAGGTAAATGAATAGCTTGGTTCAAGGATACTCTGGATACCACCTTTGGCATGAAAGTAGGATTGGTTCTCAGAGACACTCTATCCTGGTGAAAGATAAGGAAAGGCTGCACTGCCATTAAGGCCTGTAACTCGGATACCCTTCTTGCTGAAGTGATTGCTAGAAGGAAGGCAGTTTTCCAAGATAAGAACTGTAAGTCTGCTGATGCTGCTGGTTCAAAAGGGGGAAGTGTTAATTTTTCCAGCACAAAATTGAGATCCCATGCAGGTAGAGGTGGTTTCCTTGGAGGTTTTACGTTTTTGATCCCTCTTAGAAATTGTCTGAGGAGAGGTTGAGAGAAGATAGGAGGATCCATGTTGTACTCTGCTGAAATTGCTGAAGCATGAATCTTAATGGAAGAATAGGACAGGCCATTGCGGAACAGTTCTGCTAAGTATTCTAGGATGTGTGCTAGGTTTGCCGGTGTGACATCTGTTCCCTTTGATGCACTCCAAATGAGGAATCTCTTCCATTTGGCTGAGTATGTTTTCATTCTGGAGGGTCTGCGAGCCTCCAGGATAATGTCCTTGACCCTCTGAGATAAAACAGGTTGGTTTTGCTTTATACAATTTTCCAGGCAGTTAGCTGCAGTGTTTTCAAGTTTGGATGCAGGGTCTTGTAGTTGTTCTGTGTTAGAAGTAAAGGCCATAGAGGTAGAGGCCATGAGTTCGTCCGAGACATGCTTCTCAGTAGCGGGTACCAATGCTGCCTTGGCCAGTCTGGAGCTATCAGAATTACCTTTGGCTGTTCCTCCCTGATCTTCAGTAGAACTTTGTACATTAATGGGAGAGGTGGAAAGGCATAAACTGTCAGGGCCTTCCAGCTGAAAGAAAGGGAGTCCACCCTCCAGGCTTGTGGGTGGTATTCTCTTGAGCAGAATTTCTTCAGTTGGTGGTTGAGTGGGGAGGCGAACAGGTCTATCTCTGGCATTCCCCATGTCTTTGTTATGGTTTTGAAGAGGTCTGGATGCAGCATCCATTCGTGAGCATCTGTGGTAGTTCTGCTTAATCTGTCTGCTAGTGAATTTTCTTTTCCTGGTACGAATCTGGCCTGCAGTTGAATGTTGAGATTCAGGCCTAGGTTCCACAGATCCATTGCCATCCGGCATAGAGGGTAGGAATGCGTGCCTCCCTGTTTGTTGATGTACCACATGACTGTGGTATTGTCCATCCTTATCAGCAGGTGTCCTTGCTGGAGGAATGATTTGAATGCCTCAATTGCATGCTTCACTGCCAGCATCTCCTTTAGATTTATGTGTAGTTTCAGCTGGTCTTGGGACCATAGGCCTTGGATACACTTGTCTTCCATGTGTGCCCCCCAGCCTAGGTCTGCGGCGCCCGTGGTGATGGTCTGCCTTGGTTGTGGTTTGTGGAAAGGCAACCCTCTGTTGGTCTGGCAGGCCTGAGCCCACCACAGGAAATCTTGTTTCAGGCATGGAATGATTGGTATCATGGTTTCTAGACTGTGTCTGTGTTGAGACCATACATTCCTTAGGTACCATTGTAATTTTCTCATATGCAGTCTGGCATGCAGGATCAAGATTATGCAGGATGCCATGTAACCCAGGGCCTGCAGGACTTTCCTTGCAGTAAGCCGAGTTTGTCTTGTCAATGCCATGAAGTAAACTGGAAGTTGCTTTTGTTTTTCTTCTGTGAGAAAAGCCATCTGAGTTATTGTGTCCAGTTCTGCACCCAAAAAAGTTATCCTTTGGGATGGCACTAGTCTTGACTTCTGTATGTTGACTGTGTATCCCAAGGCTTGCAGCAGTTGTATGACATAGGTCAAATCCTTTATTATTTTTGTCTTGTTGTCCGCTTGTATTAGGCAGTCGTCCAGGTATGGGTATATTTGAATTCCCTGAAGCCTGCAATGTGCAATTACTGATGCCAGGCATTTCGTGAATACTCTGGGCGCAGTAGATAAGCCAAAGGGCAATGCTGAGAATTGATAATGCTCTGATCCTGCAAGAAATCTGAGGTGTCTTCTGCAATCTGGTCATATGGGGACGTGCAGGTATGCCTCCTTGAGATCTAGAGTCACCAGCCAAGACTCCTTGCCCAACATGGGAAGAAGTTGCTGTAGGGTCAGCATCTTGAATTTTGGTACAATGAGATATGTGTTCAGTGCGGACAAGTCGAGAATAGGCCTCCATTGAGTTTCTTTTCTTGGTACAAGGAATAGTCTGGAGTAAAATCCTTGTTCCATAGATGGTACCTTTTCTATTGCTCTCATCCTTAGTAAGTTGATGATTTGTTTTAGAGCCTCTTGACTTCTGGCTTGATGGAAGGTTTGGCATTCCTCTCTTTTTTGGTAAAGTGTGGAAGTGAAACCTGTAGCCTTTGTCTATTGTTTGCAAAGTCCATTTGTCTCCTGTAATGCAATGCCAATTTTTTGAAAATAAAGCTAACTTTCCGCCCAAGGGTGCTTCCAGTTGTTCCCTGGTAGGCGGAATCAGAGCCAAGTCATTGTGTCTGTCCTGTGGAAGTGGTTGCAGTCGTAGCTGTGGTGGTACTCCTCTGGTTGCCAGGTTGACACTGACGGCCCCTGTAGGCACCCCTTGATTGAGCTCTGCCTCTTGGGCGTCTACTTCTGCCTCTCTGTGCTCTGGAGGTGTCTGGAAATGACTAATTCTTTGAAGGCCAATTTCTGCTGAACCTCGGAGGTTGGACCTGCAGAAAATCCTTGACTGTTTGCACAGATTTTGCTTTTTCTTCCACTTTCTTTAGAACCTCTTGTGCAAGGGAGCCAAATAAAAGTACAGTTTTGTACCTACCATAAATGTAGATGTCCGAACTGGATAGCATCTGCAGTCATAACAACTGGGTTGTCCTGTCGTCAGGCAGCCCTTCAGTCGGCCGGATTCCAAAGTCCGGGTCCGGCTTCGGCTGATGTCGCACTTCACCCGACGTCATCTCTGTTGGTCTTCGGGTATAAAAGCATCAGCCGACGCCATTTTCCTCAGTGTTTCTTGCCCCAGATGCCAGTAGCCCTCTTGAAGGCTAAAATTTGGATAGATGCCAATGTTTCCAAAAAGATAGAGGTAAACACAAAAATAAGCATGTATGTACATATATACAAACAAATACACCATAAAAGACTCCCCCCCACCAGCTAGCTATTAGGAGGGTAAACACCCTAGGAGTACCACAGAGGGAAGGAGGGAGGGTAATCCTGACTGCAGATGCTATCCAGTTCGGACATCTACATTTATGGTAGGTACAAAACTGTACTATGTCCTTCATGGATGCATCTGCAGTCATAACAACTGGGTAGAATACCATAGCCAACTAGGGGAGGAGGATAAAAGTAGATTATGGTGTGTTTAGGATCCCTTGCAGTACAGCAGTGGCAAACCCTGCTCGGGATCTGGAATATAGAGGCAAATTATAATGCTTGGCAAATGTATGCACGGAGGTCCAAGTAGCCGCCTCAATAATGTCTTTGGTTGCCACTCCTCGTAAGAAGGCTGTGGTAGTGGCTGTTGCCCTTGTAGAATGAGGTCTTATGTTCTGTGGAATTGGTTTTCCATGGAAGGAGTAACAGAATCGTATGCAATTTCCTATCCATTTGGAGATTGTCTGTTTGGAAATAGCTTTTCCTTCCCTTCCTGTTGCATAGGCTACAAAAAGTTGGTCAGTCTTTCTGCTATTTTTTGTTCTGTCCAAGTAGTAGCGTAGCTGTCTATGTACATCCAAGGTATGCATTATTCTTTCCCCTCTGTTTTGTGGGTTGGGAAAGAAGGTAGGTAGGTGGATTGCCTGGTTTAAAGACACTCTGGATACCACCTTAGGCATAAATGTAGGATTAGTCCTCATGGACACTCTATCTTGGTGGAAGATTAGGAAGGGTTGTACTGCCATTAAGGCCTGTAGTTCTGAAACCCTCCTTGCTGAAGTAATTGCCAGTAGGAAAGCAGTTTTCCATGACAGGTGTTGTAGGTCTGCTGTTGCTGCTGGTTCAAAGGGTGATAGTGTCAACTTTTCTAGCACAAAGTTTAAGTCCCAAGCTGGTAATGGTGGTTTCCTTGGAGGTTTTACATTCTTGATTCCTCTGAGGAACTGCCTGAGCAAAGGGTGCGAAAAAACAGGTGGATCAAAGCTGTATTCTGCTGAAATAGCTGATGCATGTATCTTGATGGAGGAGTAGGACAGGCCTGAATGAAGAAGTTCGCCAGATACTCCAGAATGTTAGGCATATCTATGTTTGACACATCTTTTCCTCTTTCCGTACTCCAAATGACAAACCTTTTCCATTTTCCAGCATAGTTCCTTCTTGTTGAAGGTCTGCGTGCTTCAAGAATAATGTCTTTAACTCTTTGGGAAAGTTCTGGATTAGCTACTGCTATGTGATGTTCCATGCAGTCAGTTGCAACGTTTTTAGGTTTGGATGTATGATGCTGTAGTTGTTCTGAGTTAACATCAAAGGCATCAGGGGTATTGGCCACATATTGTTCCGAGACATGCTCCTCAGCAGTGGGTACCAGTGTTGTCTTGGCCAGTTTGGAGCTATCAGGATTATCCTTGGACGTTCTTCCTTGATTTTTAGTAGTACTTTGTGTATCAAGGGAAGAGGTGGGAATGCATATGCTGTTAGGCCTTTCCAGCTGAAGGAGAGCGAGTCCACTTTCCATGCTAGTGGGTGGAATGTCCTTGTGCAGAATTTTTTGAGCTGGTGATTGAGAGGTGATGCGAATAGGTCTATCTGAGGCATTCCCCATTTCTTTGAGATGGTCTTGAAGATGTCCGGGTGTAGCTTCCATTCGTGGGCATCCGATGTGGTTCTGCTTAATATGTCTGCTAGAGTATTTTCTTTTCCCGGTACAAATATTGCCTGTAACTGGATGTTATAGCTGAGTGCCAGGGTCCACAGCTCCAAAGTCATTCTGCATAGGGGGTATGAATGAGTGCCTCCCTGTTTGTTGATGTACCACATGACTGTGGTGTTGTCTGTCCTTATCATCAACTGGCCCTCTTTGAGAAATGGTTTGAACTTTTGGATTGCCAGTTTTACTGCCAGCATTTCTTTTAGGTTGATGTGCAGGTGAAGTTGATCCTGTGTCCACAATCCTTGCACGCGTTTGTCCAACATGTGGGCCCCCCATCCTAGGTCTGAAGCGTCTGTTGTGATGGTCTGGCTTGCTTGACATCTGCGAAAGGGTAGGCCTGGGTTTGACTGGCATGCCTGAGCCCACCATAGGAACTCCTGTTTTAAGCATGGAATCAGTGGGATGTCTGTTTCTAGGCTGTCTCTGTGTTGGGACCATAAATTCTTTAGGTACCACTGTAGTTTTCTCATATGTAGTCTGGCAAATGGGACCAAGATTATGCATGATGCCATGAAGCCCAAGGCCTGCAGTACTTTTCTTTCTGTTAACTTGTTCTGTTTTGTTAGTGCCAAGAAGTAAAGAGGGAGTTCTTTTTGTTTTTCTGTAGTCAGGAATGCCATTTGTTTTACTGTGTCCAATTCCGCGCCCAAGAATGTCCTTGTTTGGGATGGTATCAGCCTTGACTTTTGTAAATTGACTGTGTATCCCAGTGCTTGTAGCAAGTAAATGACCCTTTGTAAATCTGTTGTCAGCTTGCTTTTGTTGTCCCCTTGTAGCAGGCAGTCGTCCAGGTATGGGTAAATTTGAATTCCCTGTAGCCTGCAATGGGCGATTACTGATGCCAGGCATTTTGTGAATACTCTGGGCGCAGTAGATAAGCCAAAGGGCAATGCTGAGAATTGATAGTGCTCTGATCCTGCAAGAAATCTGAGGTATCTTCTGCAGATTGGTCGAATGGGGACGTGCAGGTATGCCTCCTTGAGATCTAGAGTTACCAGCCAAGACTCCTTGCCCAGCATGGGAAGAAGTTGCTGTAGGGTCAGCATTTTGAATTTTGGGACAATGATGTATGTATTTAAGGTGGACAGGTCGAGAATTGGTCTCCAACTTTTTCCTTTCTTGGAACTAGGAATAGTCTGGAGTAGAACCCCTTTCCTTGCTCTGCTGTTGGCACTCTTTCCACAGCTCTCATGTTTGCTAACTCCATTATCTGTTGTAGTGCCTCTGTTTTTGATTTGGAGGTAGATTTGGCATTCCTCTTTTGACTGGTAAAGTGTGGAAGTGAAACCGTAACCTTGATCTATGGTTTGTAAAATCCACTTGTCTTTTGTTATGTAGTGCCAGTTCTTTGAAAATAAGGTTAACTTTCCGCCTAGAGGAGCTGCTATTTGTTCCCTGGTAGGCGGATTTAGGTTAAGTCACTGTGGTTGTGCTGATGTAGTGGCAGTGGTTGTGTCTGTGCCTCTGTTGTTACCTTGCCACTGTCGTCCTCTGTAGGCACCTCCTCTGGATTGGTTTCTGCCTCTGGAACGTCTATTCCTGCCCCTTTGAAATTTTGTGGAGTCAGGAAAGGACCAATTTTGGCAGGCCAGTTCCTGCTAAACCTTGGGGTTGAACCTGCAAGAAATCTTTAACTGTTTGAACAGATTTTGCCTTTTCTTCCATTTTCTTCATAACCTGCTGGGCAGGTGTGCCAAACAAACTTGTCTTATCCATAGGAGCATCTAGCAACTTAGCTTTAATATGATCCGGTAAAGCTTGCTCCTTTAGCCATGCATGCCTTCTTATCACTGTGCCAGTCATGGCTGATCTAAATGAAGCCTCCAGTGCATCATAGCCACATTTTAAGGAATGGTTGCTAACCTGTTGTATGTTATTTACCATTTCTAATACATATTTCTTATCAAGAGATTCATCAGTGGTTAGTTTTTTTAGTTAACTGATCAAGCATAAACTCTTGGTATTGTATCATGTGAAACTGACAGTTTAAAGCTCTAGCTGAGAGAGTAGCTGAAGTGTAGACCTTTTACCCCATCTGTCTAATGACCTTGCTTCCCTTTCAGAAGGAATAGGGTTTTTAGCTATGGTCGCGGCTACTGCCTTGGGACCCTGGGATATAGTTTCGGGGTCTGCAAGTGGGGCCTTGTAAAGGTGGTGATGAGTATCTGGCACCCTGTAAAATCTGTCTGGTTTGGCAGGGGCTGGGGGTAAAGAATCTGGAGCGGAGCAGACATCATTGAAAGCATCATCCACCACAGAGAGAACAGGAGGTATAGCTAAGGGCCTGTGCTGTGGGAGGTGCAGAAAGGTTCTAAGTCTTTTTCTGGAGTCTGAAAAATCCTGTTGCTGCCATTGGAACTGCTCTCGCATGGCATGTAAGGTTTCCCCAAAGGAGAATTCTTCTGGTGGGGAAGCAGCTGGAATGGATTCTTCAGCATCAGAATCTTCAAAATTGGAGAAAGGAGCCTCTGGCTGGTCAGTGATGTCTGATTCATCAGCAGAATCATCAGAGGACACAGGCTCAGGGGGCTCTGCCCTAGGTCTCTTCTCTGGGGGCTGAGAGGCCCTGTCTGGGTGAGATTGAGATCCTCTAATTAATGAAATTAAATCTTCTGCCAAAGTAAGCATTTGAGAACTAGAAGAGGGCCTGGTTGTGGGGGGTTTAACAGGCACTGTTTTAGTAGTCTTGGCTGCTTTAGCCCTGGCGAAGGCCTTAATGGAGATGGCTGCTGGAGGCCTAGCAGCACCACGTGCTGGGGTAGAGACATCCAAGGGAATGGTGTCTGATAAGTCAGTGGCAACCACCGTAGTGGATAAAATTTCTGAGGCCGATTCAAGAGTGGTAGCAGCGGCGTCAGTTGTAGAGATACGTACAGCTGTACTTTGATCAGTTTTCGGTTTCGCGAAACCGAGACACTCGTGGTTTGCTTAACCATGGTTTCGGCCGAAACCGCGGACCGCGAGTGTCGGTCTTTATCTTTGCGTTTTTTGGCAGATTGGGTAGTCGGAGGATCCGACGGCATAATATACGCAAAATCAGAACCGAAAAACTGTTCTGCAAACTCCGACCGACGCCTAAGCGTTCGTCGGTTGAAAGAAGCACAGGCCGAACAGGCTGCTACGTCGTGGGCTGGGCCTAAACAAGGCAGACAATAAGAGTGGAAATCTTTATGAGGTATTTGTTTCCCACAGGTTAAACAATTATTAACTTTTTCTGACATCGGCTGAGGCAAGAAAGAGTCCCCAACGGGTACTTAGCTTTAGAAGTCTTGAAGTAGTATTCGGTAGAAGTAATCTCTGGATCCGACCGACCGGCACTTGCGAACAGCTTCTGCTTGGCCACGCGGCAAGAAAGACTGGGGAAAATGGCGTTGGCTGATGCTTTTATACCCGAAGACCAACAGAGATGACGTCGGGTGAAGTGCGACATCAGCCGAAGCCGGACCCGGACTTTGGAATCCGGCCGACTGAAGGGCTGCCTGACGACAGGACAACCCAGTTGTTATGACTGCAGATGCATCCATGAAGGACATCTTTGTTTCTCCATAGGGGCATCTAGGAGTTTAGACTTAACATGGTCTGGCAAGGATTGCTCTTTTAGCCAGGCATGCCTTCGAATCACTGCTCCAGTCATAGCTGATCTAAATGAAGCCTCCAGTGCATCATAGCCACATTTTAAGAAATGATTACTGACCTGCTGCGAGTTGTGTACCAACTCCTGAAGGGACTTACGGTCTAAAGGTTCAGGAGAGGAAAGCTTTTTATTCAGCTGATCTAACAGAAATTCCTGGTACTGTATCATGTGAAATTGACAGTTTAAAGCCCTGGCAGAAAGAGTAGCAGATGTATAAACCTTTTTACCCCATCTCTCTAATGCTCTTGATTCTCTTTCAGAGGGTAAGGGGTTTTTGGCAGAGGCAGCTGCAACACCCTTAGGGCCCTGAGAAATGGTTTCTGGGTCTGCAGCGTGGGCCTTATACAAGTGGAAGTGAGAATCCGGGACCCTGTAATATCTGTCAGGTTTGGCAGGGGCCGGGGAAGAGAATCAGGGCAGAACTGGCATCATTGTATGCATCATCAACAACTGATAGTACAGGTGGTATGGCTAAAGGCCTATGCTGTGGTAAGTGTAAAAAAGTCCTTAGCCTTTTCCTAGAATCAGAAAAATCCTGACCCTGCCATTGGAAGTGTTCCCTCATTGAGTGTAGAGTTTCCCCAAATGAAAATTCTTCTGGGGGGGAGGCAGAAGGAATGGAGTCTTCTGCATCCGAATCCTCATAAGGTGAGTATGGTCCTTCCTGAGGGTCTGATAACTCTGATCCATCCGAGGAATAGTCAGAGGAGAGAGGTTCAGGGGGGTTCAGTCCTAGGCCTTTTTTCAGGAGGAGGTTGTGAGGCCCTGTCTGGGTGAGGTTGGGATCCCCTGATCAGAGAAATAAGGTCCTCAGCAAGGCTGAGAATCTGAGAACTTGAGGAAGGTCTGTGAGAGGGAGCTTTAGTAGGTAAGGCCTTGGAAGGTTTAGCTGCTTTAGCCCTGGAGAAGGTCTTAATAGACATAGAAGCAGGGGGTCTAGCTGCCCCACGTGCAGGAGTAGAGATGTCCAACGGAATGGTGTCAGACAATTCCTGTGTGCCTGCTTCTTCGGTATGAATTTCCGTAGCCGACTCAGCCGGGGCCTGTGTAGCCTCGGTTGTCGGAGGCATGCTTTCGGCCGAAGGAAGAACCGAGGACTCGGTTTTAGCCGAAACCGAGACACTCGCGGTAGGCCTAACCGTGGTTTCAGCCGAAACCGCGGGCCGCGAGTGTCGGTCCTTTTCCTTGCGTTTTTTGGCTAAATGTGTGGTCGGAGTCTCCGACGGCATTTTATATGCAAAAGCGGGACCAAAAAACTCTTCAGCAAACTCCGACCGACGTCTAAGTGTCCGTCGGTTGAAGGAAGCACAGGCTAAACAAGCTGATACGTCGTGGTCTGGGCCTAAGCAAGGAAGGCAGTAAGAGTGGAAATCATTATGAAGTATTTGTTTCCCACAAGTTAAACAATTATTTACTTTGTCTGACATCGGCTGAGGCAAGAAAGAGTCCCCATCGGGGTACTTAGCTTTTTTAGAAGTCTTCGGTAACTGAAATCTCTGGATCTGACCGACCGGCACTTGCAAACAGCTTCTGCTTCGGGCACCGCGCGGCAAGAAAGACTGGGGAAAATGGCGTCGGCTGATGCCTTTATACACCAGGAGCTATGACGTCGGGTGAAGTGCGACATCAGCCGAGGCCAGACCCAGACTTTGGAATCCGGCCGACCAAGGGGCTGCCTGAGGCAGGACAACCCATATGTTATGACTGCAGATGCATCCTTGAAGGACATCTCCTGTTGCAGGCAGGGAATGAGAGTAATTATAGTTTCCAGGCTGTGGCAATGTTGAGTCCAAACACTTTTTAGGTACCATTGAAGTTTCCTCACATGCAGTCTTGCATACGGAATTAGTAGGATGCAGGATGCCATGAAGCCCAAAGCCTGCAGAATTTTTCTTGCAGATAAAGTACAGTTGTGTACCTATCATAAATGTATATGTTCGAGTGTATGTTGCAGTCATTACACTTGGGTTATCCTGCTGGCAGGCTACCCGCAGTCGGCCTGAATTCCAAAGTCTTGGTCCGGCGTCGGTTGCTGTCGCCTCTTCCCTGACGTCAGTGCGCCAGGGGTATAAAAGATGCAGCCGATGCCATTTTCTTCAGTTTTTCTTGCCCCAGATGTCAGATGCCCCCAAAAGGGTAGGCTAAAAAACATTGCTTATAAAAGCATGCACTAAAATAAACAATACCTTCATCTACAAGCAAATACACCACATAGCTTGTATAGAATAGAGAAGCACAGATAATTCCCAGCAAAGAAAGGGGGATGGTGGGTGGCTAACCTGGACTGCAACAGTGAATACACTCGAACATTTACATTTATGGTAGGTACACAACTGCACTATGTTCATTATGTTTCACTGTTGCAGTCATTACATTTGGGTTGAATCCCAAAGCTGAGGTTGGGTGGCTGGGTCTAAATAGAATTAGGAGTGGCTATAAGGCTCTGCAGAACTGCAGTGGCAAAGCCTGCTCTGGATTTAGAGTAAAGAGGTAAGTGGTAGTGCTTAGTAAAAGTGTGCACTAAAGTCCAAGTTGCAGCCTCCAAAATATACTTGGTTGGTACTCCTCTGAGGAAGGCTGCTGAGGTGGCTGCTGCCCTGGTAGAATGTGGTCTAATGCCCTTAGGCACTGATTTGCCATGTTGTGAATAGCAGAAACGAATGCAGTGTCCTATCCATTTTGAAATAGTCTGCTTTGAGATAGCCGTTCCTTGTGATCCTGCAGCATATGCCACTAAAAGTTGCTCAGTCGTTCTGAAAGCTTTAGTTTTGTCCAAGTAGAAGCATAGCTGTCTGTGTATGTCCAAAGAATACAGAAGTCTCTCCCCTTTATACTGTGGGTTTGTGTAAAAAATAGTCAAATGAATGGTTTGGTTAAGAGCCACACTGGACACTACCTTAGGCATAAATGTTGGGTTTGTCCTTAGAGAAACCCTGTCTGGATGGAAGATAATAAAAGGTTCCACAGCCAGTAATGCCTGTAAATCTGAGACTCTTCTTGCTGAAGTTATTGCTAGGAGCAGAGCTGTTTTCCATGATAAGAATTTTATCTCAGCTGTATTGGCTGGCTCAAAAGGAGGCAGTGTAAGTTTTTCCAGGTCAAAATTGAGGTCCATGCAGGTACTGGTGCTCTTCTTGGAGGTCTTATGTTTTTCGACCCCCTGAAGTACTGCCGAAGCAATGGATGTGAAAAAATAGGTAGGTCCGTATTGTAATGAGCTGAAATGGCAGAGGCATGGATCTTAACTGATGAGAAGGATAGGCCTTTGTCCAGCATCTCAGTTAGATATTGTAAAATCTGAGGAATATTTGGAACAAGCGTGTCAATTCCTTGTGCCTGGTTCCAAGCACAGAATCTCTTCCATTTTTCTGCATAAGATTTTCTGGTGCTGGGCCTCCTGGGCTCCAAAATAACATCCATAACCGCTTTAGAGAGTGTATTCTGAATGGTTACACTATCCACCATGCAGCTAGATTTAGGGTTCTGAGCTGGCTGTGCAGGATCTAATTGTTTTGTTGGGTCAGTAAATGAGGAATTTGAGGCAATGTCCAGGCTGGGCCTTGAGACAAGCTCCTTAGGATTAGGCACCAGTGTTGGCGTGGCCAGTCTGGGGCAATCAGTATCATTTGTGGCTTCTCTTGCCTGACCTTTAGGAGTACCTTGGGGAGAAGAGGCAGTGGAGGAAAGGCATATACTGTAAGGTTGTCCAGCTGAATGACAAAGCATCCACTTTCCATGCTTGTTTGTGATAAGTCCTTGTGCAGAATCTCTGAAGTTGGCAGTTGTGATAGGAGGCAAAAAGATCTATGTCTGGGCATCCCCATTTCCTTGTTATCATGTTGAAGATTTATGGATCTAGTTTCCACTCATGAGGATCCATAAGGTTTCTGCTTAGTTCGTCTGCCAGAGCATTGTTTTTCCTGGCAGGAATTGTGCTTGCAGGTGTAATTGGTAAGTCAATGCTGTTTTCCACAAAATCATGGCTGTCTGCAGAGGGGATAGGAATGTGTGCCCCCCCCCCCTGCTTGTTTATGTACCACATGACTGTGGTGCTGTCCGTCTTTATCAGCAGCTGTCCTGGATGAAGTAGGTCCTTGAAGGCTGTCAGGGCATTTTGTACAGGTAACATCTCTTTTTGATTGATGTGAAGATGCCTTTGGCTTGGGGGCCATGTGCCCTGAATACATTTTCCTGCCATGTGGGCCCCCCAGGCATAATCTGATGCATCTGTTGTTAGTGTTTGCCTGGCTGTGGGTAAAGTGAATGGCTGTCCCTTGTTGTGGTGACAGGCCTGTGCTCACCATTGAAACTCCTGTTGCAGGCAGGGAATGAGTGAAATTAATGACGCCAGGCTGTGGCAATGCCGAGTCCAAACACTTTTTAGATACCATTGTAGTTTCCTCATATGCAGTCTTGCATATGGAATTAGCAGAATGCAGGATGCCATGTAGCCCAGAGCCTGCAGAATTTTTCTTGCAGATAACTGGGTCTTTGTTGCCATGCTTTCGAAGTAAGAAGTCAGTTGCCTTTGTTTGTCTGGCGTGAGATAAGCCATCTGGGTGGTTGTAGTTAAGCTTGCACCCAGGAATATTATCTCTTGAGAGGGTACTAGTTTTGATTTCTTTTCATTTACTGTGTACCCTAGGCAAATTAGTAATCTTTTTACAAATGCCAGATGCTTTAGTAGAATGTCTTTGGTCTCTGCTTGAATAAGGCAGTCGTTCAAGTAGGGATCTATTTGAATTCCTCTTTGTCTGCAAAATGCAATTACTGGTGCCAGGCATTTTGTGAAGACCCAGGGCACAGTAGATAAGCCAAAGTCAGTGCAGAGAATTGGTAGTGCATTGAGCCAGCTATGAATCTGAGGTATCTTCTGCAAGATTGTCTGATTGGGACATGCAGGTATCCCCCTTTGAGGTCCAAAGTTACAAGCCAAGCCTTCTTGCCCAGCATGGGCAGAAGCTGCTGCAGAGTCAACATTTTGAATTTCGGAACGTCAAGAAAAGTATTTAGAGTAGACAGGTCCAGAATTGGTCTCCATGCTTTGTCCTTTCTTGGTACTAAGAAAAGTCTTGAGTAAAATCCTTGTCCCTGCTCTTGTTGTAGCACTGGCTGAATAGCCCTCATGTCCATGATGAAACTTGTTTTTGTGCCTCTGTCCATTGATTGTGTGGCAGGTCTGGCATACCTGTTGCCTTTGGAAGGGTGTGAAAGTGGAACCTGTAGCCCTGAGAGACTACATTTAAGACCCATTTGTCCTGGGTGATCATGTGCCAACTTTGTGAACAAAGTGCTAGCTTTCCCCCTAAGGGTGCTGCCAAAAGATAAATGCTTGGCATTGGCAGAGGGAAGTCACTGGGACTGTTTCCTATATGGCTGTGATTTGTCTTCTCCGATTTTGGAGGTAGAAGCACCCCATTGTTTGGGCCTGTATGAGCCCTGGGGCTGTTGTCTGCCTCTAGGGCGTCTGTATCTGCCTCTTTGTGGCCTGTCTGACACGGGAAAGGACCAACTCTTAGAAGGCCAGTTCCTGCTAAATCTGGGTGGCTGTACCTGTAAGAAATCTTTTACTGTCTGCATAGATTTAGCTTTATCCTCCATTTTCTTCAATACCTCTTCTGCCTTTAACACCAAACAAAGTATCATGCTGTAATGGAGCATCCAATAATTTTGCTTTAACATGATCAGGCAGAGTCTGTTCCTTTAAGCAAGCATGCTTCTAATGACAGATCCTGTTACAGCAACCCTGCAAGAGGCCTCCAGTGAATCATAACCACATTGCAAAGTATGTTTTCCCACTTGTTCAGCTGCATGCAATAAATCCTGCATTTCCTTGTTCTCAGAACATTCAGAATTTGTCAACATTTTCTGTTTTAGCAGAGACATTAAGTATTGCTGATATTTAAGTATATGAAGCTGACAATTTAAAGCCCTTACAGCCAAGGTAGCAGAAGTGTAAACTTTTTTCCTCCATCTGTCCAGTGCCCTTGAATCTCTATCTGAGGGGACAGGGTTTTTTGCAGTAGCGGCTTTGACCCCTTTGGGACTCTGAGAAATAGTTTCTGGGTCAGCAGCATGGTTTTTATATAGAAATTTATGAGAATCTAGAACCCTGTAGTATCTGTCTGGCTTAACAGGAGCAGGAGGTAAAGAGTCAGGAGACAGGCCGGACTCTGAAAATACATCATCTACAATTTCTAGAACAGGTGGAACAGCAAGAGGTCTGTGCTGAGATAGTAAAAGAAAGTCTCTGAGCCTTTTCTTAGAATCTGAGTAATCTTGGCTCTCCCAGTGGAAATGCTCCCTCATGGTATGCAGGGTTTCCCCAAAGGAGTAATCCTCAGGAGGAGAAGCTGAAGGAATAGATTTTTCAGCATCAGAATCCTCATAGGGAGGAAGAGAGTGTCCCTGTTCTGAAGTGGAGTCAGAGGAAATGGAAACCTGATCAGAGGAATCATATTCTGTCTCTTGCCTAGGCCTCTTATCAGGAGGGGGATGGGAACACCTGATCAAAGTAATTGGGTCTTCGGCCATTTTGAGCATCTGTTTCTTAGGCATGGAAGTCTGTCCTGGAAAATGCTGTACTTGTTTCCTTGTCTTTAAAACTGTTTTAGTCTTTGTCTTGGATGCTGAAGTTGGCTTGATATAAAGCTGTGTAGGTCTGAAATCACCCTCAGAAGCCGATGCCTGCTCAGTGGCTCCGGACCCATCTGAGGCATTAGTTTCCGAAGGCCCAATACCTTGAGTATCCAGAGGCCTAGTTGTCTCCATATGGGAGTCGGAGGCGGCCTGTGGCTCTGAGGTAGTGGGCGTCAGGAGCTGCGAAAGCACCTCAATGAGAACCAGCGACTGGCCTACAAGAGGCTTTGTCATCGGTTTTGGACCTCGGATGTCTGTCCTTTTCTTTTTCCTTGCGCTTTTTATGAACTCCGGTCGTTGGCTTTTCCGAAGGCATTATATAGGTAAACCTTCGGCCAAAGTAATGAAAAGCAAAATCGTACTGACGCTTAATAGTGTGTTGGTTAAATCTACCACAAAACCGACAACTAGCAACGTCGTGGTCAGGGCCTAGGCAAGGAATACAGTAACAATGAAAATCCCTATGAGGTATTTGCTTCCCACAAGAAATACAATTGTTAACTTTTTCTGACATCGGTCTGGAGCAAGAAAAGAGTTTCCCCAATGGGGTACTTAGCTTTATAGAAGACTTCGGATCTGAAATTCAATTTTGAAAATCTCAGGAGTCCGGCACTTGCGAACTGCTTTTGCTTCGGGCACCGCGCGGCAAGAAAGACTGAAGAAAATGGCGTCGGCTGCATCTTTTATACCCCTGGCGCACTGACGACAGGGAAGAGGCGACAGCAACCGACGCTGGACCAGGACTTTGGAATTCAGGCCGACTGCGGGTAGCCTGCCAGCAGGATAACCCAAGTGTAATGACTGCAACAGTGAAACACAATGAACATCTGGGCCTTTGTTGCTAACATTTTGAAGTAGGTAGTCAGTTGCCTTTGTTTGTCTGGGGTGAGATAAGCCATCTGGGCAGTTGTATTTAAGCTTGCACCCAGGAATATTATCTCTTGAGAGGGTACTAGTTTTGATTTCTTTTCGTTGACTGTGTACCCTAGGCATGTTAGAAGCTTTTTCACAAATGCCAGATGCTGTAGAAGGATGTCCTTGTTCTCTGCTTGAATTAGACAGTCGGCCAAGTAAGGTTATATTTGGATTCCTCTTTGTCTGCAGAATGCAATTACTGGTGCCAGGCACTTTGTAAAGACCCTGGGCGCAGTAGATAAGCCAAAGGGCAGTGCAGAGAATTGGTAATGCATTGAGCCAGCCTTGAATCTGAGGTATCTTCTGCATATTTGTCTGATTGGGACATGCAGGTATGCCTCTTTCAGGTCTAAAGTCACAAGCCAAGCGTTCTTGCCCAGCATGGGCAGTAGCTGCTGCAAAGTCAACATTTTGAATTTTGGTATATCCAGGAATGTATTCAGAATCGATAGGTCCAGTACTGGCCTCCAGGCCTTGTCCTTTCTGGGTGCCAAGAACAGTATTGAGTAAAATCCTTGTCCCCGCTCTTGCTCTGGCACTTGTTGAATGGCCCTCATGTCCATGAGGGATAAGACCTGTTTTTGTGCCTCTGCCCATTGATTTCTTGACAGATCTGGCCAGCCGTTTGCCTTTGGCAGGGTATGGAAATGGAACTTGTAGCCTTGTGACACGATATTTAGAACCCACTTGTCCTGGATTACAATGTGCCAATTTTGAGAAAAAAGTGCTAATTTTCCCCCTAAGGGTGCTGCCAGGAAATAACTGCTTGGTGCAGGCAGGGGGAAGTCATTGGGACCGTTTCCTGTAAGGTTGTGATTTGTCTTCTCCACTTTTGGAGGTAGAAGCACCCCATTGCTTTGACCTGTATGAACCTTGCGCCTGGGATCTGCCTCTATGGCATCTTGGTCTGCCCCTTTGAGGTCTGTCTGACACAGAAAACGATCAATTCTTTGTTGGCCAGTGTCAACTAAACCTAGGTGGCTGTACTTGTAAGAAATCTTTGACCGTTTGCATAGATTTAGCCTTGTCCTCCATTTTCTTTAACACCTCTTCTGCCTTAACACAAAACAAAGAATCATGCTGTAAAGGTGCATCTAATAATTTAACTTTAACATAATCAAGAAGATTTTGTTCCTTTAACCAAGTATGCCTTCTAATTACAGAGCCTGTAACTGCGGTCCTGCAGGAGGCTTCTAAAGAATCAAAACCACATTGCAAAGTATGCTTTCCAACTTGTTCAGCTGCATGCAAAATATCCTGCATTTCCTTGTTTTCTGCACATTCAGAGTTTAACAACATTTTCTGTTTAAGCAATGCCATGATATGTTTTTGATATTTGAGCATATGAAACTGACAGTTTAAGGCCCTTACAGCCAAGGTAGCAGAAGTGTAAACCTTTTTTCCCCATCTATCCAGTGCCCTAGAATCCCTGTCAGAAGGGGTAGGGTTTTTTGCAGCAGAAGCCTTAACTCCCTTGGGACCCTGAGAAATAGTTTTTGGGTCTGCAGCAGGGTTTTTAAAAAGGAATTTATGTGAGTCAGGAACCCTGTAATATCTGTCAGGCTTAACAGGAGCTGAAGGTAAGGAGTCAGGGGTAAGACTAGAGTCCAAAAACACATCATCTACAATGTCTAACACAGGAGGGATGGCTAGTGGCTTGTGCTGAGGTAGTAACAGGAAATCCCTGAGCCTCTTTTTAGACTCTGAAAAATCTTGGCTCTCCCAGTGGAAATGCTCCCTCATGGTATGTAATGTTTCCCCAAAAGAGTAATCCTCATAGGGGGGAAAAGAATATTCCTGATCAGAAGAGGAATCAGAAGAAATGGAAACCTGATCTGAAGATTCATAGTCAGTGTCTTGCCTAGGCCTCTTATCAGGAGGGGGATGGAAACCCCTGATCAAGGTAATCAAGTCTTCGGCCATTTTGAGCATCTGTTTTTTGGGCATGGAGGCCTGTCCACGTGGCTCTTGAGGTTACTTCTTTGCCTTTGAAGGTACTTTAGTCTTTGTCTTTCAATTCGGTTTAAAGTATAGATGTTTGGGTCTGAATACACCCTCAGAAGCTGGTGCCTGCTCAGCGGCTCTGGACCCATCTGTAGGGTTAGCGTCCGAGGCTCCAATACCTTGAGTTTCCAGCGGCATGGCCAACTCCACGTGGGAGTCAGTAGCGGCCTGCGACTCTAAAGTAGTGGTCGTCAGGGGCTGCAAAAGCACCTCACTGAGAACCAGCGAACCGGCGACTGGCCGGAGAAGGAGAAGCTTCGTCGTCGGTTTTGGACCTCGGCTGTCTTTCTTTTTCTTTGCGTTTTTTGTGAACTCCGGTAGTCGGATGGCTTCCCGACGACATTTCTGGATAATTAAAACTGTGTCCAAAGTAGTTAAAGCAAAATCATACCGACGCTTAATAGTGCATTGGTTAAATCTAGCACAAAACCGACAACCCAGAAAGTTATGATCAGGGCCTAGGCAAGGAATACAGTAAGAATGAAAGTCCTTATGAGGTATTTGCTTCCCACAAGAAATACAATTATTAACTTTTTCTGACATCGGTTCTGGAGCAAGAAAAAAGTTTCCCCAATGGGGTACTTAGCTTTACAGAAGACTTCGGATCTGAAATTCGAACTCAAAAATCTCAGGAGTCGGCTGACCGGCACTTGCGAACTGCTTCTGCTTCGGGCACCGCGCGGCAAGAAAGACTAAAGAAAATGGCGTCGGCTGCATCTTTTATACCCCTGACGACCTGACATCAAGGAAGGGGCAATGACACCCGATGCAGGACCCAAAACTTTGGAATTCAGGCCAACTGAGGGCAACCTGCCAGCAGGATTACCCAAATGTAATGACTGCAACAGTGAAACACGAAGAACATTTGGATAGTGCTTCCTCAAAGCATGGTTTCAATAGACCCTTGAGTATGAGTTTGTTCTTTCTCTCCTCTAACACTCTAGGAGAGAAAGCATGGCAGAACAAGCACGATTCCTGCAAGTGGATGGCCCCTAGGCAGTAGACACAGCTACTGTGGCCATCCATTAAAGACATCTTTTGGGAGCATTTCATGCATGTTTTGAACCCCGAGGGTTTATGCTCCTTACTTTCCTTAGACATTAATACACACACAAAACCCTGAGAGACTGAAAGAAAGAAAAAGGAGAACTAGTTCCGATAACTAAAACGGGCCTAGCCCTAAGGAGGAGTTACACGAGGACTAGGTCCTCTAACTTAAATGGGCCTAGACCGATGTATAGAAAAGCTAGGTCTTCTAATTTAAACAGACCAGAAGGGAAAGCCCACTCACACAAGAGAAACCCTAAATGACACAATAAATTTCTATACTTCTATATTTCTAATAACAGGTAATATACTAGGGAGGCTGCAATCCTAGTAAATTCACAAGCGGAACCCAGCTAAAAACAAACCATCTCAATATAGCAGAAAACTAACTGCCAACGATAACCAAAAAAGGCCAGAATAACAACAGACAAGACAACAGGAGCCCCTGTTGACTAAGAGCCGAAAACCGCCAAAAACTAATACTCTACCTAATAATCAAAAAATGCGCAATGGCGCCTAAAACTAACTGGCACACAGGATACCAATAACCACTAGTAAACTAAGTTGCACTCAAAAAGGGCAAGCAATACACTGCCTAATATATTAGCAACACTAAATATACAATAAAGGTTCTAATAAAGCATTGAAATACGATATTGAATATAAAGAATTTGAAAAACTTAGCCAGAGCCAAGAGAAGCACAACCGAACTCGTCGACACGGCAAACAAGATCTGGGGATTATACTGGTGCACAATGGGATACCTGCTTAGCCACGAGCCAACCAGAAGTCTTCCAGCTTGTAAATCGGCTGAGTCGGAGCCGAGGATCAGCTCCAAACCCATATGTAAAAATGAAGGTGAGATCGGACTATCTAAGATCACTATGTTTGCATATGAGTGAAAATTCAATAAAGGTGTTAAAAATAACTACTTGTTGATATGGTGCTGAAGGTTCCTGCACAAAAATGGAAGAGATGTTTAGTGGGGCAAAGGCTTCCTCTTGAGTTATGTGCCATGTGATGGTAGAAATCTGGGAGCTAGCATCAAGCTGTAATACAGCAAAAATCTATTTGTTGAGGCCTGTTACGCTATGGGGAGGCTAACTGCTGCTGGCCTCTGGAAGGACTTGAACAGCTGGAAGCACATCAGACCCAAGCAATTTCAGGCTCAGCAGAAGATACCTGCCTGGAGAAAGACGACACAGTCCACTACAGAACTGACAGGACTATAACTTTTTGTGTATACTTTCTGCTTCCCTATATGACAACTTCTCAAGCTTTTCCATTGGCTGCACTGAAGACGTCAAAGAAACAGGCATCTCTTGGCTTAAAGTAAAACTCATCTGATGTTTAAAGAAGGTTTTCAACTTTGTTCCCTTACTTTTAATTTTTAAAGGAGACTTCTTTATGGCTATTCTCAGAACTGGACAATGAAGACTGGCAGATCCTACTGAAAGATTTCAATCAGCGACACATTAGTTGGTAACTGGTTATCATTAGTCTGATGAAAAAAATCCAGACGCACACTCAAAATTATCAAGGTTCACAAAACTTAGTCTGTGCAACAATAATAAAATAAATAAATAAATAAATAAAACATCATTCTGGAAGGGAAAACATCAAGGACACAAACTGCTCCTCTCTATGTAGACTCTCACTGAACTCCTATGAAATGAGGACAAAAGCCAATGCTAGAGATATCCATAGCTCTGTAAAATCAGGCTGGATGGGCCAGCTGCTTGCACATAGCTGAATTCTTACTTATGATAAATTATACTGCAGTACTGATCCCTATGATGACCATCTTTGCATGCCTACTCTTAAGAAAATAAAGAAACTTTACTTCACTAGCCACAAGTAACTCTGCCTTCTGTGGACCTCTGAACAATTCACTTATCCCAACATTTCTCCCAGCTTGCCCCAGAAAACAGGCACATGTGCCTTGTGGCTTTATTACATTACCTATTAGAGGCTATTACTGGTACCAAAAGCAACCCAGACAATGCATAGCATGTAGAATAGGTTAAAGTGAAGACTGGTTCCAATTAAGTTCTTCTCCATGGATCTGCCTTACTTACTGGTGATGCAGAAACAGAAGTTGTACACTCATAACACAGGATCATTTTTTATCCCTAGTCTATTCTATTCGACATGGGGCATGCAGCCAACTTACAGAACTCTTCTTGCAACATTAACTGGTGTTCCAATCTTTGAGCTACTACAAACTCCCAGAAAGCATCCATTCCTAACACTTCCTCAGACTGAGTCTGCCATGTGGATGGAGTAACATACGTGTACATTTTGTTCACTGGTATATATATTTGGCTAACAACCTCTGGGGCCTTTATACGTCTAGCCATGCAACCCAAAGTATCCCATGAGTTACTGTGCCTTAGAGATTTAAGGAATGTTTGTCAATTAGGGCATGAATTTAACAAATGACTCTGTCCAGTGACATAGGTGTCAGACAATGGGTGATTTTCTAGTTTCCCATCCACTGGTACAGGTTGCTCTTGAATACGTAAGAGATCTGCTTCACATGGATGGGAACTGTAGTCCAGAGTATGGTAATTCACAGAGACACTTAATGTCCATCCAACAGGTCCTGTTTAAGTCACAAGCAAAGTTTAAATCTTTAGATCTATTAGTGCTGGTGCTTTTCATTTTGCAGACATGCAAAAGGTCCATCATAGCAGGATCCAACGATGCCTTGTATGCTGGGCATAAATCAATTCTCAGAAGACTGTAGAAATAAACTATAGAGATATGGATTAGACACTGTGTTTATGCTCTGCATTCTTTTTGTGAAGAGTCTCTGCGGACATTCCAGTTGTCATATGAGCCTGGTCAGGTACGTACAGAAAGGGATGTTATGCTCACTGATGGGTCTGAAGACAGATGAGCACAGTGGCACGATGATTTTCCTAGGCCTAGACGCCATGCCCTTACTTCTAAGTTAAGTAACACAGAATTATTTTATTACATCCTTAGACACATGTTAATCAAAAGCCAGGTTACTGTCTACATGAGTCTCCAATCCTGGAACACTCTGTCTACCTTCAGTGGTGTTTTATCAATGAGGTAGCTTCCATGGATGGCAAACTTCCCAAATGGTACTATTATATATTTCTTGGAAGTGAGTTTTAAGCTGTGGCACTGGCACCAGTCACTTGTCAGTGTTAAAATTTCCTGTAAATTATCTTGGGGGGGGGGGGGGTCTATTACTTCTTCCAACCTGCTATCAGCAGACTTGGTAAGCCAGAGGCCCTTGATATGGGCCTTGACTTCCAAAAAGTAGATGAGAAAGAGGAGAGGACCCACCACTGGTGACCAGCTTCTTTGTGGAGGTGGTCTTTCCAGTCCCAATTTCCTGGGTCTTGTCTGTGAGCCAGCTGGCAAACCAGTGATTTACATAGGGGGTTTATGCCTAATTCCATGAGCTTGCTTACTGTGTCTGACTACTGTATTTTATCAAATGCCTTAGCTAGGTCAAAGTAAGCATTATGCACCATTTTGCTGTCATCTATAAATAAATTTATAAATTGCAATAAAGTGTTCTGCCATGGCTGTGGAGTCTCTGCATTGTTTTTCTTCAAGGTTCTTGGACTGTTTACTATGAGTGTTTGTATGCAGTAGTTTTGCCTCCAGAGACACTGTATACATACGCATTTCTTGCATATTGTATTTGTTTCTTTCAGGATTAAATGGTTGTCAGTGAAAATTAGACAATTGTTACATAGCCTCAATATACCAACATCCACAAAAATGGCTGTGCAGAAATTAGGACAGTGCATATCCATTTTGTCTTTCTCGTACGTACGTCACACGATAGAGTACTACCAGCATCCGTGCGTCACACGATACAGTGCTACCAGCATCAGTGCATCACACAATATACACTATTACCAGCATCTGTGTCTGTACTATAGCTATCTGGGATTTTGAAGTGCAAACAAGCAGCAGTTAAAAAAACACAAAAAACACAACATATGTTTTTTAACCTAGTCTCACACTTCATTTCAAGGTGACAACCATAACTCAGAAACCACTGCACCCCAAGACCAGGGCTGTACCCACGTTAAAATAAAAATAAAACAGTTACACGTCCATCACTGGAGTTCAATCACGCTGTGTGAAGTAGGATGTCAAAGTCATGTGTTAAAAAGCATCACAAAGGTGGTCTTCCCACTGTGTGGGTAGTAGCGGTTGCCATATGCTCCAACTCTTAAAATCTCCATGTTCTAGTAACATTTCTAACATTTCATACATTTTATTTTATTTTTATTTTTATTTTACATTTGTTGACCAGGATAGTCTGACTGGATGCATGTCCATTTTCAGCGGAGGCCCGGGTAAGAAAAGCTCCAAAGATCAAGAGATCAGGCTTACAAAACCTCCATATTAGTTGCTAGGTAGTGTGCGTTAACATTTTACTGCAGCAAGGGCAAAAAAACAGGAAGTACAGAAGAGGACTACACTGGTTTACCTCTATTCAACATACAAAACAGAAATGCCCAACAATTTCATCCCCAAAAGAGATTAAGTATTTTACAAAAAGCAGTAAAAGATGCAGTGTGCCAGCTGCACCTACTTCTTGTTACAACAACTGGGGATGTCGGGGGTGGGGGCATGTTCTCCAGAGCCCTGTGGCTACATCTCAGTCCACATTTATTTAATTTGCTCATTGTATGGATGCAAGCTGAGAAATGGAAGAAATCACCATCACACCACCTCCTCTTGATTTATATTAGTGCTGCTGGTGAAACTGCAATGGGATTTGAAATGTGAATGGGATGCCATCATGTCAGTTCCAGCTTTCTGCCTTCTCTGATGATTCAAAACACTGGGAGTTCTCTCACGTTTTGAGCAGATAATGAAGTGGGCATCTCAGAGGGCATGCTGACGGATGCGTCTACTGATTCTCCATGTCAACACAAACAGATGATGCACGGCTGGATGTGAATATTCATCAGGTAATGGACTATTTTACTTTGGATATGATCTTGCACTCTGTTAACCAAAAATTGACGTCCAGCGTCTATAACTTTGATGAAAGAAAGGTCTTTGCTAGAACCATCAGGTTCCAGAGGCTAGTAGGAATTTTTATAGCAACTAATTCTCTTCAAAAAGTCTTCCATAGCATCATTGGCATTGCAGCCCTGGTAATCTAGACAGGACAGTTTCAATGATGTTTGGATCATCACACACAGACTCTACTGTTAGGTACTTTACTGGGCGAGCTTCCAGGATGTGGTGCATGAGGGTTAACAGTAGGCTAACAAAGGGTGCTTTTGGGGCTAGAGACTAGACTAGGCTAGGCTAAACAACAAAAACTAAATTCAGGAGGTACTGCTCCTCAACCCGCAAACTAGTTGCTCAGTGCTACTCAGCATGCAAAGTAGTTGCTCTACACTCACCAAGTTACTGGTACAGTTTTAAGTGGTTCTACAAGGAAAATTTGATTTCTAGATGTTTGGGTCTATACAGGGCACTACTAACAATGCATGAGAGGCAGTGGTGCACTAACGCTCCAAATTTATGCAAACACTTAAAAACACAGGAAATTGTCTTTAAGTTCTCTTGCCAAAAGAAGAACTATACTTAAAGCTTTCTTATGTGTTTTCCAACTTAGACAGACCAGTGCACCGCCTACTATCCCAGTCCTATTAATGTACACACACAAAAAGGTATGCTTGAGAGTGCAATGCTAGCATATAACAAATAAAGCAGTAGCACTCAACAATTAACTGAATTGCAAAATAAAATAAATATCTGCCAAGGAAGGAACAGGGCCCCTCTCACAGTGTGGATAGAATGCCAAGTAGATGGAAGCGCTGGGAAAATGAGCAGCTGACAATATTAAAGGAGGTTTGCTCAAGAGCAATACTGGTTTGCTGAGTGGACACTCAGCGTTACGGATCTATAGAAAAAGTGGGTGGGAAGAGTACTTAAACAGCTTACACAATAGACAATATCAATGAAAAAGGGGAGGTAGGGACTTTGGAAGTGACATTAATGTAACAGGTGATGGCCACAGACACAAACTTAACACCGCAACAGGAAAAGGGTACATAGAAGATTGCAGTCCAGTAGTTCAAACAGGACTGACCTAGCAACAGCTACCCTGGACCAGGAGAAAGCATCAATTTCTTAGTGTTTAGTAAAGGTATGTACAGAAGACCAACTGTCTGCCTCCAAGACAGACCTGGAGTCTATTCCTTTCCTTGAGGAAGTGGCTACCCTAGTGAAATGTACTTTAAGGCAGCAAGGCAAGGTCTTACCACAGTGAGTAACAGAAAGAGAGAAACTATTGTATCCTGGATTTCAAAGGCTGCTTGGAGATTGGCTGTCCCAGCTCAGGGGACAAGGCATACAAACAGCTGATCAGTCTCTCTGAAGGAATTAACTTTGTCCAGGTAAAATCCGAGCACCCTGTGAATATCCAGAAAATGTAAGATCCTTTTCCCCTGTTTTGGTCAATCTAAAAGAAGACGAACAGCCTGACTAAGAGACAACTTGTTCACTACCTTAGTCATGAAGGATAGCTTAGCCCTGAGAGTCGCTCTGTTTTTGCGAAAAATAAGAAAGGGGGGAATAGCAATGATATCTTTTAACTCATACTCTCCTGTCTGAGGTGAGGGCTAGCAGGAGGATGGGTTTCCAAGTACAAACTTTTAGAAAAGCTTAAGAAGCTGGTTCAAAGGGAGGCATAGTAAGCATTTACAACACAAAATTAAGATTCCAAGGGGGACTGACGGGCTTCCTTGAGGGGTTAAGATGCAGAACTCGCTTGAGAAAAAGTTTGGCTTCCCTCCCATATCTGTAACAGGCTGGTATGCAGTTAGCACTGAGAGAGAGGCAGGCATTAATAGCCTACTCTTTCATGAAAGCTCACTTGTCTGATAAGTCTGATCGAAGAAGTTCACAAAGGTACTGCAGTACCATACGGACCCATGCCAATAGTGAATCCTACGTTTGTGACACCAGTAGGAAAATCTTTTCCACTTTGCAGGTTAAGATTTTTTAATAGTGGGTTTCCTAGGATCTTGTAAGACTTGTACAGCCTCTTCAGAGAGCAGAGTCTTTGAGAAATTAAAATCCTATCATCCACAGGGTCAGGCTGAGGGATGAAAGACTTAGGTGGTGCAGCAATCCCTTTTTACTGAGTTATCAGGTCCAGTTGTACAGGATCTCTCATATAATTTCCCTTTGTCAGGTGAAGTGTGGGGGTGCCAATGTTGCCTTGGCCAAAAGGGAGCCAGTAAAACAACTGAGTGTTTTCTTTTGTGCCTTAAAAATAATTTTTGGAAGAAAAATCATTGGGGGGGGATGGGACATACAAGAACTTCCCTGTTCACTGGTCCCTGCAAAGAGAAGGCAACTGTCCTCCAGGCTATGGGACAGGGGTTCCTGGTGCAGAACTGGGGAGCTATTTTTTTTAGTGGAGCACAGAGGTACATCACTGATGTGTGATGGTGTAGAGGACATCTCAAGGTCAATTCATGGGAATTCCTTAAGCAGTTTGCTAGCACAGTCTTGAGAAGGGATGTGGCTATGAGCATGATGTTCGTTTGCATTGACAAGTTCCATGCCTCCTGTGCTTACCTGTACAGTTGGTGTAAAATGGTGCCTCCCCTACTTACCACATGCCAGTGCTGTTATTTGTGTACACTTGGGAGTGATCCAGGTTTCCAAAGTGGGCAAAAATATTATGCAGATTGATAAGTTCCCACAGGATATGGTATTTCCATTTCCCCTGCCTTCTGTGTGATCCTCTCCATGCCCACCACACCACATCCGAGGTGCCCATGTGAACGTGTTGAAGAAGAGGAGGAGGTGTGAAAGGTAATCCTGGATTGAAGATGATTTGTCCTTTTCACTAAAGCAGCTCCTTCTTGAAACAAGGGAGGAGGGGAATCAGGGTGTCCAAGGGGTGACAGTGCTGGGACTACAAATACTTCAGATAAGGAAAATCCAATGGTACCTGAAGTCTGTCAGTGGCAGTATGTGAGTGGTGGCTGCCAAGAATTCCCAAAGTCTTTAGCACCTCGCTCTTACACAGTCAATGGGTTGCAGAGGACAGCTATTGGAAGTAACCGGACAGTCTCATAATTTTCGCCTGGGGAGGACTAACATGCATTGTTTTTGTGCCCAGTCTGCATCCCAGAAATACCAGGTCCTGTGTAGGAACAATGTGCGATTTGTTGTAGTTTACAGTAAAACCCACACCTGTCAGAAGATGGAGGGTAAATTGAAGAAGTTGAAGAACTTCTGGTGAGGCAGCCTGGATTAGATGATCATCCAGACAAGGAAAAATCTGACTTCACTGAGAGTGACAGAAAGACGCAAGATGCTCTGAACACTCTTGGGGTTCTGGAAAGTCCAAAAGGCAGAGCTGTAAACTGAAAGTGTGTGGAGCCAGAGAAACAGCCAAGAAATCTCCAGCAAGAAAGACAAATGGGGATACTTAAGTAGGCACCCTTTGGACCTAATGACACTAGGAAAGCCTGTGGGATGAGTGTTCAGGATATACAGGTCTAGGATTGGTCACCACTGCCCTTCTTTTCTGGGAGCTACAAAAATTCTAAGTAAAAGCTTTTCCTGTGGATTCTTCTGAGACTTGTTCAATGGTACTTCGATTCAAAGGGTCTTGAATAATGGGGCTATAAGGGATATTTGGTTTTGAGGAGGCTGTGATATGTATCTCAGTGGGAGAATAATTTTCCCAAGACATAGCATAGCATTCCTTGATGATGGAGAGGACCCGCTTGCCTGTGGTAAGAGCTTCCCACCTGGCCAGGGAGAGAGCAACAGCCTTCGAGAAAGAGGGGTAATGGGGCTAAGGATTGGGAGGGCTGCTACAGGGGTAGTCACAGGTTTTTCCCTCAAAAAGGTGACCACCCAGTTAGAGATTCCCTTTGTTTTTTTCAGAGTACCTTTTCCTAGGGGGTTTCCTTTGTTTTTCAACTGTCCTAGGCTCCCTTCTAGTGAAGTAGGTAGATTCAGATGGACTGCTTATGGAGTATATAGGAACTGTGGAGAATAGATCTACCTGCAGTCTTTAATGGTTTTACCTTGCCTTGAAAAGTTTTGAACAAACTGCCAGAATGATGACAAACAAAAAGTCTTTGTCAAACTGTGAATCTACAATTTATAGAATCATAGGAGGTTACTAGGCTAATGGCCCTGGGGCCCTTACAAGGCTAGCCAAGAGTCTATCCCCAAAAGGAAATCTCAGTCAGCACTTGTCACCCCTGTCAGTGAGGGACACAGGTGGAACCCCTGGGACAAGTTTGTGGTTTCCCATCCACTCATCAAGGTTGCGCTTGAAGAGGGTCGGCGAGGTACTCTGTTTGACATGTATTTGAACTCTATTTCAGACATGGAGCAGCCTCTAGGAGACAAACCTGTTTCTCTAGAAGGTTTTGTTGATGTCACATATTAGACTCAGGCCTTTCAAGCAGGTAATGTGCAAAGAGCGTTAGACATATGGATATGGAACATCTCTAGTAGGGTAGGATCTGAGATTGCCTTGAAGGTGAGACACAGATCATCTCTGAGCAATCTCTATGATACTGAGTACAGTGATAGTGATTTGATCCTGCCTGCCTGCCTGCCTGTATAGGACAGGTGTTGGAGGCCATGGATTCTCTTTGCGAGGTATTTCTGTGGCCTTTCCAGTTGGTGCAGATGTTTGGAGAGGTACATACCAAACGGGGCCTTATACTCAATTATTTGTCTAATGACGGTGGAGTATAGAGAGGTAACAGCCTCCTGTTTTCTGGATGCAATCCCTTTACTTATGAGATGAATCAAGTAAAAGGCTTTCCTGACATGGCAGCTACATGATGGCTGAATGTGAGATTGTTAACCTGAGTATCCAGGTCTCTCACCACAGGTTGTGTGTTTAGGGGGTTGCCGTTGATGTGGTAATCAGTAGGGGGCGTGTTTCTGCCATATGGTATGATAATACAGTTTTTGTGAAGCAGGTTCAACAGGCAAGATCTGACCTTGACAAATCCGAACTGAGTGGGGTCAGGTGCTTGGCAGTTGCCTATGTCCTTGTTTATGAGCTCTGTAATAATATGATCCATGGCTTTAGAGATCAGACTTGTCAAGCTAATGGGGCAATAGTGGCACAACCTTTGTGCAAGGGAATGTCAATGGCAGTTCTCCACTCTGCTGGAATGAAGCCTGTACTTAGGCTTTGGTTGAATAGTGTGCTCAATGGTGAAGCTAGTTCTTGCTGGAGATGGTGCAGCCTGGGACACTAATAGATATACAGCTGTAACCACGGTTTAAATCTTCTCTGTTCAGAGCAGAAAACCAGTCTATCCAAACACGAAAGAGATGAAAAACTCACTTTTTATTAAAAAATAACAAAGCTTTCGGGAAAAAGACCCTTCCTCAGTGTTGTATAAGGAAGGGTCTTTTTCCCAAAAGCTTTGTTATTTTTTTTAATAAAAAGTGAGTTTTTCATCTCTTTCGTGTTTGGGCAGCCTGGAACACTATCAGGTCCCATGGAAGCTGTGTTCTTGGCCTTGGATAGGGCCTTTAACACTTGATCTACAGAGATGTGAAGTGCAGGACAAGTATCAGGGATGCCAAAAGGGCCTGGGGGGGACAGGGGGTGATGTTTGCACTGAACCTATCTGCTGGCAGGTTGGCTAAGTCAACAGGATCAGTGTAAGTGATACTGTTAAGTACTAATTTGGAACAAACTTGGGAGTTTGCCATGGAGGTTCCTGACATAACGGAAGAAGGCTTTGTGGTTTCCATTTGTTTTGGAGGCTAGTTTCTATTCATAATTGGCTTTGGAGGTTTTCACTAGTGATCTAATTTGCTTGTTGAGGCTAAGGAGGGAGTTTTTCCAATTTGGAATTTGTTCCTTTTTACCCTTGGACAACAGTTTCTTCCTTTTGTTGTAAGGCCTGTTGATAGAGAATGTCCACAAAACAGGTTTGTGCTTCCTTGAGAGATAGGAAATTCTCAGATATTTGAAATTCTCAGGTATAGGCTGACTGCAAAGACGTGCATATCTGTGGATAATGGACCAAGAGGCAGCTGCTCTAGAAGTATCATCCACAACATTGTAACTGTAATTAATGTGGTGTCTGGCTATTTGTGTGGCCTGCGATAGTAAGCTCTGCATTTGATGCTTAGATTCTGTTGTAGAAGGATCCAATATAACTTTGTTTAAAGAGTCAAGGACACGGATCAAATATTTTGTCATTTGAGTATGATAAATACTTCCCCTATGGGCAAGGGTAGCAGAGGTGTAAATCTCCCTTCCCCATCCATCCATAGCCCTATCTTTGCCAGTAGGTAGGTTATTAGCACTGAGCAGAAGTTTAGAGGGCTCATCTCAAAACAGGTACTGCAGAACAGTCCGCCACTGAGTTCTTATATAGATACTTAAGGTCATCGGTAACCTTGTAAAACCCATCTGGTCTCTTAAGAGCTGGCGATTGAGAATCAGGTACAGCAGAGGTGGATGAAAGGTGTCCTGGAAAGCCACAAGAACGGATGGACTGGAGAAGGGGCAGGGGCACCCATCTCCAAGAGGGTGTAATATTACTTCTAAACAGAGATCTGTATGGCTTGCCATTCAAAGTGTCATCTTTGAGGAGACTATACAGAAAATGGAGGCTTCCTCAATAGGTGAATTAAGTGAGTGACAGCTCCCCTCATCGGAAAATTTACCCTGGGGAATGCAGCCGAGAGAACAGTACTGAGAATGGTCAATCATAGTGCTGTGCCTCAACAGAAGAGAGGGAAACCAAGATAGGTTTTAGAGCAGCAGTTTGCGGTTGTGAAGACCAAAAGGAGGGAGGTTTCAATTGAATAATAGCTTTGAACAACCTTTGTGAAAAGTCTGTCTGCTCCTTCACCCTAGCAGCCGAAGGACAGGCCATATGCTTAGTCTTCTGTTTTTTCTTTTTATGCATGATGTCCACCTGGATGAGATGCAGAGGCTCAGAACCATGTCTGACCTCTATTAGAAAGCCTGGGACCTCTTCCCTATGTAAAATATGAGGGATTCTGTGCAGGTCTTCTGAAATGATGGACCACAGTTCCTTGGACATATCAGCAGTCTGCAAGGCCTCAGGAGCCATACTGGCCTCCTTTGGGATCTCAGTAGTGAGCACAGAAGGAGCCTGATGAACCACTGCTTCTGTAACCTCAGTGGGTATGCCAAGAGTCAGAAATGTTGAACTGTGGATCCATTTCAGGCCTCAAGTTTTTTTTTTTCTTCAGTAACAAAGAGGTGTCAGAGGATGCACAGGCTGCAATTTTTGGACTGGGCCAAGGGTTTAAGATGCTTGGTCTTGAGAAATGTGTTAAGAGTGGAAAGCCTGGACCTAAGAGTTTCTGAAATTAACAATTTGACAACTACAGCAAGATTTGTGAATGTGTTCTGGGCCTAGGCAAAAAAGACACTTCTTATGCAAGTCCTTGTATGGATTCTGCCTACTACAATTGCTACACCTAGCTGACATCTGCAACTTTCAAAAAAATATCATAAAATAAAAAGGAAGGCTGCTCAATGATGCATGTATCTGGGTAAGTGTTTGAAGCAAAGGCACCAACAACCAAACAGCAAACAGTCCATCATATGCGCAACCTTTTTTTAGGCTTGCAGTGACAATCTGAGGATCCATGTTTGCAAGTCTATATTTACTCCTGTATGCATAAGAGAGGAGGTCGTGCACTAGACATGTAATCTAGAGAAGATAAAGATTTGGTAACCCACCACACCAATGGTGAGAACCCATACATCAGGAATATTGCAACAGTGATTCAGTCAGGACATCTGCCAACCCCGTCTGCTAGGCAGTTGGGGCTTTCCTAGAAAGCAAGTCACTTTCATCGTGCTTTGAAGCAATTACCCATTGTCATTTCTGGCTTTTCATTAAAGGGATGACATTTAGATCTTTTCTGCTTGTTAATATACCATACTACTGATATACTAACTTGAATGGTGATCACCCCTCGAAGAAAGATAGTTCTGAACAGCTTGCTATATGACGAAGACTACCCTCACCTCTAGGACACCGATGTAAAGACTGACTGCTAAATCTCTCCATGATCTTTGGAGCATTCTTACCTTGTTATATCTCCCTCACACTAGAGAGGAGGCACCCACAATTACTGTAACTGATGGTGTGAGTAGGTAGAATACTCACTCCATGAGGTCAGGTGATGTCTGCAAATCTGAATCAAGTGAACAAGAGTGTTCTTCATGCTGGAAGTTAGGTACTATTGTACAGTTTGTGCCCTCGGAAGAACTCTCATGCAAGATTGACGATGATGACTAGAGGTGTGGAATAACCCATCAATCCAAGAACCTTCAAAACTAAGGAAGCCAGAGAAAGAGTTGTGATGAAGAATGGAAAATAAATGGCATTCCTTACGACCTGCAGCCAGACATTTGGTAATTTCAGCATGCAAGCGGTTGTATCCAGATGGCAGTCAATGAAAAACATTAGTTATGTACCATAATGTTCCATCTGTATTGTTGATATTTTCATTTCTCCTCACATATGGGTTATGATCCAAACCACCACATCCAACTCAGCCATTACTAAGTTTGCGGCCACCAAACAGCTCTTGGGTACCCCCCATTACCAACAATGCACCTCTCCCTGTTACCCAGATATTGTTCACTAGAATTACTCCCCGAAGGAAGGAATACAGAAACAATTTCTTACATGACATGATAGTAATTGTAAAGACACCATTTCTGCATTATGGGAAAGCTACAAAGAAAGTACAGTTTTGTACCTACCATAAATGTAGATGTCCGATAGATATGCAACTGCAGTCATAACATATGGGTTGTCCTGCCTCAGGCAGCCCTCGGTTGGCCGGATTCCAAAGTCTGGGTCCGGCGTCGGCTGGTGTCGCCTCCTCTCCGACGTCAGAACGGCTGGAGTATAAAGGCATCGGCCGACGCCATCTTCTTCAGTGTTTCTTGCCCCAGATGCCAGGTGCCCTCCTAGGAAGGCTAAATTTGGTGAATGGATAAACAATTCCAGACATGCACAACAGTATTAAACAGATACACCATAGGAGGTACCCCCAGCTAATGGGAATAGGGGTAGTGGACCCATAAAGAAGGTTGCAGAGGGGTAGGAGGGTGGGAAAATCCGACTGCAGTTGCATATCTATCGGACATCTACATTTATGGTAGGTACAAAACTGTACTATGTCCTTCAAGAATGCAACTGCAGTCATAACATATGGGTTGAATATCATAGCCAATCTGGGGGTGGTTGGAACTAAGTAAGTGATGGTGAAGCTAAAATGCCCTGCAGGACTGCCGAAGCAAAGCCTGCTCGGGATCTGGAGTATAAAGGCAGGTTGTAGTGCTTGGTAAATGTATGCACGGAGGTCCATGTAGCAGCCTCTAGAATGTCCCTTGTAGCCACTCCTCATAGGAAAGCTGTGGATGTGGCTATAGCTCTGGTGGAATGTGGCCTAATAATGGCTGGCACACCTTTTCCATGAAAAGAATAGCAGAATCTGATGCAGTGTCCAATCAATTTGGAAATTGTTTGTTTGGAGATTGCTTTTCCTTGTACTCCAGCAGCATAGGCTACAAACAGTTGGTCAGACTTTCTGGTGGCCTTAGTTCTGTCCAAGTAGTAGCGTAGTTGTCTGTGTATGTCCAAAGTATGCAGCAGTGCTTCCCCCCTGTTTTGAGGATTGGGGAAGAAAGTAGGCAGGTGAATGGCTTGATTTAGAGACACCCTGGATATTACTTTTGGCATGAATGAAGGATTGGTTCTTACAGAGACTCTGTCCTGATGAAAAATGAGAAAAGGAGGTACTGCCATGAGTGCCTGTATCTCCGAGACTCTTCTTGCTGATGTGATAGCCAATAAGAAAACCGTTTTCCATGAGAGAAATTGCATTTCTGAAGTTGCTGCTGGTTCAAAGGGAGGAAGAGTTAATTTTTCCAAGACGAAATTGAGGTCCCATGCAGGTACTGGCGGTTTCCTGGGGGATTTGATATTCTTTATCCCTCTCAGGAACTGTCTTAGCAAAGGATGTGAAAACACAGGTGGATCACAATTGTATTTTGCTGAGATTGCTGAGGCATGAATCTTTATGGATGAATATGAGAGACCAGTATGAAACATTTCTACCAAGTATTCCAATATCTGAGGTATACTCAAGACTGTTGTATCCTGACCCCTGTTAGCATTCCAGATGATGAATCTCTTCCACTTGGCTGAATAGGTTTTTCTGGTGGAAGGTCTGCGTGCTTCCAGTAAGATCTCTTGAACTTTTTTGGAAAGAGAGATATCGGAAGGAGTTATGGTAAAGTACAGTTTTGTACCTAGCATAAATGTAGATGTCCGAACAGGATAGCATCTGCAGTCCTTACAAATGGGTTGTCCTGTCGTCAGGCAGCCCTTCGGTCGGCCGGATTCCAAAGTCTGGGTCTGGCCTCGGCTGGTGTCGCACTTCACCCGACGTCATCTCTGCTGGTCTTCGGGTATAAAGGCATCAGCCGACGCCATTTTCCTCAGTGTTTCTTGCCCCAGATGCCAGTTGCCCTCTTGGTAAGCTAAATTTTTGGATAAATGCCAATGTTTCCAAAAAGGTAGAAGGCAAACACAAAAAATAAGCATGTATGTACATATATACAAACAAATACACCATAAGAGATCCCCCCCCAGCTAGCTATTAGGTGGGTAAATACCCTAGGAGTACCACAGAGGGGAAGGAGGGAGGGTAATCCTGACTGCAGATGCTATCCTGTTCGGACATCTACATTTATGGTAGGTACAAAACTGTACTATGTCCTTCAAGGATGCATCTGCAGTCCTTACAAATGGGGAGAATACCATAGCCAAACTAGGGGAGGAGGAAGAAGAATTTATGGTGTAGTTAGGATCCCTTGCAAAACAGCAGTGGCAAACCCTGCTCGGGATCTAGAGTATAGAGGTAAGTTATAATGCTTGGCAAATGTATGCACGGAGGTCCAAGTAGCAGCCTCAATAATGTCCTTGGTAGCCACTCCTCGTAAGAAAGCTGTGGTAGTGGCTGTAGCCCTTGTAGAATGAGGCCTTATGTTCTGTGGAATTTGCTTTCCATGGTAGGAGTAACAGAATCTTATGCAATTTCCTATCCACTTGGAGATTGTCTGTTTGGAAATTGCTTTTCCTTCCCTTCCTGTTGCATAAGCTACTAGAAGCTGGTCAGTTTTTCTATTGCCCTTGGTTCTGTCCAGGTAGTAGCAACTGTCTATGTACATCCAAGGTATGCAGCAGTCTTTCCCCCCTGTTCTGTGGATTGGGGAAGAAGGTAGGTAGGTGGATTGCCTGATTTAGAGACACTCTGGATACCACCTTAGGCATAAATGTAGGATTAGTTCTCATGGACACTCTATCTTGATGGAAGATTAGGAAGGGTTGTACTGCCATTAAGGCCTGTAGTTCGAAACCCTTCTTGCTGAAGTAATTGCCAGTAGGAAAGCAGTTTTCCAGGATAGGTGTTGAAGATCTGCTGTTGCTGCTGGTTCGAATGGAGGGAGTGTCAATTTTTCTAGTACAAAGTTCAAGTCCCAGGCTGGTAATGGTGGTTTCCTAGGAGGTTTTACATTCTTGATTCCTCTGAGGAACTGCCTGAGTAGAGGATGTGAGAAGACAGGGGGATCGAAGCTGTATTCTGCAGAAATAGCTGATGCATGTATCTTGATGGAGGAATAGGACAGGCCTGTATGGAGAAGCTCTGCCAAATACTCCAGGATGTTGGCAATATCTATCTTTGACACATCTTTCCCTCTTTCAGTACTCCAAATGACAAACCTTTTCCATTTTCCTGCATAGTTCCTTCTTGTTGAAGGTCTGCAGGCCTCAAGGATAATGTCTTTAACTCTTTGGGATAAATCTGGGTTAGTTGCTCCTATGTAATGTTCCAGGCAGTCAGTTGCAGAGTTTTCAGGTTTGGATGCAGGATGTTGTAGTCGCTCTGAGTTAACATCAAAGGAATCAGGGGTAGTGTCCACGTCCCCCCCCCCCCCCCGAGACATGCTCCTCAGCAATGGGTACCAATGTTGTCTTGGCCAATTTGGAGCTATCAGAATTATCCTTGGACGTTCCTATTTGATTTTCAGTAGTACCTTGTGCATCAAAGGAAGAGGTGGAAATGCATATGCTGTCAGGCCTTTCCAACTGAAGGATAGAGAGTCCACCTTCCAAGCAAGTGGGTGGTATGTCCTTGTGCAGAATTTCTTGAGCTGGTGATTGAGTGGGGATGCGAATATATCTATTTGTGGCATTCCCCATTTCTTTGTGATGACCTTGAAGATGTCCGGGTGTAGCATCCATTCGTGAGCATCCGAGGTAGTTCTGCTTAACATGTCTGCTAGGATGTTTTCTTTTCCCGGTACAAATATTGCCTGTAACTGAATGTTGTAGCTCAGAGCCATATTCCATAGGTCCAGAGCCATTCGACATAGGGGGTATGAATGAGGGCCCCCCTGTTTGTTGATGTACCACATGACTGTGGTGTTGTCTGTCCTTATCATCAATTGGCCTTCTTTGAGGAATGGTCTGAAATTCTGGATTGCTAGTTTTACTGCCAGCATTTCTTTTTGATTTATGTGCAGGTGCAGCTGGTCTGGAGTCCATAAGCCTTGAATGCATTTGTCCAACATGTGGGCCCCCCAACCTAGGCCTGAGGTGTCCGTTGTGATGGTTTGGCTTGCTTGAATGTTGTGGAAGGACAAACCTGGGTTTGCCTGGCATGTTTGAGCCCACCATAGGAATTCTTGTTTCAGGCATGGGATTAGTGGTATTTCGGTTTCTAAGCTGTGCCTGTGTTGAGACCATAAATTCTTTAGGTACCACTGTAGCTTTCTCATATGCAGTCTGGCATTGGGGACCAGGATTATGCAGGATGCCATGAAGCCCAAGGCCTGCAGTACTTTCCTTGCTGTTAGTTTGTTCTGCTTTGTTAATGTCAAGAAGTAAAGAGGAAGTTGTTCTTGTTTTTCTGCAGTTAGGAATGCCATCTGTTTTACTGTGTCCAATTCTGCACCCAAGAATGTTCTTGTTTGGGATGGTATCAGTCTTGACTTTTTTAAAATGACTGTGTATCCCAGGGCTTGCAGTAACCAAATGACTCTTTGTAAGTCTTGTGTCAGCTTGCTTTTGTTGTCAGCTTGTATCAGGCAGTCGTCCAGGTATGGGTAAATTTGGATTCCCTGTAGCCTGCAATGAGCGATTACTGATGCCAGGCATTTCGTGAACACTCTGGGCGCAGTAGATAAGCCAAAGGGCAATGCTGAGAATTGATAATGCTCTGATCCTGCAAGAAATCTGAGGTATCTTCTGCAATTTGGTCGTATGGGGACGTGCAGGTATGCCTCCTTGACATCTAGAGTTACCAGCCAACACTCCTTGCCCAGCATGGGAAGAAGTTGCTGTAGGGTCAGCATTTTGAATTTTGGAACAATGATGAATGTGTTTAAAGCATACAGGTCGAGAATAGGTCTCCAATTTTTCTCTTTTCTTGGTACTAGGAAAAGTCTGGAGTAAAATCCTTTGCCCTGTTCTGTAGGTGGTACCCTTTCCACAGCTCTCATCTTTGTTAATTGAGCTATTTGTTTTAGGGCTTCTGCCTTTTGATTTGGTGGTAGGTTTGGCATTCCACTTTTTACTGGTAAGGTGTGGAAATGAAACCTGTAGCCTTGGTCTATAGTTTGCAAAATCCACTTGTCTCTTGTGATATAGTGCCAGTTTTTTGAAAATAAGGCTAACTTTCCGCCTAAGGGTGCTGCTATTTGTTCCCTGGTAGGCGGTGTCAGAGCCAAGTCACTGTGATTGTCCTGTTGCAGTGGTAGTGGTTGTGTCTGTGCCTCGTTGGTTATTGCCTTGCCACTGACGTCCTCTGTAGGCACCTCCTCTGGACTGATTTCTGCCTCTGGAACGTCTATTCCTGCCTCTCTGAGATTTAGAGGAGTCTGGAAAGGACCAATTTTTGGAAGGCCAGTTCCTGCTAAACCTTGGGGGCTGAACCTGTAAGAAATCTTTAACTGTTTGTACAGATTTTGCCTTCTCTTCCATTTTCTTCATTACTTGTTGGGCAGGAAGACAAAATAGACTGACCTTATCCATAGGAGCATCTAATAGCTTTGTTTTAACATGATCCGGCAAGACCTGCTCTTTCAACCATGCATGCCTTCTTATAACTGTGCCAGTCATGGCTGATCTAAATGAAGCCTCCAGTGCATCATAGCCACATTTTAAAGAATGGTTACTAACCTGCTGAATGTTATTCACCATTTCTAAAACATATTTCTTATCTAAGGAATCATCAGAGGACAGTTTCTTAGTTAACTGATCAAGCATAAACTCTTGGTATTGGATCATATGAAACTGACAGTTCAAAGCTCTAGCTGAGAGAGTAGCAGAGGTGTATACTTTTTTACCCCATCTCTAAGGACCGGATTCCCTTTCAGAAGGAGAGGGTTTTTCGCTGAGGTCGAGGCTACTGCCTTAGGCCCCTGGGAGATAGTCTCAGGATCTGCAAGAGGAGCCTTGTATAAGTGGTGATGAGAGTCCGGTACCCTGTAAAACCTATCGGGCTTGGCAGGGGCTGGAGGTAAAGTATCAGGAGCAGTGCAAGCATCATTGAATGCATCATCCACAACAGGAAGAACTGGAGGTATAGTTAAGGGCCTATGTTGCGGTAAGTGTAGAAAGGTCCTAAGCCTTTTTCTTGAATCTGAGAAATCTTGTCCCTGCCATTGGAATTGCTCTCTCATGGCATGTAAGGTTTCCCCAAAGGAAAATTCCTCAGGTGGAGAGGCAGAAGGAATAGATTCTTCAGCATCGGAATCTTCATAAGTAGAAAAAGGAGCCTCTGGATGGTCTGTATTGTCTGAATCATCAGAAGAGTCATCTGAGGACACTGGCTCAGGGGGCTCTGCTCTAAGTCTCTTTTCTGGAGGTTGAGAGGCCCTGTCTGGGTGAGATTGGGATCTCCTTATTAAAGAGATGAGATCCTCTGCCAGAGTAAGCATTTGGGAACTGGAACTGGGCCTGTGAGAGGGGGGGCTTAACAGGCACAGACTTAGCAGTTTTGGCTGCTTTAGCCCTGGCAAAGGCCTTTATAGACATGGCTGCAGGAGGCCTAGCAGCACCACGTGCTGGGGTAGAGACATCCAAAGGGATGGTGTCCGATAATTCTAGAGAAACCACATTAGTAGGCAAAATTTCAGAGGCCGATTCAACTAAGGGAGCAGGGGCCTCGGTAGTAGTAATGGATTCGGCTGAAGATTGACCCGTTTGCTCAGTTTCGGCCGAAACCGAGACACTCGTGGTTTGCTTAACCGTGGTTTCAGCCGAAACCGCGGACTGCGAGTGCCGGTCTTTTTCTTTGCGTTTCTTAACAATTTGAGAAGTCGGAGGATCCGACGGCATAATGTACGCAAAATCTGAGCCGAAAAACTGTTCAGCAAACTCCGACCGACGCCTAAGCGTTCGTCGGTTGAAGGAAGCACAGGCTAAACAGGCTGCTACGTCGTGGTCTGGGCCTAAACAAGGTAAGCAGTAAGAGTGGAAATCTTTATGAGGTATTTGTTTCCCACAAGTTAAACAGTTATTCACTTTTTCTGACATCGGCTGAGGCAAGAAAGAGTCCCCAACGGGTACTTAGCTTTTAGAAGTCTTGAAGTAGAATTCGGTAGTAGTAATCTCTGGATCTGACCGACCGGCACTTGCGAACAGCTTCTGCTTTGGGCGCCACGCGGCAAGAAAGACTGAGGAAAATGGCGTCGGCTGATGCCTTTATACCCGAAGACCAGCAGAGATGACGTCGGGTGAAGTGCGACACCAGCCGAGGCCAGACCCAGACTTTGGAATCCAGCCGACCGAAGGGCTGCCTGACGACAGGACAACCCATTTGTAAGGACTGCAGATGCATCCTTGAAGGACATCCTCCAGCTGTCAGATGCAATGTTTTCAGGTTTTGATGAACAGTCCTGTAATTGTGCTGTGTTAGAAGCAGAGGCCATAGGGGCAGAGGCCACGGCTTTGTCCAAGTTATGCGCAACAGCAATGGGAAAGTACAGTTTTGTACCTACCATAAATGTAGATGTCCGATAGGAATGCATCTGCAGTCCTTACAAATGGGTTGTCCTGTCGTCAGGCAGCCCTTGATCGCCGGATTCCAAAGTCTGGGTCTGGCCTCGGCTGGTGTCGCACTTCACCCGACGTCATAGCTGCAGTTATTCGGGTATAAAGGCATCAGCCGACGCCATTTTCCTCAGTGTTTCTTGCCCCAGATGCCAGGTGCCCTCTTGGAAGGCTAAATTTGGATAAATGCCAATGTTTCCAAATAGTAGAGAGCAAATACAAAAAATAAGCATGTATGTACACATATATACAAACAAATACACCATAATAGATCCCCCCCAGCTAGCTATAAGATGGGCAAATACCCTAGGAGTACCACAGAGGGGAAGGCGGGTGGGTAATCCTGACTGCAGATGCATTCCTATCGGACATCTACATTTATGGTAGGTACAAAAAGTACAGTTTTGTACCTACCATAAATGCAGATGTCCGAACAGGATAGCATCTGCAGTCATAACAAATGGGTTGTCCTGTCGTCAGGCAGCCCTTCGGTCGGCCGGATTCCAAAGTCTGGGTCCGGCTTCGGCTGATGTCGCACTTCACCCGACGTCATCTCTGCTGGTCTTCGGGTATAAAGGCATCAGCCTACGCCATTTTCCTCAGTGTTTCTTGCCCCAGATGCCAGTTGCCCTCTTGGAAAGCTAAATTTTGGATAAATGCCAATGTTTCCAAAAAAGTAGAAGGCAAACACAAAAAATAAGCATGTATGTACATATATACAAACAAATACACCATAAGAGACTCCCCCCAGCTAGCTAATAGGAGGGTAAATACCCTAGGAGTACCACAGAGGGGAAGGAGGGTGGGTAATCCTGACTGCAGATGCTATCCTGTTCGGACATCTACATTTATGGTAGGTACAAAACTGTACTATGTCCTTCAAGGTAGCATCTGCAGTCATAACAAATGGGTAGAATACCATAGCCAACTAGGGGTGGAGGAATAAAAACTATGGTGTAGTTAGGATCCCTTGCAGTACAGCAGTGGCAAACCCTGCTCGGGATCTAGAGTATAGAGGTAAATTATAATGCTTGGCAAATGTATGCACGGAGGTCCAAGTAGCCGCCTCAATAATGTCCTTGGTTGCCACTCCTCGTAAGAAAGCTGTGGTAGTGGCTGTAGCCCTTGTAGAATGAGGTCTTATGTTCTGTGGAATTGGTTTTCCATGGTAGGAGTAACAGAATCTTATGCAATTTCCTATCCATTTGGAGATTGTCTGTTTGGAAATTGCTTTTCCTTCCCTTCCTGTTGCATAGGCTACTAAAAGCTGGTCAGTTTTTCTGTTACCTTTGGTTCTGTCCAGGTAGTAGCGTAACTGTCTATGTACATCCAAGGTATGCAGCAGTCTTTCCCCTGTTCTGTGGATTGGGAAAGAAGGTAGGTAGGTGGATTGCCTGGTTTAAAGACACTCTGGATACCACCTTAGGCATAAATGTAGGATTAGTTCTCATGGAGACCCTATCTTGATGGAAGATTAGGAAGGGTTGTACTGCCATTAAGGCCTGTAGTTCGAAACCCTCCTTGCTGAAGTAATTGCCAGTAGGAAAGCAGTTTTCCATGATAGGTGTTGAAGATCTGCTGTTGCTGCTGGTTCAAATGGAGGGAGTGTCAATTTTTCTAGCACAAAGTTCAAGTCCCATGCTGGTAATGGTGGTTTCCTAGGAGGTTTTACATTCTTGATCCCTCTGAGGAACTGCCTGAGTAGAGGATGCTTAAAAGACAAGTGGATCGAAGCTGTATTCTGCTGAAATAGCTGATGCATGTATCTTGATGGAGGAATAAGACAGGCCTGTATGTAGAAGCTCTGCCAAGTACTCCAGGATGTTAGCAATATCTATGTTCGACACATCTTTTCCTCTTTCAGTACTCCAAATTACAAACCTTTTCCATTTTCCTGCATAGTTCCTTCTTGTTGAAGGTCTGCGGGCTTCAAGGATAATGTCTTTAACCCTTTGGGATAGGTCTGGGTTAGTTGCTGCTATGTGATGTTCCAGGCAGTCAGTTGCAATGTTTTTAGGCTTGGGTGCATGATGTTGTAGTTGTTCTGAGTTAACATCAAAGGCATCAGGGGTATTGACCACATTCTCCCCCGAGACATGCTCCTCAGCAATGGGTACCAGTGTTGTCTTGGCCAATTCGAGCTATCAGGATTATCCTTGGGCGTTCCTCTTTGATTTTCAGTAGTACCTTGTGCATCAAAGGAAGAGGTGGAAATGCATATGCTGTCAGGCCTTTCCAACTGAAGGATAGAGAGTCCACCTTCCATGCAAGTGGGTGGCATGTCCTTGTGCAGACTTTTTGAGCTGGTGATTGAGTGGGGATGCGAATAGGTCTATTTGTGGCATTCCCATTTCTTTGTGATGGCCTTGAAGATGTCCGGTGTAGCATCCATTCGTGAGCATCCGAGGTGGTTCTGCTTAACATGTCTGCTAGGGTGTTTTCTTTTCGGCACAAACACTGCCTGTAACTGGATGTTGTAGCTCAGAGCCATATTCCAAAGGTCCAGAGTCATTCTGCATAGGGGTATGAATGAGTGCCTCCTTGTTTGTTGATGTACCACATGACTGTGGTGTTGTCTGTCCTTATCATTAAATGGCCTTCTCTGAGGAATGGTCTGAATTTCTGTATTGCTAGTTTTACTGCCAGCATTTCTTTTTGGTTTATGTGCAGGTGCAGCTGGTCTTGAGTCCACAATCCTTGTATGCATTTGTCCAACATGTGCGCCCCCCAGCCTAGGTCTGAGGCGTCCGTTGTGATGGTTTGGCTTGCTTGAAAGTTGTGGAAGGGTAAGCCTGGGTTTGACTGGCATGCTTGAGCCCACCATAGGAACTCCTGTTTCAGGCATGGGATTAGTGGGATTTCGGTTTCTAAGCTGTGCCTGTGTTGAGACCATAAATTCTTTAGGTACCACTGTAGCTTTCTCATATGCAGTCTGGCATGTGGGACCAAGATTATGCATGATGCCAAGAAGTAAAGAGGGAGTTGTTTTTGTTTTTCTGCAGTTAGGAATGCCTTTTGTTTTACTGTGTCCAAATCCGCACCCAAGAATGTTCTTGTTTGGGATGGTATCAGTCTTGACTTTTGTAAATTGACTGTGTATCCCAGGGCTTGTAGTAAGCAAATGACTCTTTGTAGATCTGTTGTCAGCTTGCTTTTGTTGTCCGCTTGTAACAGGCAGTCGTCCAGGTATGGATAAATTTGTATTCCCTGTAGCCTGCAGTGAGTGATTACTGATGCCAGGCATTTTGTGAATACTCTGGGCGCAGTAGATAAGCCAAAAGGCAATGCTGAGAATTGATAATGCTCTGATCCTGCAAGAAATCTGAGGTATCTTCTGCAATTTGGTCGTATGGGGACGTGCAGGTATGCCTCCTTGAGATCTAGAGTTACCAGCCAACACTCCTTGCCCAGCATGGGAAGAAGTTGCTGTAGGGTCAGCATTTTGAATTTTGGGACAATGATGTATGTGTTTAAGACGGACAGGTCGAGAATAGGTCTCCAACTTTTCTCTTTTCTTGGTACTAGGAAGAGTCTGGAGTAGAATCCTTTGCCCTGTTCTGTTATTGGTACTCTTTCCACAGCTCTCATCTTTGTTAATTCTGCTATCTGCTTTAGAGCTTCTGTTTTTTGATTTGGAGGTAGGTTTGGCATTCCTCTTTTTACTGGTAAGGTGTGGAAGTGGAACCTGTAGCCTTGGTCTATGGTTTGCAAAATCCACTTGTCTTTTGTGATACAGTGCCAGTTTTTTGAAAATAAGGCTAACTTTCCGCCTAAAGGGGCTGCTATTTGCTCCCTGGTAGGCGGTGTCAGAGCCAAGTCACTGTGATTGTCCTGTTGTAGTGGCAGTGGTTGTGTCTGTGCTTCGGTTATTGCCTTGCCACTGTCGTCCTCTGTAGGCACCTCCTCTGGATTGATTTCTGCCTCTAGAGCATCTATTCCTGCCTCTTTGAGATTTTGAGGAGTCTGGAAAGGACCAATTTTTGGCAGGCCAGTTCCTGCTAAATCTTGGGGGCTGAACCTGTAAGAAATCCTTAACTGTTTGTACAGATTTTGCCTTTTCTTCCATTTTCTTCATTACTTGCTGAGCAGGTGTACCAAACAGACTGGCCTTATCCATAGGAGCATCTAACAGCTTTGCTTTAACATGATCCGGCAAGACCTGTTCTTTCAACCATGCATGCCTTCTTATCACTGTGCCAGTCATGGCTGATCTAAATGAAGCCTCCAGTGCATCATAGCCACATTTTAAAGAATGGTTACTAACCTGTTGGATATTATTCACCATTTCTAAAACATATTTCTTATCTAAGGAGTCATCAGAGGACAGCTTCTTAGTTAACTGATCAAGCATAAACTCTTGGTATTGGATCATATGAAACTGACAGTTTAAAGCTCTAGCTGACAGAGTAGCAGAGGTGTAAACTTTTTCCCCCATCTCTCTAAGGACCTGGATTCCCTTTCAGAAGGAGTAGGGTTTTTTGCTGAGGTCGAGGCTACTGCCTTAGGCCCCTGGGATATAGTCTCAGGATCTGCAAGTGGGGCCTTGTATAGGTGGTGATGAGTGTCTGGCACCCTGTAAAATCTATCTGGTTTGGCAGGGGCTGGAGGTAAAGTATCAGGAGCAGTGCAAACATCATTAAATGCATCATCCACAACAGGCAGTACTGGAGGTATAGCTAAGGGCCTATGTTGTGGTAAGTGCAGAAATGTCCTAAGCCTTTTTCTTGAATCTGAGAAATCTTGTCCCTGCCATTGGAATTGTTCTCTCATGGCATGTAAGGTTTCCCCAAAGGAAAATTCCTCTGGCGGAGAGGCAGATGGAATGGATTCTTCAGCATCGGAATCTTCATATGTAGACAAAGGAGCCTCTGGCTGGTCTGTAATGTCTGAGTCATCCGCAGTATCATCAGAGGACACTGGCTCGGGGGGCTCTGCTCTAGGTCTCTTTTCTGGGGGCTGAGAGGCCCTGTCTGGGTGAGATTGGGATCCCCTAATTAAGGATATTAAATCTTCTGCCAGAGTAAGCATTTGTGAACTAGAAGTGGGCCTGTGTGAGGGGGGCTTAACAGGCACTGATTTAACAGATTTGGCTGCTTTAGCCCAGGCAAAGGCCTTAATAGACATGGCTGCAGGAGGCCTAGCAGCACCACGTGCTGGGGTAGAGACATCCAAAGGAATGGTGTCTGATAAATCACTAGGAACCACAGTTGTAGGTAAAATTTCTGAGGCCGGTTCAACTAAGGTAGCAGGAGCCTCAGTAGTAGTCATGGATTCGGCTGAAGATTGACCGGTTTTCTCGGTTTCGGCCGAAACCGCGGACCGCGAGTGTCGGTCTTTTTCTTTGCGTTTTTTAACAATTTGGGTAGTCGGAGGATCCGACGGCATAATGTGCGCAAAATCTGAGCCGAAAAACTGTTCAGCAAACTCCGACCGACGCCTAAGCGTTCGTCGGTTGAAGGAAGCACAGGCCGAACAGGCTGCTACGTCGTGGTCTGGGCCTAAGCAAGGCAGACAGTAAGAGTGGAAATCTTTATGAGGTATTTGTTTCCCACAAGTTAAACAGTTATTGACTTTTTCTGACATCGGCTGAGGCAAGAAAGAGTCCCCAACGGGTACTTAGCTTTTAGAAGTCTTCGAAGTAGTATTCGGTAGTAGTAATCTCTGGATCTGACCGACCGGCACTTGCGAACAGCTTCTGCTTCGAGCGCCACGCGGCAAGAAAGACTGAGGAAAATGGCGTCGGCTGATGCCTTTATACCCGAAGACCAGCAGTGATGACGTTGGGTGAAGTGCGACATCAGCCGAAGCCGGACCCAGACTTTGGAATCCGGCCGACCGAAGGGCTGCCTGACGACAGGACAACCCATTTGTTATGACTGCAGATGCATCCATGAAGGACATCTTCTGAGGCCGATTCAACTAAGGTAGCAGGAGCCTCAGTAGTAGTCATGGATTCGGCTGAAGATTGACCAGTTTTCTCGGTTTCGGCCGAAACCGAGACACTCGCGGCTTGCTTAACCGTGGTTTCGGCCGAAACCGCGGACCGCAAGTGTCGGTCTTTTTCTTTGCGTTTTTTAACAATTTTGGTAGTCGTAGGATCCGACGGCATAATGTATGCAAAATCTGAGCCGAAAAACTGTTCAGCAAACTCCGACCGACGCCTAAGCGTTCGTCAGTTGAAGGAAGCACAGGCCGAACAGGCTGCTACGTCGTGGTCTGGGCCTAAGCAAGGCAGACAGTAAGAGTGGAAATCTTTATGAGGTATTTGTTTCCCACAAGTTAAACAGTTATTGACTTTTTCTGACATCGGCTGAGGCAAGAAAGAGTCCCCAACAGGGTACATAGCTTTTTAGAAGTCTTCGAAGTAGTATTCGTAGTAGTAATCTCTGGATCTGACCGACCAGCACTTGAACAGCTTCTGCTTCGGGCCACGCCGCAAGAAAGACTGGGGAAAATGGCGTCGGCTGATGCCTTTATACCCGAAGACCAGCAGAGATGACGTCGGGTGAAGTGCGACATCAGCCGAAGCCGGACCCAGACTTTGGAATCCGGCCGACCGAAGGGCTGCCTGACGACAGGACAACCCATTTGTCATGACTGCAGATGCTACCTTGAAGGACATCTGTACTATGTCCTTCAAGGATGCATCTGCAGTCCTTACAAATGGGTAGAATACCATAGCCAAACTAGGGGAGGAGGAAAGAAGAGATTATGGTGTAGTTAGGATCCCTTGCAAAACAGCAGTGGCAAAACCTGCTCGGGATCTGGAGTATAAGGGTAAGTTATAATGCTTGGCAAATGTATGCACGGAGGTCCAAGTAGCAGCCTCTATAATGTCCTTGGTAGCCACCCCTCGTAAGAAAGCTGTGGTAGTGGCTGTAGCCCTTGTAGAGTGAGGCCTGATGTTCTCTGGAGTTTTCTTTCCATGGTAGGAATAACAAAATCTAATGCAATTTCCTATCCACTTGGAGATTGTCTGTTTTGAAATTGCTTTTCCTTCCCTTCCTGTTGCATATGCTACCAGTAGCTGGTCAGTTTTTCTATTGCCCTTGGTCCTGTCCAGGTAGTAGCGTAACTGTCTATGTACATCCAAGGTATGCAACAGTCTTTCTCCCCTGTTCTGTGGGTTGGGAAAGAATGTAGGTAGGTGGATAGCCTGATTTAAAGATACTCTGGATACCACCTTAGGCAGAAAAGTAGGATTTGTTCTCATGGACACTATCTTGATGGAAGATCAGGAAGGGTTGTACTGCCATTAATGCCTGAAGTTCAGATACCCTTCTTGCTGAAGTGATTGCCAGCAGGAAAGCAGTCTTCCATGATAAGTATTGTAATTCTGCTGTTGCTGCTGGTTCGAAAGGAGGAAGTGTCAATTTTTCTAGCACAAAGTTCAAGTCCTATGCTGGCAATGGTGGTTTCCTAGGAGGTTTTACATTTTTAATTCCACTCAGAAACTGCCTGAGAAGAGGATGCGAGAAGACAGGAGGATCCAAGCTGTATTCTGCTGAAATTGCTGATGCATGTATCTTGATGGAAGAATAGGACAAGCCTGTGTGGAAGAGCTCTGCCAAGTATTCCAGGATGTTGGCTATGTTTACCAGTGACACATCTTCTCCCTTTGCAGTACTCCAAATGAGATATCTTTTCCATTTTGCTGCATATTTTTTCCTTGTTGAGGGCCTGCGAGCCTCAAGGATAATGTCTTTAACCCGTTGTGATAAATTTGGGTTAATTGATCTTATGAAATGTTCCAGGCAGTCAGCTGCAGAGTTTTCAGGCTTGGATGCAGGATGTTGTAGTTGTTCTGTGTTAACAGCAATGGAACCAGGGGTAGTGTCCATATTTGTTCATGCTCCTTAGTAGTGGGTACCAATGTTGCCTTGGCCAGTCTGGAGCTATCAGAATGATCCTTGGACGGTCCTCTTTGATCTTCAATAGCACCTTGTGCATCAAAGGAAGTGGTGGGAATGCATATGCTGTCAGGTTTTTCCAACTGAAAGATAGGGAGTCCACCTTCCAAGCAAGTGGGTGGTACGTCCTTGTGCAGAATTTCTTTAGCTGGTGATTGCGTGGGGATGCAAATAAGTCTATTTCTGGGAGTCCCCATTTTCTTGTAATGGCTTTGAAGATGTCCGGATGTAGCATCCATTCGTGGGCATCCGTGGTAGTCTTGCTCAATATGTCTGCTAGAATGTTTTCTTTTCCTGGTACAAAAATTGCTTGTAACTGAATGTTGTAGCTCAGAGCCACATTCCATAGGTCCAGTGCCATCCGGCATAGAGGGTATGAATGAGTGCCTCCCTGTTTGTTGATGTACCAAATAACTGTGGTGTTGTCTGTCCTTATCATCAACTGACCTACTCGGAGAAATGGTCTGAATGTCTGGATTGCCAATTTTACTGCCAGCATTTCTTTTAGATTTATGTGTAGGTGCAGCTGGTCTTGAGTCCATAAGCCTTGAATGCACTTGTCCAGCATGTGGGCCCCCCAACCGAGGTCTGAGGCGTCCGTCGTGATGGTTTGGCTTGGTTGAATGCTGTAGAAGGGCAATCCTGCGTTTGATTGACAGGCCTGTGCCCACCATAGGAACTCTTGCTTCAGGCATGGGATTATTGGAATTTTGGTTTCTAGGCTGTGCTTGTGTTGAGACCATAAATTCTTTAGGTACCACTGTAGCTTTCTCATATGCAGTCTGGCATGAGGGACCAATATTATGCAGGATGCCATGAAGCCCAGGGCTTGCAGTACTTTCCTTGCTGTTAGATGGTTCTGCTTGGTTAATGCCAAGAAGTAGAGAGGTAGTTGCTCTTGCTTTTCTGCAGTTAGGAATGCCATTTGCTTTGATGTGTCCAGCTCTGCACCCAAGAAGGTTATTCTTTGGGATGGTATCAGCCTTGACTTTTTTATATTGACTGTATATCCCAGGGCTTGTAGCAGGCAAATGACTCTTTGTAAGTCTGCTGTTAGCTTGTTTTTGTTGTCCGCTTGTATCAGGCAGTCGTCCAGGTAGGGGTAAATTTGGATTCCTTGAAGCCTGCAATGAGCAATTACTGATGCCAGGCATTTCGTGAACACTCTGGGCAGTAGATAAGCCAAAGGGCAATGCTGAGAATTGATAATGCTCTGATCCTGCAAGAAATCTGAGGTATCTTCTGCAATTTGGTCGTATGGGGACGTGCAGGTATGCCTCCTTGAGATCTAGAGTTACCAGCCAAGACTCCTTGCCCAGCATGGGAAGAAGCTGCTGTAGAGTCAGCATTTTGAATTTTGGAACAATGAGGAATGTGTTTAAAGTGGACAGGTCGAGAATAGGCCTCCATTTGTTCTCTTTTCTTGGTACCAGGAAGAGTCTGGAGTAAAATCCCTTTCCTTGCTCCATAGATGGTACCTTTTCCACAGCTCTCATCTTTAATAATTGAGATATTTGTTTTAGAGCTTCTGTCTTTTGATTTGGCGGTAGGTTTGGCATTCCTCTCTTCCCTGGTAGAGTATGGAAGTGGAACCTGTAGCCTTGGTCTATTGTCTGTAAAATCCACTTGTCTCTTGTGATGTAATGCCAGTTTATTGAGAATAAGGCTAGCTTTCCGCCTAAGGGTGCTGCTAGTTGTTCCCTGGTAGGCGGTGCCAGAGCCAAGTCACTGTGATTGTTCTATTGCAGTGGTGGTGGCTGTGTCTGTGCCTCGCTGGTTGTTACCCTGCCACTGGCATCCCCTGTAGGCACCCCTGGATTGGTTTCTGCCTCTTGATCACCTATTCCTGCCTCTCTGTGCTTTACAGGAGTCTGGAAAGGACCAAGTTTTGGAGGGCCAATTCCTGCTAAACCTTGGAGGTTGGACCTGTAAGAAATCTTTCACTGTTTGTACAGATTTTGCCTTCTCCTCCATCTTCTTCAGTACCTGTTGTGCAGGAGAACCAAATAAATTGGCCTTGTCCATGGGAGCATCTAACAGTTTTGATTTGACATGGTCCGGTAAGGCCTGCTCTTTCAACCATGCATGCCTTCTGATAACTGTGCCAGTCATGGCTGATCTAAAGGAAGCCTCCAGTGCATCATAGCCGCATTTTAAAGAATGGTTACTAACTTGCTGAATGTTATGTACCATTTCCTGAACATACTTCTTATCAAAAGGTTCATCAGAGAACAGTTTTTTAGTTAACTGGTCAAGCATAAATTCTTGATATTGGATCATATGAAATTGACAGTTCAAGGCCCTAGCTGACAGAGTAGCAGAAGTGTAAACTTTTTTACCCCATCTCTCTAAGGACCTGGATTCCCTTTCAGAGGGAGGGATTTTAGCAGAGGTAGTTGCTACAGCCTTAGGCCCCTGGGAGATAGTCTCGGGATCTGCAAAAGGAGCCTTGTATAAATGGTGATGCGTGTCCGGGACCCTGTAATACCTATCGGGCTTAGCAGGGGCCGGAGGTAATGAATCAGGAGCAGTACAAGCATCATTAAATGCATCATCTACAACAGAAAGAACTGGAGGTATAGCTAAAGGCCTATGTTGTGGTAAATGCAAAAAGGTTCTAAGCCTTTTCTGGAGTCTGAAAAATCTTGGCCCTGCCACTGAAATTGTTCCCTCATAGCATGTAAGGTTTCCCCAAAGGAAAATTCCTCAGGTGGAGAGGCAGAAGGGATGGACTCTTCAGCATCAGAGTCTTCGTAAGGGGAAGAAGGAGCCTCTGGAGGGTCTGTATTTTCTGAATCATCAGAGGAATCATCTGTGGACACTGGCTCAGGGGCTCTGCTCTAGGCCTCTTCTCTGGAGGTGGATGAGAGGCCCTGTCTGGATGAGGTTGGGATCCCGGATTAAAGAAATAAGATCCTCTGCCAAGGAAAGCATTTCGGAACTGGAGGTGGGCATGTGAGAAGGTTTCTTAACAGGCACAGATTTTGTAGCTTTAGCTGCTTTAGCCCTGGCAAAGGCCTTAATGGACATGGCTGCAGGAGGCCTAGCAGCTCCACGTGCAGGAGTTGAGATATCCAAGGGAATAGTGTCAGATAATTCCTGAGAAACCGCAACCGCAGGTTGGATTTCAGAAGCCGATTCCACCAGGTTTGAAGAGGCCTCGGTAGAAGGCATGTTTTCGGCTGAAGGAAGAACCGGTTGCTCGGTTTCAGCCGAAACCGAGACACTCGCGGTTGGCTTAACCGCGGTTTCGGCCGAAACCGCGGACCGCGAGTGTCGGTCCTTTTCCTTGCGTTTTTTGGATATTTGTGAAGTCGGAGGATCCGACGGCATAATATAAGCAAAATCAGAGCCAAAAAACTGCTCAGCAAATTCAGACCGACGTCTAAGCGTCCGTCGGTTAAAAGAACCACAGGGTAGACAAGCTGCGGCGTCGTGGTCTGGGCCTAAACAAGGTAAGCAGTAAGAGTGGAAATCTTTATGAGGTATTTGTTTCCCACAAGTTAAACAGTTATTCACTTTTTCTGACATCGGCTGAGGCAAGAAAGAGTCCCCAACGGGGTACTTAGCTTTTTAGAAGTCTTCGAAGTAGTATTCGGAAGTAGTAATCTCTGGTTCTGACCGACCGGCACTTGCGAACAGCTTCTGCTTCGAAAGACTGAGGAAAATGGCGTCGGCTGATGCCTTTATACCCGAATAACTGCAGCTATGACGTCGGGTGAAGTGCGACACCAGCCGAGGCCAGACCCAGACTTTGGAATCCGGCCGACCGAAGGGCTGCCTGACGACAGGACAACCCATTTGTAAGGACTGCAGATGCATCCTTGAAGGACATCCAGTGCTGCCTTGGCCAGTCTGGAGCTATCAAAATGCCTGTTGGTTGTTCTGCTTTGATCTTTAGTATCAGCTTGGTCAGCAGTGGTAGAGGAGGGAATGCATAATCTATGTCCGGTCTTCCCCATGTCCTTGTTATTTGTGAGAAAATGTGAGGATGCAGCATCCATTCGTGTGGATCCAAGAAATTCCTGCTCAGCTTGTCTGCCAGAACATTGTCCTTGCCTGGCACAAACTGGGATTGCAAATGTATCTTCAGACTTAGGGATTTTTCCCAGAGAATCATTGTTAGTCTGCAGAGGGGATAAGAATGAGTGCCTCCCTGTTTGTTTATATACCACATCACAGTGGTGTTGTCTGTCCTTATTAGCAAATGTCCTTGTTGAAGTGATTTTTCGAAATTCTCGATTGCATGTATCACTGCCAACATCTCTTTTTGGTTTGTGTGCAGATGCCTTTCCCTTGGTGTCCATTGACCCTGAATGCATCTGCCTTCCATGTGCGCCCCCCATCCATGGTCTGAGGCGTCTGTTGTAATCATTTGACCTGCTTGAGGTTTGTTGAAAGACATGCCTTTGTTTAACTGACTTGCTTGAGCCCACCACAAAAATTCTCTTTGCAGACATGGAATGAGTGGGATTACGTCCTCTAGGCTTTGGCTGTGTTGGGACCATAAGCTTTTTAAGTACCATTGCAGCTTTCTCATATGAAGTCTTGCCAAAGGTATCAGAAGAATGCAAGATACCATGAACCCCAGGGCCTGCAGGATTTTCCTTGCAGTCAGCTGGGAGAACTTTGCTAGGCCTTTGAAGTACTCTGGTAACTGCTGTTGTTTTTCCTCTGTGAGATAAGCCATTTGTGTGTTTGTGTCCAGCTTGGCTCCTAGGAAAATAATTTGTTGGGATGGCAGGAGTCTTGATTTCTGAATGATGACTGTGTATCCCAAGGCCTGTAGTAATTGAATGACATAGTCCAAGTTTGCAATCAAGGTTTGTTTGTCGTCTGCTTGTATGAGGCAGTCGTCCAGGTAGGGGTATATTTGAATCCCCTGGAGTCTGCAGTGTGCCACTACTGATGCCAGGCATTTCGTGAACACTCTGGGTGCAGTAGATAAGCCAAACGGCAATGCTGAGAATTGATAATGCTCTGTCCCTGCAAGAAATCTGAGGTATCTTCTGCAGCTTTGTCTGATTGGGACATGCAGGTATGCCTCCTTAAGGTCCAGAGTGACCAGCCAAGACCCCTTGCCCAGCATGGGAAGGAGTTGCTGCAACGTCAGCATTTTGAACTTTGGCACAATGAGATAAGTATTTAGAGTAGACAGGTCCAGTATAGGCCTCCATTTGTTTTCCTTTCTTGGAACAAGGGACAGTCTTGAATAAAATCCCTGGCCTTGTTCCTGTGGAGGAACCTTTTCTATTGCATTTATGCTTAACAGCTTTGAAACTTGAATGAGTGCCTCTGCCCTTTGATGATGTGGCAGGTTTGGCATGCCTTGTCTTACTGGTAAAGTATGGAAGTGGAATCTGTAATCTTTGTCTATTAAATCCAGAATCCAGTTGTCCTTGGTTAAGATATGCCAGTTTTTTGAGAATAAGGATAATTTTCCGTCCAAGGGTGCTTCTCTTTGAGCCTTTGTAGGCGGTATGAAAGTCAAGTCATTGTGGTTGTACTTGTGGTGCAGCTGGGCTGCCTGTGCCACTTCTTTGATTTGGTGGTTGCCACTGGCGGCCCCTGTAGGAGCCTCGGTATTGCCCTCTACCTCGGCCACACCTGTTTTTTCCCCTTTGAAACTTGTCAGTGTCTGGAAAGGACCAATTCTTGGAAGGCCAATTCCTGCTGAATCTGGGAGGTTGAACCTGGAGGAAATCTTTGACTGTCTGAACTGATTTAGCTTTTTCCTCAATGGACTTCAACACATCTTGTGCATTAGCACTGAAAAGCTTCTGTTTTTCTAAAGGTGCATCAAGTAACTTTACTTTAACATGGTCTGGCAGAGGCTGTTCTTTTAACCAAGCATGTCTACGTGTAACAGCCCCAGTCATAGCTGCCCTACATGAAGCATCCAATGCATCATAACCACACTGAAGAAAATGATTGTTAACCTGCTGCGTGTTATGTACTAGATCCTGCAATGCCTTAAAATCAGTAGACTCATGGGAGGCTAGCTTTTTCTGTAAGTCATCCAGTAGAAAATCCTGGTACTGAAACATATGAAAAAGGCAGTTAAGTGACCTCATAGCCAGGGTGGTGGAGGTATAAACTTTTTTACCCCATCTCTTCAGGGATCTAGCTTCCTTATCCGCTGGCAGTGGATTCTTGGCAGTGGAAGTAGCCACTCCCTTGGGGCTATGTGAAATTGTTTCTAGATCCACAGAATGGGCCTTAAAGAGATGCTTGTGTGTGTCAGGGACCCTATAATATCTGTCAGGCTTGACAGGAGCAGGAGGGAGAGAATCAGGGTTAGCACTGGAGTCGGAGAAAACATCATCCAGGACATCCATAACTGGAGGGATGGCTAAAGGCCTGTGCTGGGGAAGCTTGAGGAAGGTACGTAGCCTTTTCCTGGAATCTGAGAATTCCTGGCCCTGCCATTTAAAATGCTCCCTCATGGAGTGTAGGACTTCACCGAACGAAAAATCCTCTGGAGGGGAGGCAGAGGGAATTGATTCCTCAGCATCAGAGTCCTCATAGGCCTGGAAGGATTCTTCTTGGGTATCAGAATGCTCACAATTCCCAGAGGCTTCATCTGAAGAGAGGTTGTCGGCCTGCTCAGTTCTGGGCCTTTTCTCTGCAGGCGGCTGAGAACCTCTGTCTGGATGAGGCTGAGACCCCCTAACAAGAGAAATTAGATCTGCAGCAAGAGACATGATCTGTTTATCAGAGGAGGGGGCCTGAGCAGTAGTTTAGGATGGGCCTTGGCCTGGCTGGCGGCCTTAGCACGTGCAAAGGCCATGATGGACATGGATACAGGAGGCCTAGCAGCCCCACGTGCTGGTGTAACCTTGTCCACAGGAATGGTGTCGGGTAGATCCAGAACCTCGGTTTCTGGAGGAAAGTCAACAACCGGCACCGGAGTGGACTCCGAGACCGAAGGACGAGTTACCGCTGTGTTGTCGGCCTGGAGCGGTTGGATTACCACTTCTGAAGGGACCGAAGCACTCGCGGAGGGTTTAGGAGGAGTATCGGTGGATGACGCGGGTTGAGGATGTCGGTCCCGGTCCTTACGTTTTTTGGAAGATTGAGTTGTCGGTTGATCCGACGGCATGATATAAGCAAAAGAATCACCGAAAAAGTCTTCGGCAAATTCTGCCCGGCGCCTGAGAGTGCGCTTATTAAAGCAAGCACAGGCCGAGACGTCGTGGTCTGGGCCCAGGCAAGGCAGGCAAAGAGAATGGAAGTCCTTATGAGGTATTTGTTTACCACAAGACAAACAATTATTAACTTTCTCAATTTGTTCTGACATAGGCTGAGGCAAGAAAAAATGTTCCCCAATGGGGTACTTAGCTTTTAGATGACTTCTTACTGAAAACACAGGAGCTGACCGACCGGCACTTGCGAACTGCTTCTGCTTCGGGCACCGCGGCAAGAAAGACTGGAGAAGATGGCGTCGGCCGATGCCTTTATACTCCAGCCGTTCTGACGGAGAGGAGGCGACACCAGCCGACGCCGGACCCAGACTTTGGAATCCGGCCGACTGAGGGCTGCCTGAGGCAGGACAACCCATATGTTATGACTGCAGTTGCATTCTTGAAGGACATCAATAAATCATACTTCCCATTCTACCCGAAAACATAGGTTGGGGGCTTGGAGGGAGTGGCTGTGAAGAGAATTGAAAAAATTGAAAATGCAGATAGAACATTATGGTAAATACATAACTTCTTTATTTGATATGGTAAATTTTTCATTTCTTCCTCACATATGGGACAGATTCCCCAGCTACATTCATCCTGGGTGGACTCATGGAAGAATAGTCCTCAGGACCATTAAACCAAAGGAGGCTCTTCCCCTGGAGACTAAATCCAATGAGTGATAAAAGGTATGATGATTTGTCTAAGTGGCCACTGCACAAATTTCATCCATGGATACATTACTCTGAAAAACTGCTGAAGTTGTCATGGCCCTGGGTAAATGACCCCAAACAGGTCTACAAAGAACTAGACCTTGTCTATTGTAGATGAATGTAATGTAGTCAGATAATCATTTTGGACACTGGTCATTCCTTTCTAGGACTTAAAAAGAAATTAACAATTGACCTGCCTTCCTAAATTGTTTCATCCTGTGCAAATAACGCAATTGTCTATGAACATCCAATAAAGGCAATACATATTCTCCTTTATTAGTGAGGTTAGGAATGAAGACGGGTAAGTTAATGGTTCGAGTTATTAGTCTCAGAAACAACTTTAGGTAAAAAAAAGAATTGGTATGAAAGGGAAAGTACAGTTGTGTACACTTACCATAAATGTAGATGTTCGAGTGTATTCACTGTTGCAGTCATCACATTTGGGTTATCTGCCTGCAGGTAGTCCTCAGTCTGCCTGAATACCAGAGTCTTGGGATTTCTGTGTCGGAAGCTGTTATAAAACATGCAGCCAATGCCATCACATCTGTTTTTCTTGCCCCAGATGTCAGGTGCCCCCAAAACAGGACACAATTACATGGTATGGAACACCCCCAGCAAAAAGCAAATACACATGATATAAGACATGTCAAAGAAAAAAGATAGGTAGAAGTAAAGAGAAGTCAGGGGGCTGGAGGGAGGGTAACCAGGACTGCAACAGTAAATACACTCGAACATCTACATTTATGGTAAGTGTAAACAACTGTACTATGTTCTTCATGTTTCACTATTGCAGCCATCACATTTGGGTTGATTCCCAAAGTTAAGGAAAGGTGGAGGTAGTTAAGAAGCATTCGGGCTGGCAATCAGGCCCTGTAAGACTGCTGTGGCAAATCCAGCTCTGGATTTAGAAAAGATAGGTAAGTGGTAATGCTTGGTGAAAGTGTGTACAGAGCTCCAGTTTGCAGCTTCCAGGATGCACCTGGCAGGAACTCCCCTGAGGAATGCTGTAGAGGTTGATGTAGCACTAGTGGAATGTGTTCTGATCCCCTGTGGGGTAGGTTTCCCATGATGCTTGTAGCAGAAATGAATGCAGTGTGCTATCCATTTAGAAATGGTTTGCTTTGAAATGGCCTTGCCCTCTGCCCCTGCAGCAAAGCTGGTCAGATTTTCTGAAAGGCTTAGTCCTGTCCAGATGGAACCTGAGCTGCTTGTACATGTCCAGAGAGTGCAGTATCCTTTCCCCTTTATTCTGAGGATTAGGGAAAAAAGTTGGTAAATTAATGGATTGGTTTAAAGCCACACTAGATACCACCTTGGGCATAAATAATGGGTTCGTCCTGAGGGAGACCCTGTCCGCATGGAAGATAATGAAGGGTTCCAAGGCCATAAGGGCCTGCAATTCAGACACTCTTCTTGCTAAAGTGATGCCTAGAAGTAAAGTCGTTTTCCATGAGAGGAATTTTAACTCAGCTGTGGCAGCAGGTTCAAAGGACGGAAGCGTGAGCTTTTCCAATACAAAGTTAAGGTCCCAGGCAGGAGTGGGAGCTCTCCTGGGGGGGTCTTAAATTCTTGGCTCCTCGCAGGAACTGTTTGAGCAGAGGATGAGAGAAAAGGGGCGGGTCAGTATTATACTGAGCTGAGATGGCAAAGGCATTAATCTTAACTGAAGAGAAGGACAGACCCTTCTGGAGCATTTCTGTTAAGTAATCTAGTACATGAAGTTGGGCACAGTTGTGTCCATTTCCTGAGACTGGCTCCAGGAGCAGTATGTTTTCCACTTTTCCGAATAGGATTTTCTACTACTAGGCCTCATTGCCTCAAGAATGGCATCCAGCACCTGCTTACTGAGTTTCTGGTGAAGAATTCAGAGGATGAGCCAGGCTGCTAGGTTCAGGGTCTGTAGCTGAGGGTGCAGAATCTGGCCCACCTGCTGGGACAGCATGGAAGGATTCTGAGGCAGATGCCATGGTGGCAGCACTGTCAGGCTGTGCAAAAGAGGGTACCAGGGCTGACATGGCCAGGCTGGTGCAATCAGGATTGTTCTTGGCTTGTCCTGTTTGATCTTTAGTAGAACCTTCGAGAGGAGGGGTAGAGGGGGAAAGGCATAGACTGAGAGGTTTTTCCAGGTGAAGGACAGGGCATCCACTTTCCAAGCTTGGCTGTGGAGAGTTCTGGTGCAATATTTGCTCAAGTGATAGTTCTGAGGGGAAGCAAAAAAGTCCACCTCTGGTTCCCCCTACCTGTTCCTCAAAAGCTTGAATATTTTGGGTTCCAGTTTCTACTCGTGTGGGTCCATGAGAGTTCTGCTTAAGTCGTCTGCCAGTGAATTTAGTTTGCCTGGAAGGAATTGAGCTTGCAGGTGCATTTGGCTACTCAAGGCTGTGCTCCACAGAGCCATGGCTAATCTGCAGAGTGGGTAGAAATAGGTTCCCCCCTGCTTGTTTATGTACCACATAACTGTGGTGTTGTCTGTCTTTACAAATAGTTGTCCTGGAAGAATAAGGTCTTTGAAGGCTGTCAGAGCATTCTGTACAGCTAACATTTCTTTTTGACTGATATGCAGGTGCATTTGCTTTGGGTTCCATTTGTCCTGAATGAGCCACCCATGCATAGTCTGCTGCGTCTGTTGTTAGAATTTGGGAGGCAGGGGGTAGAGTGAAAGGGAGTCCCTTGTTGTGGTTGCACGCCTCTGCCCATCAATGGAACTCTGTCCTTAGGCAAGGAGTGATAGGAATCATTGTTTCCAGGTCCTGAGAATGTTGACACCAAAGACTTTTTAGGTACCAATGAAGTTTCCTCATATGCAGTCTTGCATATGGAATTAACATAATGCAAAAGGCCATGAACCCCAGGGCTTGCAGTATTTTTCTTGCAGATAGATGGGTTTTGGTGGCCAGTAGATTGAAGTAGTTTGTCAAATAAATTTGTTTCTCTGGAGTGAGGAATGCAGTCTGGGAAGTTGTGTTCAAGCCTGCTCCTAGGAATACAGTCTGTTGGCTGGGTACCACCTGTGATTTCTTTTCGTTGATGGTGTACCCCAGTGAAGTTAGAAGTCTCTTTACAAATGTCAGGTACTGTAGTAGCAAGTCCTATCTGCTCACTGCATCAGGCAATCATCCAAGTATGGGTAAATCTGAATTCTTTTCTGCCTGTAATATGCAATGGCTGGAGCTAGGCACTTTGTGAATACCCTGGGCACAGTAGATAAGCCAAAGGGAAGTGCAGAGAACTGATGGTGCATACAGCCTGCTCTGAAGCGTAGGTATTTCCTGCAAGATTGCCTTATGGGAATGTGCGGATAGGCTTCTTTTAAGTCTAGGGTTGCTAGCCAGGAGTCCTTCGCTAGCATAGGAAGCAGCTGTTGGAGAGTTAGCATTTTGAATTTTGGAACTACCAGAAAGGTGTTGAGAATAGACAGATCCAAGATAGGACACCAAGAGTTTTCTTTTCTGGGAACCAGAAACAGTTTGGAATAAAAGCCATGTCCCCTTTGTTCTGCTGGGACAGGTTGAATAGCCTTGATAGTGAGAAGAGAAAGTACTTGCTTTTGGGCCTCTGCCCACTGGTTTTGGGGGAGGTTTGGCCATCCGCTTAGGGTCGGGAGTGAGTGGAAGTGGAATCTGTATCCCTGGGAAACAATGTTTAAGACCCATCTGTCTTGGGTAATGTATTCCCAGTTTTTGGCATGCAGGGCAAGTTTCCCTCCTAAAGGTGCAAGTACTTCGGCAAGGCTTGGAAGAGGCAAGGATAAGTCATTGTGCAATTTTACCATAGGATGGTGGCTTACTACTCCCTGTTTTGGATGTGGCAGCACTCCATTGCTTAGATCTGTGCATAACCAGAGAGTGAAGTGGTAGTCTGCTGCCCCTGGGCTTGGACGGAGAAGGCCTAGAAGGGACTGGAAAAGACAGTTTTTTGAAGGACAATGTCCAGTGAATCTAGGTGGCTGTACTTGTAAGAAATCTTTAACAGTTTGCATAGATTTAGCTTTCTCCTCCATCCTTTTGAGGACCTCTTCTGCTTTATTGCCAAATAAACACTCTTGGTTTAATGGTGCATCCAGTAATTTTGCTTTGACATGATCTGGCAAGTTTTGTTCCTTAAGCCAAGCATGCCTTCTAAGAACCGACACAGTGACAGCAGCCCTGCAAGATGCTTCTAAGGCATCAAAACCACACTGCAAAGTATGTTTACCAACTTGGGTTGCAGAATGCATTAACTCTTGTAAATCTTTGTGTTCTGCACAATCAGGAATCAACATAATTTTCTGTTTAATTAGCTCCATAATATGCTGCTGATACTTTAACATATGAAACTGGCAATTTAAAGCCCTGATGGCAAGAGTAGCAGAGGTGTATACTTTCTTACCCCATCTGTCTAAAGCCCTAGAATCCCTGTCTGAAGGGGTAGGAATTTTGGCAATGGTAGCCTTAATGCCTTTAGGTCCCTGGGAAATGGTCTCTGAATCCACAGTTGGATTCTTAAAAAGGAATTTGTGGGAGTTAGGTGCTCTATAGTACCTGTCAGGTTTCCTGGGAGCTGGAGGCAAAGTATCAGAGGTAAGGCTGGATTTTAAGAAGACATCACCTACAATTTCCAGAACAGGAGGGATAGCTAGAGGCCTGTGCTGAGGCAAGTTTAAAAATTCTCTGAGTCTCTTTTTGGACTGAGTAGTCCTGGCTCTCCCAGCGGAAATGCTCTTTAAGGGTATACAGGGTTTCACCAAAAGAAAAATCTTCTGGAGGGGAAGCAGAGGGAATGGAATCCTCTGCATCAGAATCCTCATAGGTAGATAAGGGTATGTCCTGGTAATAAGAAGGATCACAGTTATCAGATTCCTGATCAGAAGAATCAGAAGGAAAATCAGTTCTTGGTCTCTTTGAGGGGGAAGGCTGACTTCCCCTAAATAAGGCAATGAGGTCTTCAGCTATTCTAAGCATTTGTTTTTGTGGTATGTGGGCCTGAGAATGCGCTTTGGTCATCGGTTTCCTAGGCATAGTGCGAACGTTAGGCCTGAGAAATTCTGTATTTTTGGTTTGAAACAAAGTCGTCGGTTTAATATGAAAATTGGAAGGCCTGACTACACCCTCATAAGCCAGTGCTTGCACAGAGGCTCTGGACCCATCCAAGGTAGAGACATCTGCAGGTTCCATAGTCAAAGAAGCATCTCGCGGCATACCATACTCTGAATGGGTCTCAGTAGAGGCCTGCGAATCTGTAAAAGCGGGTATCAAGGGCTGCGAAAGCGCCTGAGTACTGGAGTAATAGTAGCGTCGCCGGCAGTTTTGGACCTATGTGGTCTGTCTCTGTCTTTATCCTTATATTTTTGAGGAAGATCGGTAGTCGGATGGCTTATCGAAGCTATACCGGAGTACAGAGATCGACAGTGAAAGAATTTAGCTCCAAAAATTGCCTGACAATGAATAGTTCGTGCATTGAACAAGGCGCAAAACCAAAAGCGAGGGACGTCGTGGTCTGGGCCTAAACAGGTAACACACTAAGAAAAAAAATATCTGTGAGGTATTTGCTTTCCACAGGCAAGACAATTATTAATTTTTTCTGACATCGATTAGAGCAAGAAAAAAGGATCCCCAACGGGGGTACACACTGTTCAGTCCAGATTACAAACCTCCCTTTGCTCCTATACAGCTTTTGAGTGGATTGCTTATGGAATGTTATCAAAATAGGATGGACTGGGGAGGAGAGCACAGGTTGTCTAGCTATAAATGTAATTGGAGGAACCAAGCAGTCAGCATGAAGTTGGACAGACTGGGATGAACCATTTTTGTCAGGTGTGACAAAAGATCTGGAGTGAGTTGCAGAACCCATATTTTTTCCTGTAGGTGAGGCCAAAGGAGGGGAAAGCAGATTTGTTGAGGCCAAAACGGAGAAATGAGAATTACTGCTCTCTTCAACCAGTTTGCTTTCTGGAGAAATTTGGGAATCAAGGGGAAAGTGGGAAAGGCGTACCAGAGACCAGGAGGTCAATCATGTGTGACAGCATCCCTCAGGGAGATTAGAGCAAAGTAGCTGCTGCATTTGTTGTTTAGAAGGGATGCAAAAAGGTCACAGCAGGGTTGGCTCCATCTGTGGAAAATTTCTTCTGCTACTTTCGGGTTGAGGGAACACACGTGAGGCATGAGAATGGATCTGCTCAACTTGTCCGCAATCATACTGGACCTTCTTGGAATGTGCGTTGCTGTAAGAAAATGGTTTGATGAGATTGCCCACTGCCACATTCTGAGCAGTTCTCGACACAGGTTGTATGATCTGGATCCTCCTTGGTTGCTTCTGTACCAGACCAAAGACGCTGACTGAATTTCCACTATGCCCAGAAGAAGAGCAGCCTGAAAGGTCTGCAACACTAGAAGCACTACCCTCATCTGTGGGATGCTTATGTGTAAAATGGCCTCATCGGAAGACAAGGTGCCTTGAACAGTGTTCTCCAGATAACACCCCCCCCCATCTGGGAAGTATCCGTGGTCACAGTCTAAGCATTTGTTTTTGAGGCATGTGAGCCTAAGAATGTGCTTTGGTCGTCGGTTTTCTAGGCGTAGTGTGAGCTTTAGGCCTGAGGAATTCGGTATTTTTAGCTTGAAATGAAGTCATCGGTTTGATATGAAAATCCGTAGGCCTGAATACACCCTCAGAAGCTGGTGCCTGCACAGCGGCTCCGGACCCATCCAAGGTAGAGACATCCACAGGTTCATTAGTCGAAGAAGCATCTCGCAGCATACCGGACTCCGAATGGGTCTCAGCAGAGGCTGAGAATCTGTAGAAGTGGGTATCAGGGGCTGCTAAAGCACCTCACTGAGTACCGGCGGACTGGCAACTAGCTTAATGGAAGCGTTGTCTGCAATTTTGGACCTATGCGGTCTGTCTCTGTCTTTATCCTTATGTTTTTTTGGAAGATCAGTAGTCGGATGGCTTAACAAAGCCATTTCGGAGTACGGAGATCAAGAACTAAAGTATTTAGCTAAAAAAATAGCCCGGCAAAGAATAGTTTGGGTGTTGAACAAGGCACAAAACCGAAAGCGAGGGACGTTGTGGTCTGGGCCTAAAGTGACACAGTAAGAATGAAAATCTCTATGAGGTATTTGCTTTCCACAGGCAAGACAATTATTTTTTTCTGACATTGGTTAGAGCAAGAAAAAAGGATCCCCAACGGGGTACTTATCTTTTTGAAGACTTCAGTTCTGAAAATCGAAAATGAAAATTTCAGGAGTCGGCCGACTGGCACTTGCAAACTGCTTCTGCTTCGGACACCGCACAGCAAGAAAGAATGATGTAATGGCATTGGCTGCATGTTTTATACCCCCGACGTCATGGAAGAAGCGACAGCATCCGACGCAGAAATCCCAAGACTCTGGTATTCAAGCCGGCTGAGGGCTACCTGCAGGCAGATATCCCCAAATGTGATGACTGCAACAGTGAAACACGAAGAACATCCACCAGGTCTCTTAAGGAAAGAATTTATGAGCACATCTCTGCAATAAGGAAAGATAAGTTACATAATGCACTAGCTAAACGTGCATGAACATCATGACCATTATTTTAGATTTGGAATATTGCAGCAAGTGCTTAGTAATGATAGAGGTGGTCCCTGGGAATTACAACTGGAAAAGGCGGAGTTAATATGGCAGCTTATGCTTCATTCTTATGCATGGCCTGGACTTAATGATCTCTGCAGTATTAATAGTATTTTAAAATTAAAACATTAAGTAGATATGGGTTGCTTCAGTAATCATAACACGTTTTGTTTCAGTTAATAAATGAATATATATTTTTATGCATATAAACGTATATTTAGCTACCATCTTAGGCAGCTAATTATAATTTTAAATTTATATAACTGCATATATTGTACTTGGTTTATTTAGAATATTTAGTAATATATATAAATATTTACTTATTTGTGAATAATGATACATGCAATGGGGGAAGTAGCATATCATTTAGGTTCATGATGTCATTTCCTGTAGATCGTGGTGTTATTTAGGTCCGTGATGTCATTTCCTGTAATAAAAAAAGGGTGCCAAATTTTAAACTATTTAACTGTTGTAAATGTGTTTTACTGATTTTGTCTGATGAAGTTTACTAATGCAGTAAATGAAAAGCGCTCTTTTCTGGCTATACTACTCAGACAAGCTCCTCGTGGTCCTGCAGTGGTCCTAGCTACAGAGAACTCAGAAAAGCGACTAATTTCTGGATTTAAGTATCTTTGCTGTTTTTTTGCTTGGAATAGCTTCTCTAGCTTACCCTTAACAAGCTTAAACTGTTTTTATAGCTGTTTGCTGCATTAATTTAAAATCTGAACTTAAAGTTACTTTTTAGTCGAATTTGATCGAAAGTTTGCTTGTTTGTTTAATTTAACTGTTGAGGCTGCCCACTAAAGTGTGCTAGCCTGTGTAACTGATTCATCACTGTTTCTGTATTTTCTGTGTGTTTCTATCAAAAAAACAAAAAAAGAATCCTTGTTTTCCCGCCTCTCCTCGACTAGTTTAGACAAGTTTACAGGCATTGCTGTATTCTGGGCTGTGGTGTAGTTCCTGTGTTGTCCATTACCTTACTTGGATAGAAGGAAATTTCTTTGCTCACCAGTGGGAGTGGGGAGCCTTGAGCAGCCTACCTGTCCCTGTAGGAAGTGACCTCAGCACAAGAGCTGTAGTAATTGGTTGTTTTGGACCATTTCTAGCTCTTTTGTAGTTCCCTGTTTAAAATCCGCCTCTGGGCATTTTTTTCTGGCTATACTACTCAGACAAGCTCCTCGTGGTCCTGCAGAGTGGTCCTAGCTACAGAGAACTCAGAAAAGCGACTACTTTCTGAATTTAAGTATCTTTGCTGTTTTTTCACTTGGAATAGCTTCTCTAGCTTACCCTTAACACGCTTAAACTGTTTTTTTAGCTGTTTGCTGCATTAATTTAAAATCTGCACTTAAAGTTACTTTTTAGTCGAATTTGATCGAAAGTTTGTTTGTTTAATTTAACTGTTGAGGCTGCCCACTAAAGTGTGCTAGATTGTGTAACTGATTCATCATTGTTTCTGCATTTCCTGTGTGTTTCTATCAAAAAAACAAAAAAACAAAAAAAAATCCTTGTTTTCCCGCCTCTCCTCGACTAGTTTAGACCAGTTTACAGGCATTGCTGTATTCTGGGCTGTGGTGTAGTTCCTGTGTTGTCCATTACCTTACTTGGATAGAAGGAAGTTTCTTTGCTCACCAGTAGTTGTGGGGAGCCTTGAGCAGCCTACCTGTCCCTGTAGGAAGTGACCTCAGCACAAGAGCTGTAGTAATTGGTTGTTTTGGACCATTTCTAGCTCTTTTGTAGTTCCCTGTTTAAAATCCGCTTCTGGGCGTTTTTTTTCTGGCTATACTACTCAGACAAGCTCCTCGTGGTCCTGCAGAGTGGTGTTAGCTACAGAGAACTCAGAAAAGTAACTACTTTCTGGATTTAAGTATCTTTCCTGTTTTTTTGCTTGGAATAGCTTCTCTAGCTTACCCTTAACAAGCTTAAACTGTTTTTTTAGCTGTTTGCTACATTAATTTAAAATCTGCACTTAAAGTTACTTTTTAGTCGAATTTGATCGAAAGTTTGCTTGTTTGTTTGTTTAATTTAACTGTTGAGGCTGCCCACTAAAGTGTGCTAGCCTGTGTAACTGATTCATCACTGTTTCTGCATTTTCTGTGTGTTTCTATCAAAAAAACCAAAAAAATAATCCTTGTTTTCCCACCTCTCCTCGACTAGTTTAGACCAGTTTACAGGCATTGCTGTATTCTGGGCTGTGGTGTAGTTCCTGTGTTGTCCATTACCTTACTTGGATAGAAGGAAGTTTTTTTGCTCACCAGTGGGAGTGGGGAGCCTTGAGCAGCCTACCTGTCCCTGTAGGAAGTGACCTCAGTACAAGAGCTGTAGTAATTGTTTGTTTTGGACCATTTCTAGCTCTTTTGTAGTTCCCTGTTTAAAATCCGCGTTTGCGTGGCTTTGCGCGATTGTGCGCATAGCGCAGCGCTGGTTAAACATGGTTAAACTTCTTCTGGCTCCGCCAAGTCTGCTCTTCAAATTTTCCCTTGAGGAAGCTCTACTCTTAGTATAATCAGACTACTCGCTATATTATAAGCCTAGCACTTGTTCTCAAAACTTCTCTACTAAGTAAGCACTCTCATACTAAGTAAGCACTACATCCACCTACCACCCCTGTGAATATCTACTTCCCTTAAAGGCACAACACTCCCTTATACTGTTCTAGCATGTCGAGTGGTAGATTGCTGGCGCCCTCTCCAGTTCAACTGGTTAATCTGGGTATCTTGAGACAATGCTACAATTGTCTCATGTACACAGACATCCCTCTCCTCCTCCCAACAAACACAAATACATGTGAGAGATGCAACTATATAGCCAAACTGGAGGCTGAACTCTCTCAACTCAGGGCTGGCATGACCAGACAGGAGGAGATGGTAACCACACACACAACAAACCCAGTCCCACATAGACCTACCACAACTGCAAACCAAACACATAAAAACACAAAGACATACTCGGAATCTCTAATAAAAAACTTACCAAAACAACGGAGGCTCCCAAAGCAGACATCCAAAAATCCACCACCTCAAAACAAAACACATGCAACACATACTTCAATAAATCAGTGTGTCAACCAATCACAGCCCTTAAGGCCAAACACCATGCCTGATACACTAGTAATAGGTGACTCTATAGTCAGACACACTGATGTCCCGCTTACCAGGCTGAACAAGGAGAGGGTGACTGTGAGCTGCCTATCGGGAGCTAGGATCCGCCACATAACACACGCACTCAGATCACTCCAAAGCAAGTACAAATATGATTCTGTCATTGTCCATGCTGGCGTGAATGACCTGAGACGTACCTCCCTGGACTACATGAAAAGAGACATAGAGGAGCTCTCTGATTATGTAGCCCAGGCTGGTATGACCCTGACCCTGAGCAACATCTTGCCCTCACCAAGAATGATGCCGCAATACAAAGACAAGATGATCAGCTTTAATAACTGGCTCAAGTACTGGTGTCATTCTAAGGGGATCCAATGTCTGTCTGCCTGGGATGACATGTTGGACAAGCCACGCTACTTTGCAAGGGACGGCTTGCACCTGTCACCACTGGGCTTCCGGATATTGGCCAAGGCTCTTGCCATCCCCATAGTGCCTTTTTTAGGCAAGGCTCAAAAGACAAACCCACCTCCTTAGAAAACAAAAATGAAAAAAAACTAAGGGTAATGCTGCTCAACGCCAGAAGTCTAAATCTCAAGATGCAGGCACTCGATGCACTCCTCAGTATGGAGAACATCGACGTCTGTGCAGTAACTGAAACCTGGTTCAAGGCTCCTGAGAGCACCCCAGCGCTACCAGGCTATACCTCAGATCATGCTTTTCGCCCCAAAACCCGGGCGAACCACAAAGGAGGGGAGTGTCCATATTCATCAAGGACACCCACACCTCCAGGTTAGTAGCAACAAATGAAGCATCAGAGACCATACAGGTGCAACTAACCATAGGCAAAACTGCTATACAACTGGTAGCATGTTACAGACCACCCTCCCAATCTCAGGAACCCCACTCAGCCTTCCTGAAGACATTGGAGGATATGAATGTATCACAAAATACCATCATACTGGGAGACTTCAACTACCCAAACATAGATTGGGTACATTATTCTAGCCCTAACACCCTAGCCCTAAGGTTCCTGGAATTCATAAATTCAAATGCACTGGAACAACTAGTCACCTCTCCCACTTGGGGAGATAATATACTAGACCTGATCATCACAAACATGGGGACAAAATGCTCCACACCGGAGGTATACCCCTCACTGGTGAGATATGACCACAGGCTGGTCACCCTGGATGTACATATCCCACCTCCACCCCCAGCACAAAAGACCACAGTGAAAAACTTCTCAAAGGCAGACTTCACTCTTCTTAAGACTGAGATGGTATCCTTTAAGCCCACTGGGCCAGTGGATACCACATCCCACAATGCTGAATCCTTCACAAATGCTTTCTATGGACATCTCCAAGAATGCATGGATCATGCAATCCCAAATAAATCCAATTCCCTCTCCACCAAAGGCAAGCGTCCTGTCTGGTGGACTTCAGCCATTAACAAATTGTATAAAAAGGAAGGAAGCTACTGCACGACAGAGCAAAATTCCATAAAGGGAAGACATCTCTGATCAACATTAGCAGAAAACTATGTTCTCTCATAAAAACATCCAAGGCCAACTTTGAGAGAAAAATCGCCAAGGACACTAAAGATAACCACAAAGCCTTCTTCAGCTATGTTAGAAACCTGGGCGGAAACCCTCAGATATGCTAGAGTTAGTTCACAACAACAAAAAATACACTGAACCCACAGATATTGCCAACATTCTGGCTGACAGGTTCAGTGCAAATTTCTCCCCTCCCTCACCCCCAAAAGAAGAAATACTTATCCCAGCTGAATGTAATCTCCCTGTCATCTCAGATGTCCAAGTGAGAATCGCCCTCAACAAAGCTAAAAACACAGCATAAATGGGGCCTGACGGTATCCCTGGTTGCATGCTACGTGAACTCCAAGAGGAGCTAAACCCGCACATAAAAATGCTATTTAACCTCAGCCTTACTACAGGATATGTACCTGAACACTGGCGTACAGCAACAGTGGTCCCACTCCACAAAGGGGGTACCTCTACAGACCCTGGGAACTACCGCCCCATAAGCTTAACCAGCCTGGTCTGCAAAGCTATGGAAAGAATCATTATGGAACTCATAAACAGAGACATAGGGGACCTACAGACACTTGACCCCACCCAGTTCGGCTTTGTAAAGGGCAGATCCTGCCTTCTGAACCTGGTTGACTTTTTCGAAACAGTCACTAGAGCCATTGATGAGGGCAAAGCAGTCCATACAGCCTACCTGGACTTGGCTAAGGCCTTCGACACAATACCCCACTCAGGCATCATAGATAAGCTCACCAGCTTAAACGTAAACCCTTATGTCACTAGATGGGTTGCAAACTGGCTAAAGGACAGAGCCCATAAAGTTAAAATCACTGGAGCAATGTCAGACTCAAAGCCAGTCACAAGTGGTGTCCCACAGGGATCTGTCCTGGGACCCCTCTTGTTCGGCATTTATTTCTCAGATGTTAAAGCAAACATGGGAGGGTTGTGGCTGACAAAGTTCGCAGATGACTGCAAACTAGGCACCATAGTCGATACACCAGTGGACACATACATCCTACAAAAAGGCCTCACAGAAACGGACAACTGGTGCCGGAGTCACTGCCTTAAACTAAATGCCAAAAAATGTATAGTCATCCCCTTTGGGAAAAACAAAGTACCTACAAATTATCACATAGACAGCAACCCACTGAGTACGGAAAAAGTAATCAGAGACCTAGGGACCAAGTCGACAGCGACCTCTCATTTGACACCCACATTGCCAAAGTGGTTAGAAAAACATTCTACCTTGCACACCTCATCATGAAGGGTTTCACATCCAGATCTAAGGACGTCATTGTTCCCCTATACTCCTCCCTCATCAGACCCATGATTGAGTACAATGCCCCATTTGGTATGTACCTCACCCTGCATTTGCAATAGCTGGAGAGACCACAAAAGTACCTCACCAAGAGGATCAAGGGTCTCCAACATATGTCTTATTCTGCCAGACTAAAGAAACTCCAGCTCTATTCAGTAGCATTCCGCCTGCTCAGAGGTGATCTCTGCCTGACGTACAAGGCCATGTCCAATCAGAATCTGATGGACATGCTCCACCTCAAAAAATCCAAATCCATCAGGACCATGAGAGCTAAAGACTTAAACCTCGGCACAAGTATGAATAGGACATGCTGGTGGGATAGATTCATAACCCAGAGGCTTCCCATGCTTTGGAACAGGATCCCAGTTCATGTTAGGCAGAGCCCCTCACTGACTCTCTTCAAGAGAAATCTTGATGAGTGGATGGGAGATCATAAGTTTACCCCAGGGGTCACATCTGTGTCACTGCTAGACAGGGGCACAGTAAACTAATTCTATTATATAAGGGGGCCTTCATTGTGTCACTACTTGACAGAGGCACAGTATTCTAAATCTATTCTGTGCATTTTTGTGCATTTTTGTACCATTTCATGGGGTGGCGAAAACCACATAACTATGGCTAGGCTTGCAAATGCCCCAGGGCAAATAGCCTAGTACTAAACTATGAAACTATGAAACTATACGACTCTTTCCTTATTCCATAGCCAGTATTGTGCTTGTTTTATAGTAGTTTCTGAATTTGGATAACTGCCTGATCCCCTTGCCTGGGTGGAACGTCCGGGAATTCTTCTGTTGAGAGAGGGTCTTGGGACAATGGAATTAGGTATCCTCTGGATATTATCCTCTGCATCCATAAATCATTGATTACTTTTAGCCAGGTTCTCCAGTGCAGGGATAGTCGACCCTCAATTACCTCTACAGGCAGACAAGTGGGCCTCCTTTCAGGAGAGCTGGAACAGTCTCCTAAAAAATGTCTCTCTAGACCCCTGGTTTTACAGGCCTCCACTGCTGAGAAGGCAGCGTCTTCCAAAATTGATCCCCCTCTGCCTCTTGGGAACCTCTTGCCACGTGTGTCCTAGAGTAAGACCTCTGATTTCTTTTACGACATTTTGCCATCCCCACTCTGACCTTTAGGGTATGGTCTCTGAGGGGCAGAAAAGAATACCCATGGCAGAAAGTGTCTTACCCTCCTTCCCACACCTGGATAGCATGTGTTTGTCCTTGGGACTGAAAAGGGACATTCCTTTTGTCAATGTTCCGTTTGACGAACACTTAAAAGTCTCTGCAAAGTCACACTGGCCCATTCAGGCAAAGCCTTTCACTGATATGCTGGAACCCGCCACTCAACTTGTTCCTTCAGCTGTATGAGCAATAAGCCTCATGGAAGAGTTCACTACAGAATGTAGAGTTGCCAGCTGGGAAACAACTTTCTCTCCAACTCCCTTAGCTACGGCTCTTCAAGGGTATCAGAGAGCTCCTTGATCAGAACCCTTTATAACCTAGTAAGATGGGAAAGGTAATTCAGCGATCGTAAGGTAAAAGTAGATGAAGAAAATACTCACTTCCCACATCTATCCACTGTCCTGGAATCCTTATTTGGAGGATGAATAGGGGAACTCTCTACCGATAGTTCATTTTTAGTAGCTGCCACCACCATGGCATCTACTGCAACCTCTTTTGTCCAAAAAGCTTTGTCGGCTGCTGCTGTGATAATCTTGTTTGTTGTCCAGTGAGTTGGCTCAATAGAATGTGGGCTCTCCCACACCCGCTGAGAGATTAATTCTATGAGCTCATCAGTGGGTGGAGTGACCCATGAGGTAGACGGTTGGGATCCAAAACCAACCAGGTACATCAGCTCCTCAGATGAAGGATTACTGGACTGCCAGCCACCTCTCTTTTAAAATCTCCAAGATGTCTCCAAAGGAGACATTCTCTGGAGGTGACTGGGGATCTTTCTCCCTACTCGAGTTCAGAGTGTTCTGTGGCTGACTTCTCAGTGGAGTCCAAACGCTTCCTCTTGCGGGTCCAATTCTGAGGGACCTCCTCAGCAGGACATCCTAGGGAGATAACAGAAGACGCAGGGGTAACCTGCAACCTACGGTCCCACTGTCTCTGCAGAACATCCTGCTCAGAAGATGTGCGCAGGGGGAGTAAATGGGACTGAGGATCCAAAGGTGGAGGTGAATTCCTAGTTGCAGAGGCAGATATGGCTCTCTCCAGAGCCCAGAAAGCTGACTGCTCCTGAGTGGAGAAGGAGTCGTCTCCAACAAGCCATGCTTACGAGAAGGGGTCCTCTCCAGCTCCAAAAACAGCTCACCTGGGGCTGAAGTCAGCACTGTGCTCACTTGAATGGAAGTGCACTTGAGGTCCACTAGGCTCGCTATGGCTTCAGGAGCTCTCCAGATCTGAGAAGGACGAAGAGCTCCTAGCAAATGTCTGATGTTCAGATCCGAGCAAGAAGTCACTGGATTTATCAGATCTGAGGGCTCTGAGACTTTCCCTGAAGTCAGAGGAGGAACCAAAGGGGGAGTGGATGGCTTGAATAAACCTAAGACCACTTGGGTTGAGGCCAAGGGGGACTTACTAATGCCCTGTGCCCACAAAATTTTCTGGACCACCCATTCCATGTCTTCTTCTGTAAGGCTTCTGGTAGAATAGGAAGAAGCAGCTGAAGGAGATTTTGGTCTGCTTAGAAAAAGAAACGGTCCTCTTGAAAGCACAGGGTCACAAAAGGGGAGTACAGAGTCCTTGGCAATGAAGTTATAGGTCTGAAAGGGCTGGAGATGGGATCCGGGTGCAGTGGCTCCAACTAATCCAGATCAGAGAGGCTCAGAGCTGAAGGAGCAAGATCAGAGGATGAAGCACTTGACGCCTAAGGCCCCGAACGAGTCACAGAAACTGAAGCTTTGGAAGATTTAGATCTCTGCTCCAAGGGATCTGATGGAGCAGAGGAAAGTCTCTTCTCTCTCTATCAGCAGATTTAAGAGACAGAAGAAGCTGGGTTTGAATGAGCCAACCTAGGTTTTACCACAGATTTTGAGGAACCACCAGAAATGGCCTCACTAAAAGAAGATGGTAATAACCCCTGAAGAATAAATTTACTCTTCCTTTCAACAAGAGCTTGGTGGTTGAAGGACTGTCGTATCGCACAGTCTTCCTGAAGATGATGTGGGCCCAGACAGTACACACAGTGTGTGCGTCACTGTAAGCCATTTTGTGACCACACCTAGTATATTTCTTGAAGCTCGTGGCTTATCTTGTTTCTTGGCCATGTGCAAGACAAAAGACCAGTTGTGTACCTACCATAAATGTAGATGTTAGAGTGTATTCACTGTTGCAGTCATTACTCTTGGGTTATCCTGCTGGCAGGCTACCCGCAGTCGGCCTGAATTCCAAACTCCTGGTCCGGCGTCGGTTGCTGTCGCCTCTTCCCTGATGTCAGTGCGACAGGGGTATAAAAGATGCAGCCGATGACATTTTCTTCAGTTTTTCTTGCCCCAGATGTCAGGTGCCCCCAAGAGGCTAGGCTAAAAAAAATTATGCCAATAAACATACATGCACTAAAGTAAACATTTCCTTCATCTACAAGCAAATACACCACATAGGTTGTATAGAATAGAGAAGTACAGATAAGACCCAGCAAAAGAAAGGGGGATGGTGGAAGGGTAACCTGAACTGCAACAGTGAATACACTCAAACATCTACATTTATGGTAGGTACACAACTGTACTATGTTCATCGTGTTTCACTGTTGCAGTCATTACTCTTGGGTTGAATCCCAAAGCTGAGGATGGGTGGCTGGGGCTAAATAGGATTAGGAGAGGCTATGAGGCCCTGCAGAACAGCAGTGGCAAAGCCTGCTCTGGATTTAGAGTAGAGAGGCAAGTGGTAGTGCTTTGTAAAAGTGTACACTGAACTCCAAGTTGCAGCCTCTAAGATGTCTTTGGTTGGTACTCTTCTGAGGAAGACTGCTGAAGTGGCTGCTGCTCTGGTTGAATGTGGCTTAATGCCCTTAGGCACTGATTTGCCATGTTGTGAGTAGCAGAAATGAATGCAATGGCCTATCCAATTTGAAATGGTCTGTTTTGAGATATCCTTTCCTTGTGATCCTGCAGCATATGCCACTAAAAGTTGCTCAGTCTTTCTGAAAGCTTTGGTTCTGTCCAAGTAGAAGCGCAGCTGTCTGTGTATGTCCAAAGAATGCAGAAGTCTCTCCCCTTGTTCTGTGGGTTTGGATAAAAGGTAGGCAAGTGAATGGTTTGTTTAAGGGCCCCAGTGGACACCACCTTAGGCATAAATGTCGGGTTTGTCCTCAGAGAAACTCTGCCTGGATGGAAAATGATAAAAGGTTCCACAGCCATGAGTGCCTGTAACTCCGAGACTCGTCTCGCAGAGGTTATTGCTAGGAGCAGAGCTGTTTTCCAGGATAAGAATTTTATATCAGCTGTTGAGGCTGGCTCAAAAGGAGGCAGTGTGAGTTTTTCCAAGACATAATTGAGGTCCCATGCAGGTATTGGTGCTCTCCTTGGAGGTCTTATGTTTTTGACCCCTCTGAGGTACTGCCTTATTAAAGGATGAGAAAAGATAGGTGGTTCTGTATTGTAATGGGCTGACATGGCAGAGGCATGGACCTTAATTGATGAAAAGGATAGGCTTTTGTCAAGCATCTCAGTTAAGTATTGTAAAATCTGAGGAATATTTGGTACAAACGTGTCAATTCCTTGTGCCTGGTTCCAAGCACAGAATCTCTTCCATTTTTCTGCATAAGATTTTCTGGTGCTGGGCCTCCTGGCCTCCAAAATAACATCCATCACAGCTTTGGAGAGAGGAGTGTTCTGAATGGCTACATTATCCACCATGCTGCCAGATTTAAGGTCCTGAGTTGGCTGTGCAGGATCTGACTGTTTTGTTGGGTCAGTAAGTGAGAAATCTGAGGCAATGTCCAGGCTGGACCTTGAGACAAGTTCTTTAGGATTGGGTACCAGTGCTGGCGTGGTCAGTCCGGGGCAATCAGTATAATTTTTGGCTTCTCTTGTCTGACCTTTAGGAGTACCTTGGGGGAGGAGAGGCAGTGGAGGAAAGGCATATACTGTTAGGTTTTTCCAGCTGAAGGATAAGGTATCCACTTTCCATGCTTGTTTGTGATAAGTCCTTGTGCAGAATCTCTGTAGATGGCAGTTGTAAGGGGAGGCAAATATATCTATGTCTGGGCATCCCCATTTCCTTGTTATCGTGCTAAAGACTTGTGGATCCAGTTTCCACTCGTGGGGATCCATGAGGTTTCTGCTTAGTTCATCTGCCAGAGTATTTATCTTTCCTGGCAGGAACTGTGCTTGCAGGTGAACTTGATAAGTCAATGCTGTGTCCCACAAAGTCATAGCTTGTCTGCAGAGGGGGTAGGAATGTGTGCCTCCCTGCTTGTTTATGTACCACATGACTGTAGTATTGTCCGTCTTTATCAGTAGTTGTCCTGGATGAAGTAGATCCTTGAAAGCTGTCAGGGCATTCTGAACAGCTAGCATTTCTTTTTGATTGATGTGAAGATGCATATGGCTTGTGGGCCATGTGCCCTGAATACATTTTCCTGCCATGTGGGCCCCCTAGGCGTAATATAATGCATCCGTTGTTAGTGTCTGCCTGGCTGTGGGTAAAGTGAATGGCTGTCCCTTGTTGTGGTGACGGCCTGTGCCTACCATCGAAACTTCTGGTGCAGATAGGGAAGGAGGGTAATTAATGTTTCCAGGCTGTGGCAATGTTGAGTCCAAACACTTTTTGGATAGTATTGTAGTTTCCTCATATGCAGTCTGGCATATGGAATTAACAGAATGCAGGATGCCATGAAGCCCAAAGCCTTCAGAATTTTTCTTGCAGATAACTGGGTCTTTGTTGCCAACATTTTGAAGTAAGAAGTCAGTTACGTTTGTCTGGCGTGAGATAAGCCATCTGGGCAGTTGTATTTAAGCTTGCACCCAGGAATATCATCTCTTGAGAGGGTACTAGTTTTGATTTATTTTTGTTTACTGTGTACCCTAGGCAAAGTAATCTTTTTACAAACGCCAGATGCTTTAGTAGAATGTCCTTGTTCTCTGCTTGAATAAGGCAGTCGTCCAAGTAAGGATATATTTGAATTCCTCTTTGCCTGCAAAATGCAATTACTGGTGCCAGGCATTTTTTGAAGACCCTGGGCACAGTAGATAAGCCAAAGGGCAGTGCAGAGAATTGGTAGTGCATTGAGCCAGCTATGAATCTGAGGTATCTTCTGCAAGACTGTCTGATTGGGACATGCAGGTATGCCTCTTTTAGGTCCAAAGTTACAAGCCAAGATTTGTTGCCCAGAATGGGCAGAAGCTGCTGCAGAGTCAACATTTTGAATTTTGGAACGTCCAGAAATGTGTTTAGAATAGACAGGTCCAGTACTGGTCTCCAGGCTTTGTCCTTTCTGGGTACCAAGAAAAGTCTAGAGTAAAATCCTTGTCCCTGCTCTTGCTGTGGTACTTGCTGAATGGCCCTCATGTCCATGAGGGATGAAACTTGCTTTTGTGCCTCTGCCCATTGATTGTGTCGCAGGTCTGGCATACCTTTTGCCCTTGGCAGGGTGTGAAAATGGAACCTGTAGCCCTGAGACACTATGTTCAAGACCTATTTGTCCTGGGTGATCATGTGCCAATTTTGTGAAAAAAGTGCTAGTTTTACCCCTAAGGGGGCTGCCAAAAGATAAGTGCTTGGTGCTGGCAGAGGAAAGTCATTGGGACTGTTTCCTGTATGGCTGTGATTTGTCTTCTCCACTTTTGGAGGTAGAAGCACCCCATTGTTTAGGCCTGTATGAGCCTTGGGGCTGGGATCTTCCTCTGGGGCATCTCTATCTGCCTCTTTGTGGCCTGTCTTTAAATGGAAAGGACCAATTCTTTGTAGGCCAGTTTCTGCTAAATCTGGGTGGCTGCACCTGTAAGAAATCCTTAACTGTCTGCATAGATTTCGCTTTGTCCTCCATTTTCTTCAACACCTCTTCTGCTTTAACACCAAACAAAGTATCATGCTGTAATGGAGCATCTAATAATTTTGCTTTAACATGATCAGGCAGATTCTGTTCCTTTAACCAAGCATGCCGCCTAATGACAGAACCCGTAACAGTGGCCCTGCAAGAGGCCTCCAGAGAATCAAAACCACATTGCAAAGTATGTTTTCCCACTTGTTCAGTTGCATGCAATAAATCCTGTATTTCCTTGTTTTCTGCACATTCAGAATTTGTTAACATTTTCTGTTTAAGCAGTGACATTAAGTATTGCTGATATTTAAGCATATGAAATTGACAATTTAAAGCCCTCACAGCCAAGGTAGCAGAAGTGTAAACCTTTTTCTCCCATCTGTCCAGTGCCCTTGAATCCCTATCAGAGGGGATAGGGTTTTTTGCAGTGGAAGCCTTGACCCCTTTGGGACCCTGAGAAATAGTTTCTGGGTCAGCAGCAGGGTTTTTATAAAGAAATTTATGTGAATCTGGAACCCTGTAGTATCTATCTGGCTTAACAGGTGCAGGAGTAAAGAGTCAGGAGACAGGCCGGACTCTGAAAATACATCATCTACAATGTCTAAAACAGGAGGGATAGCAAGAGGCCTGTGCTGAGGTAGTAAAAGAAAGTCTCTATGCCTTTTCTTAGATTCTGAGTAGTTTTGGCTCTCCCAGTGGAAGTGCTCCCTCATGGTATGCAGGGTTTCCCCAAAAGAATAATCCTCAGGAGGAGAGGCTGAAGGGATAGATTCTTCAGCATCGGAATCCTCATAGGGAGGGAGAGAGTATTCCTGTTCAGAAGAGGAGTCAGAGGAAATGGAAACCTGATCTGACGATTCATATTCTGTCTCTTGCCTAGGCCTCTTATCAGGAGGGGGATGGAAACCCGAAACCCCTGATCAAAGTAATTAGGTCTTCGGCCATTTTCCGCATCTGTTTTTTAGGCATGGAAGCCTGTCCATGGGCTTGCTGCACTTGTTTCTTTGTCTTTAGTGGTGCTTTAGTCTTTGCCTTTGAAGCCGTAGTCGGTTTTATATATAACTGTGTAGGCCTGAAAACACCCTCAGAAGCCGATGCCTGCTCAGCGACTCCAGACCCATCTGAGGGAATATTTTTCAAGTGTCCAATACCTTGAGTTTCCAGAGGCCTAGTCTGCTCCACTTGGGAGTCGGAAGCGGCCTGCGGCTCTGAGGTAGCGGGTGTTAGGGGCTGCGAAAGCGCCACACTGAGAACCGGCGAATTGGCGACTGGCTTAGAAGAAGCCTCGTCGTCAGTTTTGGACCTCGAATGCCTGTCCTTTTCCTTGCGTTTCTTGTGAATTGCGGTAGTTGGACGGCTATCCGACGACATTGTGTAATTAAATCTCTAGCCAAAGTAATGAAATGCAAACTCGTACCGAAGCTTAATAGTGCATTGGTTAAATCAAGCACAAAACCTGCAATTAGCAACGTCCTGATCAGGGCCTAAGCAAGGAATACAATAAGAATGGAAGTCCTTATGAGGTATTTGCTTCCCACAAGAAATACAATTATTAACTTTTTCTGACATCGGTCTGGAGCAAGAAAAAAGTTTCCCCAATGGGGTACTTAGCTTTAAATGAAGACTTCAGATCTGAAATTCGAACACAAAAATCTCAGGAGTCTGCCAACCGGCACTTGCGAACTGCTTCTGCTTCGGGTACCGCGCGGCAAGAAAGACTGAAGAAAATGGCGTCGGCTGCATCTTTTATACCCCTGGCACACTGACGTCAGGGAAGAGGCAACAGCAATAGACGCCGGACCAGGACTTTGGAATTCAGGCCGACTGCGGGTAGCCTGCCAGCAGGATAACCCAAGAGTAATGACTGCAACAGTGAAACACGATGAACATCAAAGGAAGCCGAGAGCACACAAACACACCCACCCACACAGACACAAAGATGGAGAATAATCAAAAGTAGAGGAGCTTTTTTTTGTTTTTGTTTTTTAAATAAGATTCATGGAAAAAGGGGAAAGGCCACTAATGACTGTAGTGCAAAAACAACTTAGGATATAATGGAAAGGGAAGAAAAGTAACATAATAAAAAACTGTTACTGTGGAGAAAAAAGTCTAGACAGATAAATGGGGAGGAAAGAAACTACTCTAACTACACAGGAGGAGGAATTACCCAAGAAAAAGGTTGAGAAAATTTAAAATATCAGCCGAAACAAACAAGAGCTACCGGTTAGATCATGTCTTCGCAAAGCAGCAAACGAGATCTGAAATAACAGGGAGAAGTGCAATGTAGGTAAGGGGAGGTAACCAAGAGTTTTGCTGGCAATGAGCATAGTAACGGCAGAGATGGAGCTGATGGTTCGAATCTGTACCCATACGTGAGGACGAAATGAAAAATTGACAATATCAGATCTAATGTCTGCACATGTCGAAGCTGAGATTTTTCCGGATTTACAGAGTTACCCAAGAAGCAATTAATCTCTGGCAGTTATGAGGGATTTCATCAATGCAGCAGCTAGGAGCCAGTCATGTAAGCAAAGGAAGACATGTATACCCTTGAGTTGCAGATGGGCAGTGTCTACATTCCATCCACTTGGTGAACTCCCAATGAATTGAGATCAGACTTAAGGGAAGGGCTCAGAACTGATACTGACCGTCTCTTACTGGAAATGCAGGAATCTCCTAGACTCCACTGCAGTCTTCATGTGTACACAGGTATCCTGGAGGTGCATCACATGCATACAGTTGTTTGCCTGTAAGCAGGAGGCTCTCTCTTGCACCATGACCACCCAGAATTGGGTCTTTATAACATATTGATTTAGGCCACTGAGATCCAGGATTTGCCCAAGGTCCTTAAACTCTGGACCATCTTTGGTCTGGTGATATCTTTTGGATGGTTCTTTTTTCTATAACCCCTCTCTCTCTCCTTGCTGCTCTGTGCAAGGGGAGCAGGGCATCCAGGAGTAGCAGAATCTGCTGATGTGGTGGGTAAGAAAAAATGTGTTGTACAGCCTCTGGACATTCTTCTCACCCATATGTCTTGTGTACTGAGTGAAGAGACAGCTGGCTCCCAACTGCCTCCAGATGGGAGGAGATGGGCAAACCGAGGGACATTAAGGCTGTTTCCCTGAAAAGGGACCCCCCCCAAATTCCTGGTTTTGAGGACCACCTCTGCCCCTGGGGTGGAATACATTAAAAGGGCCACATATGCCACAGCCACCTGTCAGAAGAGTTGTCAAAGAACTAATATTGGGATTTGTCAGTTGTGTGAGACCCTTTTGATTCCTGCTGTAGGTTCATAGTGAAACAAACCTTATTCCTAGGACTCCTGTTATCTTTCCATCATGCTCACTTTTCTGCAGTTTCTCCTTAATTTTAGGCCCAAACAGCGAGGTTCCATCACAGCAGACGCTGATGAAGGCTGGCTTAAAGTTGCAAAAGCAGAACCAGGCTTGAAAAGTACAGTTGTGAACACTTACCATAAAGTGTATTCACTGTTGCAGTCATCACATTTGGGTTATCTGCCTGCAGGTAGTCCTCGGTCGGCCTGAATACCAGAGTCTTGGGATTTCTGCGTTGGATGCTGTTGCTTCTTCCATTACGTCAGGTCGTCAGGGGTATAAAACATGCAGCCAACGCCATCACATTAGTTTTTCTTGCCCCAGATGTCAGGTGCCCCCAAAACAGGAAGCAATTACATGGTATGGAACACCCCCAGCAAAAAGCAAATACACATGATATAAGACATGACAAACAAAAAAGACAGGTAAAAGTAAAGGTAAGTCAGGGGGCTGGAGGAAGGGTAAAGTACAGTTTTGTACCTACCATAAATGTAGATGTCCGATAGGTATGCATCTGCAGTCCTTACATATGGGTTGTCCTGCCTCAGGCAGCCCTTCGGTCGGCCGGATTCCAAAGTCTGGGTCCGGCGTCGGCTGATGTCGCCCTTTCCCCGACGTCAGAGCACCTGGAGTATAAAAGAATCAGCCGACGCCATCTTCCTCAGTTTTTCTTGCCCCAGATGCCAGGTGCCCTCTAAGGAAGGCTAAATTTGGAGAAATGCAAAATATTCCAAACATTCACAGTAATAAAAAACAAACACACCATAATAGATATCACTCTTATAGCTAGCTGGGGTTAAGTACCCAAGAAATACCACAGAGGGGAAGGAGGGAGGGAAAACCTGACTGCAGATGCATACCTATCGGACATCTACATTTATGGTAGGTACAAAACTGTACTATGTCCTTCAAGGATGCATCTGCAGTCCTTACATATGGGTAGAATACCATAGCCAAGCTGGGGGTGGTAGGATCTAAGGAAATGATGGTGTAGCTAAAATGCCCTGCAGGACTGCCGTAGCAAAGCCTGCTCTGGATCTGGAATATAAGGGCAAATTGTAATGCTTGCTAAATGTATGCACGGAGCTCCATGTAGCAGCTTCTAAAATGTCCTTGGTAGCCACTCCTCTTAAAAAGGCTGTGGAGGTGGCTGTGGCTCTGGTGGAATGAGGCTTGATGTTAGCTGGCACAGTTTTTCCATGATAAGAGTAGCAGAATCTAATGCAATTTCCTATCCATTTTGAAATTGTCTGTTTGGAAATTGCTTTGCCTTGGATGCCTGCAGCATATGCTACCAACAGCTGGTCAGTTTTTCTGAAAGTCTTAGTTCTGTCCAAGTAGTAGCGTAACTGTCTGTGAATGTCCAGGGTATGCAGAAGTTTTTCTCCCTTGTTTTGCGGATCTGGAAAGAAGGCAGGCAGGTGAATAGCTTGGTTCAATGAGACCCTGGATACCACCTTTGGCATGAATGAAGGATTGGTTCTCAAGGAGACTCTGTCCTGATGAAAAATAAGAAATGGTTGTACTGCCATGAGTGCCTGCAATTCAGATACTCTTCTTGCTGAGGTTATGGCCAGAAGGAAGGCAGTCTTCCAAGACAGGAACTGTAACTCTGAAGATGCTGCTGGTTCAAAGGGAGGTAGAGTCAACTTTTCCAACATGAAGTTAAGGTCCCATGTAGGCACTGGTGGTTTTCTTGGAGGATTGATGTTTTTAATTCCTCTTAGAAACTGCCTTAGGAGAGGATGAGAGAAGACAGGTGGATCAGTATTGTATTCTGCTGAAATTGCTGAAGTATTAATTTTTATGGAAGAGTAAGAAAGGCCGTTGTGGAGCATTTCTGCCAAGTATTCCAGGATATGTGCCATGCTCATTACTGTGGCATCTAGGCCCTTTGCGGTGCTCCAAGTGTGGAATCTTTTCCATTTTGCTGAATATGCTTTTCTCGAGAAGGTCTGCGAGCTTCCATGATGATATCCTTCACTCTCTTGGATAGCTCTTCCTGGTGAGGAGTCAAGGTATTCTCCAGGCTGTCAGCTGCAGGGTTTTCAGGCTGGAGTGCAGAGTTTTGTAGTTGTGCTGTGTTAGAAGGAGTGACCATTGTGGTAGAGGCCACGGTTTCGTGTGTGACAGGCATCGTAACCGTGGGTATCAGTGTTGCCTCAGCCAATCCGGGGCTATTAGAATCACTTTTGGCTGCTCTGTCCTGATTTTCAGTAAGACCCTGGACATTAGTGGAAGAGGTGGAAATGCATACACTGTTAGAGTATTCCAGCTGAAAGAGAGGGCGTCCACTTTCCATGCTTGTGGGTGGTATGTCCTTGAACAGAATTTCTTCAGCTGATGATTGTGGTGGGAGGCAAAAAGATCTATGTCCGGCCTTCCCCAAAATTGTGTTATCTGAAGGAAGATGTCTGGGTGTAGCATCCATTCGTGTGGATCAATGGTATTTCTGCTTAGGCTGTCCGCCAGTATATTGTCTTTTCCTGGCACAAACTGGGATTGCAGCTCTATATTGAGTTTTAGGGAAAGTTCCCAAAGATTCATTGCTAGTCTGCAAAGAGGGTAGGAATGTGTACCTCCTTGCTTGTTTATGTACCACATAACTGGTATTGTCTGTCCTTATTAGCAGGTGGCCTTGATGTAGGAAGTCCTTGAAGGATTGCATGTATCACTGCCAGCATTTCCCTTTGTTTTATGTGCATGTGCAATTCTTTTTGAGACCTTAGTCCTTGGATGCATCTTTCCTCCATGTGTGCTCCCCATCCATGGTCTGAAGCGTCCGAGGTAATGGTTTGGCTGGTTACTGGTTTGCTGAAAGGCAGACCCCTGTTTGACTGGCTTGCTTGGGCCCCCCACAGGAATTCCTTTTAAAGGCATGGAATGAGTGGTATCAAAGTTTCTAGGCTGTGATTGTGCTGAGACCATAAACTCCTTAGGTACCATTGTAGTTTTCTCATATGCAGCCTTGCTTGTAGAATCAGAAGAATGCACGATGCCATGTAACCCAGGGCCTGCAGGAATTTCCTTGCAGTCATTTGAGTTCGTTTTGTCAGATTTTTGAAGTAATCCGGTAGTTGTCTTTGTTTTTCTTATGTGAGAAAAGCCATTTGGGTGGTTGTATCTAGTTCCACACCCAGAAAAGTTATTCTTTGGGATGGCACAAGTCTTGACTTGTGAATGTTGACTGTGTATCCCAAGGCCTGCAGAAGGCGGATGGCATAATTCAAATGTTTTTCCAAAGTTTGTTGGCTGTCCGCTTGTATAAGGCAGTCATCCAGATACGGGTATATTTGAATCCCCTGAAGTCTGCAGTGTGCAATTACTGATGCCAGGCATTTCGTGAATACTCTGGGTGCAGTAGATAAGCCAAAGGGCAATGCTGAGAATTGATAATGCTCTGAACCTACAAGAAATCTGAGGTTTCTTCTGCAACTTTGTCTGATAGGGACATGCAGGTATGCCTCCTTGAGGTCTAGAGTTACCAGCCAAGACCCCTTGCCCAGCATGGGAAGGAGTTGCTGTAGGGTCAGCATTTTGAATTTTGGCACAATGAGATAAGTATTGAGTGCGGACAAATCGAGAATAGGCCTCCATTGTTTTTCTTTTCTTGGGACAAGGAATAGTCTGGAATAAAAGCCTTGGCCTTGTTCTGCGAGAGGAACCTTTTCTATAGCTTTCATTTGCAATAGGTTGGCAATTTGTTTTAAAGCCTCTGCCCTTTGATTTGGTGGCAGGTTTGGCATGCCTTTTCTTTTTGGTAATGTATGGAAATGAAACCTGTATCCTTTGTCTATTTGCAGTGTCCATTATTCCCTTGTAATACTGTGCCAATTTCTTGAGAATAAAGACAATTTTCCGCCCAAAGGTGCTTCTAATCGAGCCCTGGTTGGCGGGATCAAGGTGAAGTCATTGAGTCTGTCCTTGTGCAGCAGTTGTTGGTCCTGCACTACCTCGCTGGTTAGGAGGTTGCCATTGACGTCCTCTGTAGGAGCCTCTAGCTTGCCCTCTACCTCTGGCATGCCTGTTCTTGCCTCTTTGATATCTCTCTTCCGGAAAGCACCAATTCTTAGAAGGCCAATTTCTGCTGAATCTTGGTGGTTGTACCTGGAGGAAATCTTTGACTGTTTGTACAGATTTAGCCTTTTCCTCAAATTTCTTTAATACCTCCTGAGCAGTGGAGCCAAATAACTTTTGCTTTTCTAGTGGATTATCCAGAAGCTTAGCCTTAACATGATCTGGCAGAGATTGTTCCTTCAGCCAAGCATGTCTACGTATGACTGCACCTGTCACTGCTGACCTACATGAAGCTTCCAATGCATCATAACCACACTGCAAGAAATGGTTGCTAACCTGTTGTGAATTATGTACCAGATCCTGAAGTGACTTATGGTCTAGGGGTTCAGGAGAAGACAGCTTTTTCTGCAATTCAACTAACAAATACTCTTGGTACTGTATCATATGAAATTGACAATTTAAAGCCCTCATAGACAGAGTGGAGGAAGTATACACTATTTTACCCCATCTCTCTAAAGCCCTGGACTCCCTTTCAGAGGGGAGTGGATTTTTAGTAGTGGCAGCTGCAACCCCTTTAGGACCCTGGGAAATAGTTTCTGGGTCAGCAGAGTGGGCCTTGTAAAGGAAATGATGAGAGTCCGGGACCCTGTAGTACCTATGGGGTTTAACAGGAGCCGGAGGGAGGGTGTCAGGGGGTAGTGCTAGACTCAGAATACACATCATCAATGACACTTAAAACAGGAGGAATAGCCAAAGGTCTATGCTGAGGTAAATGAAGAAAAGTCCTTAATCTGTTCCTGGAATCGGAGAATTCCTGGCCCTGCCATTGGAAATGCTCTCTCATGGAGTGAAGGGTCTCCCCAAAGGACAGCTCTTCAGGAGGGGAGGCAGAGGGAATGGATTCCTCTGCATCAGAATCCTCGTAGGCCGTGAAGGCCTCCTCCTGGTAATCTGATAGAGCAGAGCCATCAGAGGCCTCATCAGAGGACTGAGGATCAGCGGACTCAGCCCTGGGCCTTTTGTCTGGAGGGGGTTGAGAGCCCCTGTCCGGATGAGGCTGGGATCCCCTGATTAAGAAAATGAGATCCTCAGCCAAACTTAGTATCTGTGAACCTGTAGTGGATCCCTGAGAAATAGTCTTGGGAGGCAGAGTTTTTTGCTGCTTTGCAGCTTTAGCCCTAGTGAATGCTTTAATGGACATGGATGCAGGGGGCCTGGCTGCTCCACGTGCAGGTGTGGACTTGTCTAAGGGAATGGTGTCGGTAGTTTCCTGAACACCGGTTTCCGAGGGTAAATCCAAAACCGACTCAGAAGAAGCCTCCGGGGCGGAGGCTGTCGGTTGTACCGTTTCCACGGTCGGAAGTACCAAGGACTCTGTTTCAGCCGAGACCGTGACACTCGCGGTAGGCCTAGCCGTGGTTTCAGCCGAAACCACGATCCATGTGCGTCGGTCCTTGTCCTTCTGTTTTTTGGTTAAATGAGAAGTCGGAGTCTCCGACGGCATTTTATAAGAGAAACTAGCCCCAAAGAATTCCTCTGCAAACTCCGACCGACGCCTAAGAGTGCGTCGATTAAAGGATGCACAGGCAGTACAGGCCGAGATGTCGTGGTCTGGGCCTAGGCAAGGGAGGCAGTAGGAATGGAAATCCTTATGAGGTATTTGTTTCCCACAAGTCAAGCAATTATTAACTTTAAGCGTTTGATCTGACATCGGCTGAGGCAAGAAAGAGTCCCCAACGGGGTACTTAGCTTTTTGAAGTCTTCAGTAGCTGAATTTACAGGAGCTGGCCGACCGGCACTTGCGAACTGCTTCTGCTTCGGGCACCACGTGGCAAGAAAGACTGAGGAAGATGGAGTCGGCTGATTCTTTTATACCCCAGGCACTCTGACATCGGGGAAAGGGCGACATCAGCCGACGCTGGACCCAGACTTTGGAATCTGGCCGACCGAAGGGCTGCCTGAGGCAGGACAACCCATATGTAAGGACTGCAGATGCATCCTTGAAGGACATCCAGGACTGCAACAGTAAATACTCTCGAACATCTACATTTATGGTAAGTGTGTTCTGATCCCCTGTGGGGTAGGTTTCCCATGGTGCTTGTAGCAGAAATGAATGCAGTGTGCTATCCATTTAGAAATGGTTTGCTTTGAAATGGCCTTGCCCTCTGCCCCTGCAGCAAAGCTGACTAGCAGCTGGTCGGATTTTCTGAAAGGCTTAGTCCTATCCAGATGGAACCTGAGCTGCCTGTGCACATCCAGGGAGTGCAGTATCCTTTCCCCTTTATTCTGAGGATTAGGGAAAAAGTTGGTAAATGAATGGATTGGTTTAAAGCCACACTAGATACCACCTTGGGCATAAATGATGGGTTCGTCCTGAGGGAGACCCTCTCTGCATGGAAGATAATGAAGGGTTCCAAGGCCATAAGGGCCTGCACATTTGGGTTATCTGCTTTCAGTAGCCCTCAGTCAGCCTGATTAACAAAGTCTTGGGTCCTGTGTCAGCTGCTGTCTCATCTTCCATGACGTCAGGTAGTCAGAGGTATAAAGCATGCAGCTGATGCCATCACATCAATTTTTCTTGCCCCAGATATCATGTGCCCCCATAATGGGAAGCAATTATATATACATAAGGTTACACCTCCAACAAAAAAGCAAATACACCAAAAAGCTTTAAACATAGTAAGCAAGAATAGAGGTATAGCCAAAAGAGGTCAGGGGGCTGGAGGGAGGGTAACTAGGACTGCAACAGTGAATACACACGAACATCTACATTTATTGTAAGTGTACACAACTGTACTATGTTCTTCGTGTTTCACTGTTGCAATTATCACATTTGGGTAGATTCCCAAAGCTAAGGATAGGAGGAGGAATTTAGATAGCATTAGGACCAGCTATAAGGCCCTGCAAGACTGCAGTGGCAAAGCCAGCTCTGGATTTAGAGAAAATTGGCAAATGGTAATGTTTGGTGAAGGTATGTACTGAACTCCAGGTAGCAGTTTCTAGGATGTCCCTGGTAGGGACACCTCTGAGAAAGGCTGTAGTGGTAGATGCAGCCCTGGTTGAATGTGGTCTAATCTCGTGGGGTAGGTTTTCCATGGTGCTTACAGCAGAAATGAATGCAATGACCTATGCATTTAGAAATGGTTTGCTTTGAAATGGCCTTCCTCTCTGCTCCTGCAGCAAATGCAACCAGCAGTTGTTCAGATATTCTGAGAGGTTTAGTCTTGCCCAAATAAAATATAAGTTGTCTACGCACATCTAAGGAGTGCAGTATTCGCTCCCCTTTGTTCTGTGGATTAGAAAAGAAGGTTGGCAAATGAATGGACTGATTAAGGGCCACACTGGATACCACCTTGAGCATGAAGGAGGGAATGGTCCTGAGGGACACCCTGTCTGCATGAAAAATGATGAAAGGCTCCACTGCCATGGAGGCCTGTAATTCAGACACCCTTCTTGCTGAAGTTGTTGTGTCTTTCGGCTTTTCTCGGTTAGGTGTCGCCACAGCGGAACTCCGGTCCGCTAATGATTGGCAGTAGATTTTTACGTGTCGAGTTGCCAGCCCTGACGCACAACCTTCAATGAAGGTATGCCCATTCATGCATGTCTCCACACAGAAGACGCTTTAGCTGAGAATCGAACAGGACATCGTCTTACTGTGAGGCTAAAACGCTACCGCAGCACCAGCACTGCAGTTACCCTTCTCTTGCTGAAGTGGTGGCTAAAAAGAAGGTTGTTTTCCAACAAAGGAATTTCAACTCTGCATTTGCAGCAGGCTCAAAAGGGGGTAGAGTGAGTTTTTCCAATACAAAGTTAAGGTCCCAGGCTGGAGTAGAGGCTCTCCTAGATGGTCTTAAGTTTTTGACCCATCTGAGGAACGATTTCAGCAGTGGATGAGAGAAGAGGGGTGGTTCTGTGTTGTAATGAGCTGAAATGGCTGAGGCATGAATTTTGATGGAGGAAAAGGAAAGGCCCTTTTGCAGCATCTCAGTTAAGTATTGAAGAATCTGAGGTAAATTGGGCATTGCTGTGCCCACCTCCTGAGCTTGGTTCCAGGAACAAAATCTTTTCCATTTTTTAGCATAGGCTTTTCTAGTACTAGGTCTCCTTGCCTTCAGAATGACATCCAATACCTGTTTACTGAGGGATGGTAACAGAGAGATCAGGTAATTAGCCAGGCTGCCAGGTTCAGAATTTGAAGCTGTGAGTGCAAAATCTGGCCCTCCTGCTGGGACAGCAGGGCAGGGATCTAAAGCAGGTGCTATGGTGCCAGTAGTGACACACTGCACAGAAGGGGGTACCAGTGTTGGCGTGGCCAGTCTGGTGCAATCAGTATCGTCTTTGGTTTGTCCTGTTTGATCTTTAGTAGTACCTTGGAGAGGAGAGGCAGAGGGGGGAAGGCATAAACTGATAGGTTTTTCCAGGTGAAGGACAGGGCATCCACTTTCCAAGCTTGTTTGTGGGGAGTCCTTGTGCAGAATTTTTCCAATTGGTAGTTCTGGGGGAGGCAAACAGGTCTATATCTGGGCTCCCCCATTCGTTTCTCAACATGTTGAATATCTTTGGTTCCAGTTTCCCCTTGTGTGGGCCCATGAAATTTCTGCTTAGGTCATCTGCCAGTGTGTTTAGCATACCTGGCAGGAACTGAGCCTGTAGGTGCACTTGTTGCTCAAGGCTGTGTTCCACAGAGCCATGGCTAGTCTGCAGAGAAAGTATGAGTGGCCCCCCCCCTGCTTGTTTATGTACCACATAAAGTACAGTTTTGTACCTACCATAAATGTAGATGTCCGATAGATATGCAACTGCAGTCATAACATATGGGTTGTCCTGCCTCAGGCAGCCCTCGGTCGGCCGAATTCCAAAGTCTGGGTCCGGCATCGGCTGGTGTCGCCTCCTCTCCGACGTCAGAACGGCTGGAGTATAAAGGCATCGGCCGACGCCATATTCTTCAGTGTTTCTTGCCCAAGATGCCAGATGCCCTCCTAGGAAGGCTACATTTGGTGAATGGATAAACAATTCCAGACATGCACAACAGTAATAAACAGATACACCATAGGAGGTACCCCCAGCTAATAGGAAAAGGGGTAGTGGACCCATAAAGAAGGTTGCAGAGGGGTAGGAGGGTGGGAAAATCCGACTGCAGTTGCATATCTATCGGACATCTACATTTATGGTAGGTACAAAACTGTACTATGTCCTTCAAGAATGCAACGGCAGTCATAACATATGGGTTGAATACCATAGCCAATCTGGGGGTGGTTGGAACTAAGTAAGTGATGGTGTAGCTAAAATGCCCTGCAGGACTGCCGAAGCAAAGCCTGCTCGGGATCTGGAGTATAAAGGCAGGTTGTAGTGCTTGGTAAATGTATGCACGGAGCTCCATGTAGCAGCCTCTAGAATGTCCTTTGTAGCCACTCCTCTTAGGAAAGCTGTGGATGTGGCTATAGCTCTGGTGGAGTGTGGCCTAATATTGGCTGGCACACCTTTTCCATGAAACAAATAGCAGAATCTGATGCAGTGTCCAATCCATTTGGAAATTGTTTGTTTGGAGATTGCTTTTCCTTGTACTCCAGCAGCATAGGCTACAAACAGTTGGTCAGACTTTCTGGTGGCCTTAGTTCTGTCCAAGTAGTAGCGTAGTTGTCTGTGTATGTCCAAAGTATGCAGCAGTGCTTCCCCCCTGTTTTGAGGATTGGGGAAGAAAGTAGGCAGGTGAATGGCTTGATTTAGAGACACCCTGGAAATTACTTTTGACATGAATGAAGGATTGGTTCTTAGAGAGACTCTGTCCTGATGAAAAATGAGAAAAGGAGGTACTGCCATGAGTGCCTGTATCTCCGAGACTCTTCTTGCTGATGTGATAGCCAGTAGGAAAACCGTTTTCCATGAGAGAAATTGCATTTCTGAAGTTGCTGCTGGTTCAAAGGGAGGAAGAGTTAATTTTTCCAAGACGAAATTGAGGTCCCATGCAGGTACTGGCGGTTTCCTGGGGGGTTTGATATTCTTTATCCCTCTCAGGAACTGTCTTAGCAAAGGATGTGAAAACACAGGCGGATCACAATTGTATTTTGCTGAGATTACTGAGGCATATATCTTTATGGAAGAATATGAGAGACCAGTATGAAACATTTCTGCCAAGTATTCCAATATCTGAGGCATACTCAAGACTGTTGTATCCTGACCCCTGTTAGCATTCCAGATGATGAATCTCTTCCACTTGGCTGAATAGGTTTTTCTGGTGGAAGGTCTGCGTGCTTCCAGTAAGATCTCTTGAACTTTTTTGGAAAGAGAGATATCGGAAGGAGTTATGGAAACCTCCAGGCTGTTAGATGCAATGTTTTCAGGTTTTGATGAACAGTCCTGTAATTGTGCTGTGTTAGAAGCAGAGGCCATAGGGGCAGAGGCCACGGCTTGGTCCGAGTTATGCTCAGCAGCAATGGGTACCAGTGCTGCCTTGGCCAGTCTGGAGCTATCAAAATGCCTGTTGGTTGTTCTGCTTTGATCTTCAGTATCACCTTGGTCAGCAGTGGTAGAGGAGGGAATGCATAAATTGTTAGGGAATTCCAGCTGAAGGAGAGAGCATCTGTTTTCCAGGCTAGAGGATGGTGGGTCCTTGTACAGAACTTTTCCAGGTGATAATTCAGGTGAGAAGCAAAGAGATCTATGTCCGGTCTTCCCCATGTCCTTGTTATTTGTGAGAGAATGTGAGGATGTAGCATCCATTCGTGTGGATCCAAGAAATTCCTGCTCAGCTTGTCTGCCAGAACATTGTCCTTGCCTGGCACATACTGGGATTGTAAATGTATCTTCAGACTTAGGGATTTTTACCAGAGAATCATTGTTAGTCTGCAGATGGGATAAGAATGAGTGCCTCCCTGCTTGTTTATATACCACATCACAGTGGTGTTGTCTGTCCTTATTAGCAAATGTCCTTGCTGAAGTGATTCTTCGAAATTCTCGATTGCATGTATCACAGCCAACATCTCTTTTTGGTTTATGTGCAGATGCCTTTCCTTGGTGTCCATTGACCTTGAATGCATCTGCCTTCCATGTGCGCCCCCCATCCATGGTCTGAGGCGTCTGTTGTAATCATTTGACCTGCTTGAGGTTTGTTGAAAGACATGCCTTTGTTTAACTGACTTGCTTGAGCCCACCACAAAAATTCTCTTTGCAGACATGGAATGAGTGGGATTATGTCCTCTAGGCTTTGGCTGTGTTGGGACCATAAGCTTTTAAGTACCATTGCAGCTTTCTCATATGAAGTCTTGCCAAAGGTATCAGAAGAATGCAAGAAGCCATGAACCCCAGGGCCTGCAGGATTTTCCTTGCAGTCAGCTGGGAGAACTATGCTAGGCCTTTGAAGTACTCTGGTAACTGCTGTTGTTTTTCCTCTGTGAGATAAGCCATTTGTGTGTTTGTGTCCAGTTTGGCTCCTAGGAAAATAATTTGTTGGGATGGCAGGAGTCTTGATTTCTGAATGCTGACTGTGTATCCCAAGGCCTGTAGTAATTGAATGACATAGTCCAAGTTTGCAATCAAGGTTTGTTTGTTGTCTGCTTGTATGAGGCAGTCATCCAGGTAGGGGTATATTTGAATCCCCTGGAGTCTGCAGTGTGCCACTACTGATGCCAGGCATTTCGTGAACACTCTGGGCACAGTAGATAAGCCAAACGGCAATGCTGAGAATTGATAATGCTCTGTCCCTGCAAGAAATCTGAGGTATCTTCTGCAGCTTTGTCTGATTGGGACATGCAGGTATGCCTCCTTGAGGTCCAGAGTGACCAGCCAAGACCCCTTGCCCAGCATGGGAAGGAGTTGCTGCAACGTCAGCATTTTGAATTTTGGCACAATGAGATAAGTATTTAGAGTAGACAGGTCCAGTATAGGCCTCCATTTGTTTTCCTTTCTTGGAACAAGGAACAGTCTTGAATAAAAACCCTGGCCTTGTTCCTGTGGAGGAACCTTTTCTATTGCATTTATGTTTAACAGCTTTGAAACTTGAATGAGTGCCTCTGCCCTTTGATGTTGTGGCAGGTTTGGCATGCCTTGTCTTATTGGTAAAGTATGGAAGTGGAATCTGTAACCTTTGTCTATTAAATCCGGAATCCAGTTGTCCTTGGTTAAGATATGCCAGTTTTTTGAGAATAAGGATAATTTTCCGCCCAAAGGTTCTTCTTTTTGAGCCTTTGTAGGCGGTATGAAAGTCAAGTCATTGTGGTTGTACTTGTGGTGCAGCTGGGCTGCCTGTGCCACTTCTTTGATTTGGTGGTTGCCACTGGCTGCCACTGTAGGAGCCTCGGTATTGCCCTCTACCTCGGCCACGCCTGTTTTTTCCCCTTTGAAACTTGTCAGTGTCTGGAAAGGACCAATTCTTGGAAGGCCAATTCCTGCTGAATCTGGGAGGCTGAACCTGGAGGAAATCTTTGACTGTCTGAACTGATTTAGCCTTTTCCTCAATGGACTTCAACACATCTTGTGCATTAGCACCAAAAAGCTTCTGTTTTTCTAAAGGTGCATCAAGTAACTTTACTTTAACATGGTCTGGCAGAGGCTGTTCTTTTAACCAAGCATGTCTACGTGTAACAGCCCCAGTCATAGCTGCCCTACATGAAGCCTCCAATGCATCATAACAACACTGAAGAAAATGATTGTTAACCTGCTGAGAGTTATGTACTAGATCCTGCAATGCCTTAAAATCAGTAGATTTCGGGGAGGCTAGCTTTTTCTGTAAGTCATCCAGTAAAAAATCCTGGTACTGAAACATATGAAAAAGGCAGTTAAGTGACCTCATAGCCAGGGTGGTGGAGGTATAAATTTTTTTACCCCATCTCTCCAGGGATCTAGCTTCCTTATCCACTGGCAGTGGATTCTTGGCAGTGGAAGTAGCCACTCCCTTGGGGCCCTGTGAAATTGTTTCTAGATCCACAGAATGGGCCTTGAAGAGATGCTTGTGTGTGTCAGGGACCCTATAATATTTGACAGGAGCAGGAGGGAGAGAATCAGGGTTAGCACTGGAGTCGGAGAAAACATCATCCAGGACATCCATAACAGGAGGGATAGCTAAAGGCCTGTGCTGGGGAAGCTTGAGGAAGGTACGTAGCCTTTTCCTGGAATCAGAGAATTCCTGGCCCTGCCATTTAAAATGCTCCCTCATGGAGTGCAGGACTTCACCAAACGAAAAATCCTCTGGAGGAGAGGCAGAGGGAATTGATTCCTCAGCATCAGAGTCCTCATAGGCCTGGAAGGATTCTTCTTGGGTATCAGAATGCTCAGAATCCCCAGAGGCTTCATCTGAAGAACGGTTGTTGGCCTGCTCAGTTCTGGGCCTTTTCTCTGCAGGCGGCTGAGAACCTCTGTCTGGATGAGACTGAGACCCCCTAATAAGAGAAATTAGATCTGCAGCAAGAGACATGATCTGCTTATCAGAAGAGGGGGCCTGAGCAGTTGGTTTAGGATGGGCCTTGGCCTGGCTGGCGGTCTTAGCACGTGCAAAGGCCTTGATGGACATGGATACAGGAGGCCTAGCTGCCCCACATGCTGGTGTAACCTTGTCCACAGGAATGGTGTCTGGTAGATCCAGAACCTCGGTTTCTGGAAGAAAGTCAACAACCGGCACCGGAGTGGACTCCGAGACCGAAGGACGAGTTACCGCTGTGTCGTCGGCCTGGAGCGGTAGGATTACCACTTCCGAAGGGACCGAAGCACTCGCGGAGGTTTTAGGAGGAGTATCGGTGGATGACGCGGGCCGAGGATGTCGGTCCCGGTCCTTACGTTTTTTGGAAGATTGAGTTGTCGGTTGATCCGACGGCATAATATAAGCAAAAGAATCACCGAAAAAGTCTTCGGAAAATTCTGCCCGGCACCTGAGAGTGCGCTTATTAAAGCAAGCACAGGCAGCACAGGCCGAGACGTCGTGGTCTGGGCCCAGGCAAGGCAGGCAAAGAGAATGGAAGTCCTTATGAGGTATTTGTTTACCACAAGACAAACAATTATTAACTTTCTCAATTTGTTCTGACATCGGCTGAGTTAAGAAAAAATGTTCCCCAATGGGGTACTTAGCTTTTAGATGACTTCGGTAGGGGTACTTAGCTTTTAGATGACTTCGGTACTGAAAACACAGGAGCTGACCGACCGGCACTTGCAAACTGCTTCTGCTTCGGGCTCCGCGGCAAGAAAGACTGAAGAAGATGGTGTCGGCCGATGCCTTTATACTCCAGCCGTTCTGACGTCGGAGAGGAGGCGACACCAGCCGACGCCGGACCCAGACTTTGGAATTCGGCCGACCGAGGGCTGCCTGAGGCAGGACAACCCATATGTTATGACTGCAGTTGCATTCTTGAAGGACATCAGTGGTGTTGTCAGTCTTTACCATTAATTGCCCTGGAAGGATGTGGTCCTTGAAAGCTGTCAAAGCATTCTGTACAGCTAACATTTCTTTTTGATTGATGTGCAGGTGCATTTGACTTGGGTTCCATTTGCCTTGAATGCACTTCCGAGCCAAGTCAGCCACCCATGCATAGTCTGATGTGTCTGTTGTTAGGATTTGGGTGGGAGGGGGTAGAGTGAATGGCAGTCCCTTGCTCTGGTGACAGGTGTCTGCCCACCAAAGGAACTCTATCTGTAGACAAGGAATGATAGGACTCATTGCTTCTAGATCCTGAGAATGTTGACACCATTGGCTTTTTAGATACCACTGTAGTTTCCTCATATGCAGTCTTGCATATGGAATTAGTAGAGGGCAGGAGGCCATGAACCCCAGGGCTTGCAGTATTTTCCTTGCAGATAGCTGGGTCTTTGTGGCCAGTAGTTTGAAGTAGGCTGTCAAGTGAACTTGTTTTTCTGGTCTGAGAAAAGGCATCTGGGAAGTTGTGTTCAAGCTTGCTCCTAGGAATACAATTTGTTGGCAGGGTACAAGATGTGATTTCTTTTCGTTTACGGTGTACCCCAGAGATGTTAGCAATTTCTGTACAAACGCCAGATGGCTTAATAGTATGCCCTGGCTTTCTGCCTGAATTAATCAATCGTCGAGGTATGGATATATTTGGATATTTCTTTGCCTGCAAAATGCAATGACTGGAGCTAGGCACTTTGTGAATACCCCAAGTGCAGCAGATAAGCTAAGGGCAGTGCAGAGAACTGATAGTGCATGTAGCCTGCTTTGAAGTGTACGTATCTTCTGCAGGATTCCCTTACTGGGATGTGCAGGTAGGCTTCCTTTAAATCCAGTGTTGCCATCTAGGCATCCTTGCCTGGCATAGGAAGCAGCTGGTGGAGAGTCAGCATCTTGAATTTTGGAATCACCAAAAATGTGTTTAGGATAGAGAGGTCCAGAATAGGACTCCAGGAGTTGTCTTTCCTGGGCACCAGAAAAAGTCTTGAGTAGAAACCTTGTCCCTTTTCCTCTTCTGGAACAGGTTGAATAGCACTGATGCCTAAGAGAAAGATAATTTGCTTTTGAGCCTCTGCCCACTGATTTGGGGGGAGGTCTGACCAACAGTTTGGGGTTGGTAAGGAGTGAAAGTGGAATCTGTATCCTTGAGAAACTATATTTAAAACCCATTTGTCCTGGGTAACGAGTTCCCAACTTTTTGCCTGCCGGGCAATCTTTCCCCCTAAGGGAACAGTCAGTTGTGCAGGGCTGGGAAGACTTAAAGTCATTGAGACACTTTACCATACGGGGGGGAGTCTTATCACTCTCTGCTTTGGAAGTGGGGGCTGCCCACTGCTTAGCCCTGTGAATACCTTGGGACTGAAGCCTGGGTGTTCTGCTGGTTCTGGGTTTGGACTGAGAAGGCCTAGAAGTGGCAGGAAAAGACCAATTTTTAGAGGGCCAATGCCTACTAAATCTGGGAGGCTGTACTTGCAAGAAATCTTTAACAGTGTGCATAGATTTAGCTTTTTCCTCCACCTTTTTAAGTACTACTTCTGCTTTGTTGCCAAATAGGTGGTCTTGGTTTAAGGGAGCATCCAGCAATTTAGCTTTAACATGATCTGGCAAAGATTGCTCCTTAAGCCAAGCAAGCCTTCTAACTACAGACCCAGTGACAGCAGCCCTGCAAGATGCCTCTAGTGAATCAAAACCACATTGCAAAGTAAGTTTTCCAACTTGTTCAGCAGAATGCATTAAATCCTGTAAATCTTTATTTTCAGCACAGTCAGGAATCAACATAATTTTCTGTTTAAGCAATTCAGTAATATGCTGCTGATACTTTAACATATGAAACTGGCAGTTTAAGGCCCTAATGACCAAGGTTGCAGAAGTATATACCTTCTTACCCCATCTAGCCAGCACCCTGGAATCTCTATCACAGGGGGAAGGGTTTTTGGCAGTAGTAGCCTTAATACCCTTGGGTCCCTGTGAAATGGTCTCAGGATCTGCAGTAGGATTTTTAAAAAGGAACTTGTGAGAGTCAGGAACCATGTAACATCTATCTGGTTTTCTGGGAGCAGGAGGTAATGAGTCAGGGGCAAAGCTAGATTCCGAAAAGGCATCATCAACTATGTCTAGTACAGGGGAGATAGCTAAACGCCTGTGTTGGGGCAGGAGTAAGAAATCCCTAAGCCTCTTTTTAGTGTCAGAGTAATTCTGGCTTTCCCAGTGAAAATGCTCCACAAGAGTATGCAAGGATTCACCAAAAGAGAAATCCTCCAGGTGGAAGCAGAGGGAATAGAGTCCTCTGCATCAGAATCCTCATAGGTAGATAAGGGTAAATCCTGGTCATCAGAGGAAACAGAAATTTCAGAATCCTGATCAGAAGAAACATAAGCAAACTCAGTCCTAGGTCTCTTAGAGGGGGAAGGTTGGTTTCCCTTGATTAAAGTAATAATGTCTTCAGCCATTCTTATCATTTGTTTTTTAGACATAAAGGCCTAACCATGCGGTCTGGGCATCAGTTTTCTAGGCAGGAATTGAGTTTCAAGCCTTGAAGAAGATGGCGGCATTGGTTCAATATGCACGTCAGTAGGCCTGAATGCACCCTCAGAAGCCGGTGCATGCACAGCGGCTCTGGACCCATCCAAGGTAGAAACATCTGCAGGTTCCACAGTTGAAGCATTCGGCAGCATACCGGACTCCGAATGAGTCTCAGTAGAGGCTTGCGAATCTGAAGTACTGGATATCAGGGGCTGCAAAAGCACCTCACTGAGTACCGGCGAAATGGGCGGCCTGTCTCTGTCTTTATCTTTGCATTTCTTCGGAATGTCAGTAGTCGGACGGCTTACCGAAGACATATCAGGATAATTGAACCGAGCACCAACAAATTTAGAAGTGCAAATATACTTACAATGGATAGTTCGTGGTTTAAATAAGGCACAAAAAGTACAGTTTTGTACCTACCATAAATGTAGATGTTCGAGGATCCCATTACTGCAGTCCTTACTATTGGGTATAGTCCGCATCCAGTCGGCCCGAATACCAGAGTATAAGGCTGACGTCGGTCAGGGCGCATTAGACTGACGTCAGTACGTCAGGGTACTAATGCGCATGACCGACGTCATATCCTCAGTCTTTTCTTGCCCCAGATGTCAGAAGACCCTAAAAAGACAAGGCCCAAAATACCTGCACCAAAAATATGTACAATATATACAAGAATATATACAAAAATATAAGCATGTAACCTCACCTACACAACCACCCCTAAACACAGAGGGGAAGGAGGGAGGGTAAGTTGGACTGCAGCAATGGGATCCTCGAACATCTACATTTATGGTAGGTACAAAACTGTACTATGTTCTTCGTTCCCCATTGCTGCAGTCCTTACTATTGGGTAGAATCCCAAAGCAGAGGTAAGGGAGGCTGGCAAATCATAAAGAAGCAGGAGCTGACAACATGCCTTGCAAAACAGCTGTGGCAAAACCAGCCCTAGACTTAGAGTAGATAGGAAGGTGGTAATGCTTAGAGAAAGTATGCACTGAACTCCAAGTAGCTGCTTCCAAAATATCCTTAGTTGCCACCCCCCTTAGAAATGCTGTTGAAGTGGCAGTAGCCCTAGTGGAATGAGGCCTAATCCCAGCTGGAATCTCCTTGCCATGATGGGAATAACAAAATGCAATGCAAAAGCCAATCCACCTAGAAATAGTTTGTTTTGACACAGGCTTGCCCTGTGAACTCAAAGCAAAAGAAACAAACAACTGCTGAGACTGCCTAAAATCCTTAGTCCTGCTTAAATAATAACGCAATTGCCTGTGTACATCTAAAGTGTGCAAAATCTTTTCCCCTTTATTTTGGGGGTCTGCATAAAAAGTAGGCAAATGAATAGTTTGGTTTAAAGCCACACTAGAAACCACCTTAGGCATAAAGGAAGGATTAGTACGTAAAGATACCCTATCCTTATGGAAAATCAAAATGGCTCTACTGCCATAAGGGCCTGCAACTCAGACACCCTTCTTGCAGAAGTAATAGCCAACAGAAAAGCAGTCTTCCATGACAAGTATTTCAATTCAGCAGTAGCCGCAGGCTCAAAAGGTTGTAGAGTAAGTTTTTCCAACACAAAATTGAGATCCCAAGCAGGAGTAGGAGCTCTACGTGGGGGTCTTATATTCTTTGCCCCTCTAAGAAACTGCTTGAACAAAGGATGTGAAAACAATGGTGGGTCACAATCATAGTGAGCTGAAATTGCTGCAGCATGAATCTTAATGGAAGAGAAGGACAACCCTTTGTCCAATAACTCAGTAAGGTATTGAAGAGCCACACTCAAATTAGGCTCAGAAACCTGCAAATTCTTTGCTGTACTCCAAAATAAAAATCTCTTCCATTTTTCTGCGTACATTTTCCTTGTACTAGGTCTTCTAGCTTCCATAATCACATTTAAAACTTGTTGAGGAAGTTGAGACCTGCTGTGTTTCAACACAGAATATGCCAGGCTGTTAGATGAAGAGAGTGAAGCTTGACATTGAGCAGATGACCATCCTTCTGAGATAACAGATGAGGAATCAGAGGTAAAGGCCATGGAGGCTTCCTTACCAGACTCCGTAGTAGTGGGTACCAGTGTTGCCGAGGCCAATCTGGAGCTATCAAAATCATCCTTGGCCTGTCTTGTCTGACCTTTAATAGTACCTTTGGAAGAAGAGGCAGAGGAGGAAAGGCATACACATGAAGGTTTTTCCAACTGAAAGACAGAGCATCCACTTTCCAAGCTGTGTGATGAAACCCCTTTGTGCAATACTGTGGCAGCTGGTGGTTTAGTGGAGAAGCGAACAGATCTATGTCTGGAGTTCCCCATGACACTGTCAATTTTTGAAATACATGAAGATCCAGTTTCCACTCGTGGGGATCCATGATTTGTCTGCTTAACACATCTGCTAAGGAGTTCTGTGCTCGGCAGAAACCTTGCCTGAAGAGTTAGTTGCAAGCTTAGCGCAGTCTCCCATAAAATCATTGCTTGCCTGCATAGAGGATAAGAATGTGTTCCCCTTGCTTGTTGATGTACCACATGACAGTTGTGTTGTCTGTTAGAATCAACACCTGCCCTGGAAGAAGTAACTCCTTGAAAGCCATTAATGCAAACTGGACTGCTAACATCTCCTTCATGTTGATATGTAGATGCTGTAGTCTGGCAGGCCACTTGTCTTGTATCCACTTTCCATTTAGATGAGCTCCCAAGCAATGTCCGAGGCATCTGTCGTTAAAATCTGACTCGCCTCTGGCCGGGTCACAGAGAGTCCCTTGTTTAGGTGACATTCCTGAGCCCACCACAAAAATTCTTTTGAAGGCAAGGTATTATTTGAATGACAGTGTCCAAATCCTGGCAGTGCTGTGTCCATACATTTTGAGATACCATTGTAGCTTCCTCATATGCAGTTTGGCATTGGGAAGCACCAGAATACAAGATGCCATGAACCCTAATGCTTGAAGGACTGTCCTTGCAGTCAGCACGGACTGATGAGATAGTTGATGGAAGTAAAGTGATAGACTCTTTTGTTTGTCCGGGGTTAAAAGGCCATCTGGGCTGCTGTATTCAGTCTCACACCCAGAAAGCACATGTCTTGAGAGGGTACTAGACTGGACTTTATTTCGTTCACAGAATACCCTAGGCATCTTAGCACTGCTATAACATGTTCCAGATGCTGTAGAAGGTCTTCCTTTTCTTGAGCCAGAATCAGGCAGTCGTCCAAGTAAGGATAGATTTGAATTCCTTGAAGCCTGAAGTAAGCTATCACTGGAGCCAGAACCTTTGTGAATACTCTGGGCGCAGTAGATAAGCCAAAGGGCAATGCAGAGAACTGATAATGAGAATTTCCAGCTCGAAACCGCAGATACTTCCTGCAACTTAGCCTTATAGGCACATGAAGGTAAGCTTCCTTGAGATCTAAAGTTACCATCCAGTGATCTTTGCCCAGCAGAGGTAAAAGCTGTTGTAACGTCAACATCTTGAACTTGGGAATGTCCAGAAAAGTGTTGAGGAGAGATAAATCCAAAATTGGTCTCCACGTGTTCCCCTTCTTTGGTACTAGGAACAGGCGAGAATAAAATCCTAGGCCCCTTTCTGATACCGGGACTGGCTGAATGGCCCCTGTCTGGAGTAACTGAGAAACTTGCTTGTGAGCCTCCTTTCTTTGTGGAGGAGGAACGTCTGGCATGCCTTTGAAAGGGGGCATTGTATGGAAATAAAATCTGTAACCGTGGTGAATGATATCCAACACCCATTTGTCTTGAGTAATTAAATCCCAATTTTCTTTGAAAAGAGACAGTCTTCCTCCCAAAGGAGCTGCCAGACGGGAATCTACTGGCAGCTGAAAAGACAGGTCATTGGGTCTGTTTACGAAAGGACTGACCCCTGCCCTCACCAGAAGTCTGAGCAAGTGAACTCCCTGTTCTAGGCCTAAAAGAACCTTGAGCCCTGCCCCTACCACGTCTAGACCTACCCCTAGACTGGGAATCATAAGCAGGATATGTCCACCCCTTAGCAGGCCAATTTCTACTAAACTTGGTGGCTGCACCTGCAAAAATCTTTAACAGTTTGCATAGACTTAGCTTTGTCCTCCATTTTCTTTAAAACTGCTTCCACAGGCGATCCAAACAACACATCAGACTGTAAAGGAGCATCCAAAATCCTTGTCTTAACATGCTCAGCTAAATTCTGATCCTTCAACCAGGCATGCCTGCGAAGAACAGAACTAGTAGCAGCCACCCTCGAGGAGGCCTGTACAGCATCAAAACCACATTGCAAAGAATGCTTACCCACTTGTTCAGACACATGAACCAAATCCAGCAACTCTTTACACTCAATACCTTCCGCCAAAGCATCCACCTTAGATTTCAATTGTGAAAGGAGATAATTCTGATATTTTAGCATGTGAAACTGACAATTCAATGCTCTCATGGCTAGAGTGGAAGAAGTATACACTTTCTTTCCCCACCTATCCAAAGCCCTTGCCTCTTTATCAGTGGGAACAGGATTTTAAATCACAGAAGCTTTAACACCTTTAGGCCCTTGAGAAATAGTTTCTGGGTCCGCCCTAGGACTCTTAAACAAATACTTATGAGCTTCGGGCACCCTATAATACCTATCAGGCTTAACAGGAGCAGGAGGCAAAGAGTCAGGGTTCAGGGAAGCCTCTGCAAAAACATCTTCCACCACATTCAACACAGGAGGAATAGCTAAGGGCCTATGCTGGGGTAAATACAAGAATTCCCTAAGCCTTTTCCTGGAATCAGAGTAATCCTGGCCTTCCCATTTAAAGTGCTCCCTCATGGAATGCAGAGTCTCTGAAAATGAGAAATCCTCAGGAGGAGAAGCTGTAGGAGTGGAATCATCCACATCAGAATCAGAATAAGGAGGATACTCCTGCAAATCTTCCGCAGAAGACTCAGAAGCCTCTGAACACTGTTCAAAACTATCAAACTCAGGTTCCACCCTAGGCCTCTTATCAGGGGGCATAGAACCTCTAATCATAGTAATCAAATCTTCTGCCATTTTAAGCATATGTTTCTTAGGTACAGAACCCGAAATGCTAGGAGAAGCCCCCACTGAAGCTGAACTAGGCCTACCTCTCAAAGAAGGTTTGGCAACAGAAGGAGAAGCTCTAACTACCTTGGGAAGAGAGGGAATAACAGTCACCTGAGAAGCCCCCTCAGCCTGGCCTACCTCCTGAGAAGGCACATCCTGTAACAGTAAAGTTTCTGCCTGGGACTCCATGGAAACTCCTGGCAAAACCTCTGGCTCCACTGAGCCTTCTAAAGAACCGACGTCCGGGACTGCCGGTTCATCAACCCTAGGCTTCGCTGTTTTGTCCTTGCGCTTCTTGGACGAAGCGGCGCCGGAGCATCCGACGGCATTTTATAATTGCAACGCTTCCCAAACACTAACCTGGCACAGTCTAACCTCCTCTTAATAGTGCGTTTGTTAAACCTAGCACAAGAGCGGCAACCAACAGCGCCGTGCTCAGGCCCTAAACAAGGTATACACAAGGTATGGTAATCCCTATGAGGTATCTGTTTCCCACAAGAAATACAGTTATTCACTTTTTCTGACATCCGGTAAAATACTGAGGCAAGAAAAACCAAAATGTTCCCAACGGGTACTTAGCCAACTCTGTTTCGGTCTGAAACTCCGGTTTCGGAAATATTTCAGAACGCCAACCTGCACTCGCAAAACTGCTTCTGCATCGGACCATGCGGCAAAAAAGACTGAGGATATGACGTCGGTCATGCGCATTAGTACCCTGACGTACTGACGTCAGTCTAATGCGCCCTGACCGACGTCAGCCTTATACTCTGGTATTCGGGCCGACTGGATGCGGACTATACCCAATAGTAAGGACTGCAGCAATGGGGAACGAAGAACATCCAATAGCGAAGTATGTCGTGGTCAGGGCCTAGGCAAGGAATACAGTATGAATGAAAATCTTTATGAGGTATTTGCTTTCCACAAGAAATGCAATTATTTACTTTTACTGACATTGGTTTAGAGCAAGAAAAAGTTTCCCCAATGGGGTACTTAGCTTTTAGTTGAAGACTTCGGTTTTGAAACTCGAAAACGAAAATTTCAGGAGTCAGCCAACCGGCACTTGCGAACTGCATCTGCTTCAGGCACCACACAGCAAGAATGACTAATGTAATGATGTCGGCTGCATGTTTTATATCCCTGACGACCTGATGTCACGGAAGAAGAGACAGCAACCGACGCAGGACCCAAGACTTTGTTAATCAGGCCAACTTAGGGCTACCTGAAAGCAGGTAACCCTAATGTAATGACTGCAACAGTATAACACAAACATCTGAAGACTAGCTTAACGGAAGTGTCATCAGTAGGTTTGGACCTGTGCGGTCTGTCTCTGTCTTTATCCTTACGTTTTTTCATAAGATCTGATGTCGGACGGCTTACTGAAGCCATATCGGAAATTGAGGACTGAGAGCGAAAACATCTAGCTACAATAAGGGCCCGACGATGTATAGTTCTGACATTGAACAAAGCACAAAAGCGACAGCGGGGAAAGTCGTGGTCTGGGCTTAAGCAAGTGACGAGTAAGAATGAAAATCTCGGTGTAGTATTTGCTTTCCACAGGCGAGACAATTGTTAACTTTTTCTGACATCAGTTACAGCAAGAAAACGGGGTATTTAGTTTTAGAAGACTTCAGTTCGGAAAACAAAACTAAGGTAGCGGCCGACCGGCGCTCTTGCAAACTGCTTCTGCTAGGGACTCCTCGGCAAGAAAGACTGATGTAATGACATTGGCTGCCTTACTTTATACTACTGAGGACCTGACGTCAGTCCTGAAGCGACAGCAACCGAAGCAGAAATACTAAGCCTCTGGTATTCGGGCTGACTGAGGGCTACAATGGCAGAGATAACCCAAATGTGATGACTGCAACAGTGAAACACGAAGAACATCTAAGAAAAGCTTTTTTTTTTTTTTTTAAACTAATACTGATTTATAGTACAATTATGGAAAATATTGAAAGGATAACAGATTTTTTAACAAAAGCAGTCAAAGAAGAGTTGAAGTTATATTCAAGTGAAGCACTTAGTTGAGCAATTGTAGATTACATCTTATTTTAGAAAATGGCCAACTATAAATAAAGCAGTTAGGGACAGATGCATCATGGAAGACTGAAGTAGCTCAAGGCTTGTTGCACCTGCTAAAGTTGCTGAATTGGATCCACAAGGCAGCTGTATTCCCACAAGTCAAATCCGACAGACAGGTTGACACCGGATCAGAATATGAGGGATCTGAATCTGACTATATCCTGATTAATATAAATGACACTTGATCACTTTAAGGTCCATAGCCTACCAAGTGAAAGACCAATAACTGCAATAAATTAACAGAAAAATAATGATAAAGCCACACCTTCACCACTTTAGTCCAGTGGAACCTCATAAAATTTTAACCAATAAAATAAGTAAATAAAATTAATAAAATAAATGTATTTAAATACATTTTTAATAAAATAAAGTTTAACCAATGTAGCTAGCAACATCTTTAGTGCTACAGGGGAATCCAAAAGAAATATGGCTGCAAAGGTTTGTTTTTTCTGAGATACCAGACACAAGACAAAAAAATACAAGTAGCCACATAAATGGAGATAGTTTAAAAATGTACTTGACATCAATGAATTTTAATGAGCACAATAAATGACTCTGTAGTAATAAAAGACATATCCAAACATCACTGTGACCCTAAGAAAAATTTGCCATACATTTTTTAATTTTATTTTTCATCAGATCAAACTAATGAATTCAGTCATATGTATTTCAGTTGAGACAAAGATAAAGAATGTGAATCTGGTGGGTTGCATGACTCATTACTGAAAACACGTGTGGGAGGGGCATTAAAAATGATAATATGAGAACCAAACGTCTGACTAAAGATAAAGCCATGAAAGTGTGCAGAGCAAACATATTAACAAGTGTAGAAATAAAACAGCATATAAAATACGTGTGTACAAGATTAAATCTGAGCAGCAAAACAGTTACAGCATGAACAGTCTGTCAGCAATATGATACAGTACAGAAAATGAAGGAATGTGTATATTTACTGAGTGCGGATTTATCAAATGACAGCTTGATCACAGAAAGCCACTTTCTTTGCCATGTGGTGTTGCACTTTCTCCACCACTGTCCAACTGTGGAGCTTGTGCATATAAGTTAGGTGGGCAGGGGGTGGTTTGCCCCCTGCAAGAAAGAGCTTTGGAAATGTATTTTACTGAAAGTGTATTTCACCAATTTGTTTCAAGAATGATCCTTCAACTAATAAATATGAACCCAAACGTGCAAGGCAGTGAGAAGGTATTACAGGAATCCAAGTCATAATTTCTTAGTAAAAATAACAGTGACATCAGAAATTATGCCAAGTTACTCAAGCTGTGGTTGCCAGCATTAAGCAAAATGGCACCCTAGGTAAAGGTTTCCATGACTTCCCACCTCACTGCCCATTATTCTCCCCACTAAGCACACACACACATCCTAAGATGTCATACCGTTTCCTCCATCATGGTCTTCCCACATTATCCAGATTACTTCTTGTCCATCTTCTCTCTCATTTTGCCTTACTGTTCAGCTTTTTCCTGCATCCTTCCAACTCACCCTAACTGGGGATCACACTGCATTACAACAACTCTGGCAGAAATAAATTACATTTGGTGTTTTGGAAGGTTGTTAAGCCTCAAAACTCCATGTCAGTTCCAGGTGACATGTTTTGGAGCTTCTTTCCAACCTTTTGATCCAATGATGTCAGGAATACAAACCTGGCTGCTAGGTCTCCAGAATTCATGAGGTTATAGACATTCTGAGGTACATGTTGTAAATTTTTTCCAACCTTTTGATCCATTTTATGCCTTGGACAAGAAATATGAACGAGGAAAGAAATTCAATCTTTCTCTCAAGGATGAAATGTGTTTTGTCTAACAAAAAACGGTTAATGATAAAAACTGGGAAGACAAATGCTTGGGAGGATATAAAAAATGATATATGGGAATAGTCTCTGCCTTCCTATCCAATTCCTTTCTTTCCCTCTGGTATGAAGGCACAAAAGGCCACAGTCAAATAATTGAAGAGTTTGCTGCCAAACATATATACAGCAGTATATATTGTGAGATGGCAATATTACTGCACAACTGTGCCAATAATCAGTTACTTATACACAGACACACACTGCTTTTGACCAACCACAATACTGGTGCTTGTGATGGAAAGTGAAAGAAATTATGGACATCATATTACTCAAATACACTGACCCCCCCACACACACACACACACACGCACACACATAGAAACACAAGCATAACCCATAGTAATACAAGTTTTATTTAACATATGTAACATATATACAGAATGCACCGCTACCTCCTGAAGACTAAGATGAAACTAAAAGAACAAACACAACATAGCAACATACTTCAATCTGTTGCAGTCAAATGTATATAAACAGCATGCCTCCTTACTCCTATCACCAAAAGAAGGTCACCTATACATGCATATGTTTGATTATGCAGAAAGTGAAAAACACAAACAAAAACACAGCAATGTAGTTCAACTTGTTGCTCCTAATAAAAATACTGCCCATAAAGAAGCTATAGTGATATTCTGTCCACACCTCCAAAGTTTGATTCTGAGAAAAAGTAAAGCAGTAGCAACCATACAGTCCCCAGCCCCCCAAACAAGCTGTAGTGACCTTTTGTGCACATCTGTGAGCAAGGCAATTTTAGATAAGGCAATGCTCAAGGAAGAGGCCATTACTAAGCCTGTGTCAAAATCTACTTGTACAGGTTGGGATGTGGGAGGGATAACAGTTCTTCAAAAGCACTCGGGAGGGGGGATGTCCGTCCTGCAAACCATTTAAAAGGTAATGACTTTAACCATTACACAGAAGAGGGATCTATTACCACATTGCTGAATGCACTAAATGTCAAACACCTCTTCGTTGAACCCCATTTGTCGAATCCTTATCCGAACAATTGTTACAGCGAAACTTTTTCCCACAGTAAGTAACAAGCCGTTCAACCTACTGACCGCAACAAAAGCAGCATTATTTAAAACCCACCCTGGTGAGAGGCGGCACCCCCACATCCTCTAACTAAATATACCAACTCTGAGATCGTACTACAGTGGGGAAAGAGACAAATTCCAGCTAATGGCCCATTGGTTACTTACCATGGGAAAGAGTTCACTGAAATGATCATTCAACGGACGAAGACTTCAATAGAGTTCGATGAAGAGGTGTTCGACATTTAGACCCCTCAGAAAAATACAGTGTGTGCCAAGCAATACTGTGTCTGTCCTGACAAACCAGGTCTGTCATATGCACTGATTTTACACACATGCACACACACTAATGATGCCCCCACCAGTCACGTGCATCACACACACACACAAATACATACACACTTATACCACACATACATGCTGCAAGCTCACCTACATGAATTAGTGTTCACCCAATATGCAACTGTATCACATCTTTGGGGTGGTACAGAAAAACTGAGTACGTGGATAAACCCATAAAGGCACGGGGTGGAGGTATGCAGACCCCACACAGAAGAAGCCACAACCAAGAACTCAACCAGAACTGTGAGATGGCAATATTACTGCACAACTGTGCCAATAATCAGTTACTTACACACAGACACACACTGCTTTTGACCAACCACAATACTGGTGCTTGTGATGGAAAGTGAAAGAAATTATGGACATCATATTACTCAAATACACTGACCCCCCCCCCCCCACACACACACACACACACACATAGAAACACAAGAATAACCCATAGTAATACAAGTTTTACATAGATATCAGCAAATGATGCACATTGCTTGACACTACTCCTGCCAAAATAGGTCGGTGACTATTTAAGAGGTGTTCCAAAACCTAGGAAGCCCATGACTAGAAAAATAAATAGCATTTTTGAAATCTGTTATATCTCAGTAGGCTATCAAAATCTATATAAACAGAGGTAATGGAAAAATTAAGAAAAAAATACAAATGGAAACACTTATAGAAGACTTAAATATTCCAAGATTAGAGGACAACAAAGCTCAAGAATTCAAGACCAAGATGGGAGAGGATGGTATAAAAATGATGATGTATAATCAAATCAACACTGACATCTCCAGGGACAGAATGTATTCCTGCGGAATTTAGGCTGGAATTAAAATGATAAAAGATGTGGAAGCTTTGTTTAATAGTTACATTCAAAGGTGGGATGGTACCAGCATCTTGGAAGAACGCTGTGATGACTGACCTAACTGAAGAGGACAAAAGTACAGTTTTGTACCTACCATAAATGTAGATGTTCGAGTGCTAATACAGCTGCAGTAATCACAGATGGGTTTTCTGCCGTCAGGCGGGTCCTCGGACGGCTGAATTCCAAAGTCTAGGTCCGGCGTCGGTTGTCGTCGCTTTCTTTCCTGACGTCAGTGCGACAGGGGTATATAAGACACAGCCGACGCCATATTCTTCAGTCTTTCTTGTCCCAGATGTCAGGTGCCCCCAGAAGGAAGGCAATACATAAATTATAAGTATATATATATATATATATATATATATATATATATATATATATATATATTCAAGCAATGCAATGTAATCAAAAAACAGTAGTTGCAAGCAAATACACCATAGAAGGATAACCCCAAATTAGGTTGCAAGAGGAGGTGTTAAGCCACTAGTCCTTTACCAAGAGGGGAAGGAGGGAGGGAAACCTGTACTGCAGCTGTATTAGCACTCGAACATCTACATTTATGGTAGGTACAAAACTGTACTATGTTCATCGTGCATACAGCTGCAGTAATCACAGATGGGTACAATCCCAAAGCTACGCACAGGGTGGTAGGCACTAGGTGGAACTGGGATGAGCCAGAATGCCCTGCAACACAGCAGTGGCAAAGCCTGCTCTAGTTTTGGAATATAAAGGCAGGTGGTAGTGTTTTGTGAAGGTATGCACAGAACTCCAAGTGGCTGCCTCCAAAATATCTTTGGTAGGAACTCCTCTGAGGAAGGCTGTAGAGGTAGCTGTGGCCCTGGTGGAGTGGGATCTGATGCCTGTAGGGACAGATTTTCCATGATAGGAGTAACAAAACCGTATGCAGTGGCTTATCCATTTTGAAATTGTCTGTTTGGTAACTGGCTTCCCTTGAGCTCCTACAGCATAGGAGACAAAAAGTTGTTCTGATTTCCTGAAGGGCTTTGCTCTGTCCAAATAGTAACGTAACTGTCTATGGATGTCTAAGGAGTGTAGCAGCCTTTCCCCTTTGTTTTGAGGATTGGGGTAAAAGGTAGGTAAGTGTATGGCTTGATTTAAAGCTACCCTGGATACCACTTTAGGCATAAATGATGGGTTGGTTCGAAGGGAAACTCTGTCCTGATGGAAAATGAGAAAGGGCTGCACAGCCATGAGGGCTTGTAGTTCTGAAACCCTACGAGCTGAGGTAATTGCCAGAAGGAAGGCTGTTTTCCAGGGCAAATATTGCAAATCTGTTGAGGCAGCTGGTTCAAAGGGAGGTAATGTTAATTTTTCTAAAATGTAATTAAGATCCCAGGCTGGCACTGGTTGTTTCCTTGGAGGTCTTATATTTTTTGCCCCTCTGAGGAACTGTCTTAAGAGTGGGTGAGAGAATAAGGGTGGATCCGTGTTGAATTCTGCAGAAATGGCTGAGGCATGGATTTTTATGGAGGAAAATGAAAGTCCACTGTTCAGCAGCTCAGCTAGATACTGTAGCACCTGAGGCAAATTCATTTTTCTAGGGTCCTGGCCTTTTTTCTCATTCCAAGAGCAAAACCGTTTCCATTTTGCGGAGTAAGTCTTTCTAGTAGATGGCCTTCTGGCCTCCAAAATGACATCCTGCACCTCTTTGGGGAGTAGGGTCTGTTGAGGTGTTAAGGAATTTTCCATGCAGCGAGATTGAGTGTTTTCAGCTGGCTGTGAAGAGTTTTGTAGCTGTGCTGAGTCAACAGAAGAGGCATTAGAGGTAGAGGCTAGTGAGGAGTATGTGTTAGGCTCCTCAGGAGTGGATACCAGTGTTGTCTCGGCCAGTCTGGAGCAATCAGTATCATCTTCGGTCTGTCTGCTCTTGCTTTCAAGAGCACCTTGGGCAGAAGAGGCAGAGGTGGAAAGGCGTAAACTGTCCATGCTGTCCAACTGAATGAAAGGGTGTCCACTCTCCAGGCCTTTGGATGAAAGGTCCTTGAACAAAACTTTTCCAATTAATGGTTCCTGTGGGAGGCGAAGAGATCTATGTCTGGCCTCCCCCATGCTTGGATTATCTCTGTAAACACTTGAGGATGCAACTTCCATTCGTGTGGATCTGTCATATTTCTGCTTAGATTGTCTGCCAGCGTGTTTTCCAAACTTGGCAAGTACTGTGCTTGAAGTTCGATTTGCCATTCCAGAGCCAAGTTCCAAAGTGTCATGGCTAGTCTGCACAGGGGGTATGAATGTGTTCCTCCTTGTTTGTTTATGTACCACATTACTGTGGTGTTGTCTGTTCTTATCAATAATTGTCCTGGATGCAGGAGGTCCTTGAAAGCTGTAATTGCATTTATCACTGCTAGCATTTCTTTTTGATTGATGTGAAGGTGCTTTTCTTTTTGGGACCATTTGCCCTGAATGCACCTGTCTGTCATGTGCGCCCCCCAGGCGTAATCTGAGGCGTCTGTTGTGATGACTTGATTTGCTTGAGGCTTGCAGAATGGGAGGCCTGTGTTTGTTTGACATGCTTGGGCCCACCATAGAAATTCCTTTTGCAAACATGGAATTATTGGTATTATTGTTTCCAAACTGTGGCTGTGTTGAGACCATAGGTTTTTTAGGTACCATTGAAGTTTCCTCATATGCAACTTTGCACATGGGATTAAAAGAATGCAAGATGCCATGAAGCCCAGAGCCTGCAGGATTTTCCTTGCAGTAAGCCTGGTACAATTTGCTAGTATTTTGAAGTACTGAGTTAGATGCCCCTGTTTTTCTGGTGTGAGATAGGCCATCTGAGTGTTTGTGTCCAAGCTGGCACCCAGGAAAGTTATTTTCTGAGATGGTGTTAGCCTGGAATTCTCTTTGTTGATTGTGTATCCCAGAGAGTTCAGTAACCGTGTTGCATAAGCCAGATGATCCAGAAGTATGTGCTTGCTGTCCGCTTGGATCAGGCAGTCGTCCAAATAAGGGTAAATTTGTATCCCTTGAAGTCTGCAGTAGGTAATTACTGATGCCAGGCATTTCGTGAATACTCTGGGTGCAGTAGATAAGCCAAAGGGCAATGCAGAGAATTGATAGTGGATTGAACCTGCAAGAAATCTGAGGTATCTTCTGCAGCTTTGTCTGATTGGGACATGCAGGTATGCCTCCTTGTGGTCCAATGTTACCAGCCAAAACTCCTTGCCCAGCATGGGAAGAAGCTGCTGTAATGTGAGCATCTTGAATTTTGGTATGAGCAAGAATGTGTTTAGGATGGATAAGTCCAAAATGGGTCTCCAGTCGGTTCCTTTCCTTGGTACCAGAAATAGCCTGGAATAAAAACCTTGGCCTTGTTCGTGAGTAGGTACCTCTTGAATAGCTTTCATGTCTATGAGCTTTGAAATTTGTAGTTGTGCCTCTGCCCTTTGATTGTGTGGCAGATTTGGCATGCCTCTCATTTTTGGTAGAGTGTGAAAATGAAATCTGTAGCCTCTGTCTATAACGTCCAGGATCCATTTGTCTGTTGTGACAATATGCCAATTTTTTATAAATAATGCCAGCTTTCCTCCCAAGGGTGCTGCTAGCTGAGACTTGCTTGGCATGGAAAGGAGGAAGTCATTGGGTTTGTTTCCTGTATTGTTGTGCACTGTCTTCGCCACCTCTTGGTGCTGGAGTTTGCCATTGCGTGCCTCTATATGATCCTTGTGATTGTCCTCTGCCCCTTGAGCGCCTGTATCTACCTCTTTGGGGCTTGTCCGTGGCTGGAAAGGACCAGTTTTTAGAAGGCCAATTTCTGATAAAACGTGGTGGTTGAACCTGTAGAAAAGCTTTGACAGACTGCGTAGATTTGGCTTTTTCTTCCATTTTTCGTAGTATCTCCTCAGCATTAGTACCAAATAGCACATCCTTTTGTAAAGGAGCATCTAGTAGTTTAGCTTTCACATGATCAGGCAAGATTTGTTCCCTAAGCCATGCATGTCTACGAATAACTGATCCTGTAACAGCAGCTCTACTTGAGGCCTCTAGGGCATCATAGCCACATTGTAAGGTGTGTTTACCCACTTGTTCTGCACTATGCATCATATCCAGCAACTCCTTCAAATCTGGTTGTTCAGGTTGAGACATTTTATTTCTTAATTGTGACAACAGAAACTGCTGATGTTTAAGCATATGAAACTGACAATTTAAGGCCCTCATGGCTAGGGTGGCCGAGGTATACACCTTTTTTCCCCACCTTTCTAAGGATCTTGACTCTCTTTCGGAAGGTAGTGGATTCTTAGCAGTAGAGGCCTTCATTCCCTTGGGGCCTTGAGAAATGGTTTCAGGGTCAGCATTATGGCCTTTGTACAGAAATTGGTGAGAGTTAGGAACTCTGTAGTACCCTTCAGGCATGACTGGGGCAGGAGGCAGGGAATCTGGATTAAGGCAAGCCTCCGAATAAACATCATCCAGTATGTCCAGGACAGGAGGTATCGCCAGAGGTCTGTGTTGAGGTAACAGAAGAAATTCCCTAAGTCTTTTCTTGGAATCAGAAAAGTCTTGGCCTTCCCAATGGAAGTGTTCCCTCAAGGTGTGCAAGGTTTCCCCAAAGGAAAAATCCTCAGGAGGAGATACAGAAGGAATGGACTGCTCTGCATCAGAATCTTCAAAAGGGGAGAAGGAGTGTTCCTCTACATCAGAATGATCTGAAAAAATGGAGCCCTGATCAGAAGAGGGAGAATCTTCCTCCACTCTGGGTCTCTTGTCTGGAGGGGGTTGGGAACCCCTGATAAGAGTAATTAAATCCTCAGCCATTTTAAGCATCTGCTTTTTAGGCATGGGGCCTGGAGATGGGCCCTGTGCAACAGGCCTCTTGGGATGCCTGGCTGATTTGGACTTAGTAAAGGCCTTAATGGAAAAGGAAGATGAGGATCTAAAGACACCATGGGTGGAAGTGGACCTGTCCACATTAGGAGGCTCAACGCTCACAGTGGCTTCAGTGGTTGTAGTCTGGGTATGGGCCGAGGTACCTGCGGTCTCGGGTACAGAAGACCCCACCAAAGAAGTGTCGTCGGTAGTCAGAGACTGCATAGGCGTCTCGCTGAGAACTGGACCACGTGTAGCCGGTTTTGGCATGGTGTCGGTGGGGAACGCGGACCTCACGTGTCGGTCCTTGTGTTTGCGTTTTTTGGACAAAACGGTAGTCGGAGTCTCCGATGACATTTTATAATCAAAGGCTTTACCGAAAAAATGTTGGGCGAACTCCGCCCGACGCTTAATAGTGTGCTTATTGAAAGTAGCGCAAAAGCGACAGCCCGAGACATCGTGGTTTGGGCCTAAACAAGGTATGCAGAGGGAATGGAAATCCTTATGCGGTATTTGCTTCCCACAAGAAATACAATTGTTAACTTTTTTTGACATTGGTCTGAGGCAAGAAAAGTTTCCCCAACGGGGTACTTAGCTTTAATGAAGACTTCGGTTTCCAATTATTCGTAAATTCAGGAGCTGGCCGACCGGCATTTGCGAACTGCTTCTGCTTCGGGCACCGCGCGGCAAAAAAGACTGAAGAATATGGCGTCGGCTGTGTCTTATATACCCCTGTCGCACTGACGTCAGGAAAGAAAGCGACGACAACCGACGCCGGACCTAGACTTTGGAATTCAGCCGACCGAGGACCCGCCTGATGGCAGAGAACCCATCTGTGATTACTGCAGCTGTATGCACGATGAACATCACTATTTAAACCCAATTTCATACAAACCAATTTCAAACTTGAATCATGACTATAAAACATTTATGTCAACAGTAGCTAAGTGTATAGCTAAAATGTTACCAAAGCTGACAGATAGTGTTTGCCTCCCCTCCATAAATCCACACTGAACTAACATTAACAGAATGGTGATTAGAATGCAAGATGACTCCAATACCCCTGATGGACTTAGATGCATTGAAAGCTTTCGATAGTCTTAGCTGGATTTTTGAGTGGAGCAATGATAGCATCTGCTTTTGCTGATAGGATACATGAAGTGTCAGAGGCAAGAATCAAGGTGGGCAGGTTCCTCTATGACAAGCTGTGTTTGAACAAAGGAACCAGGCAGGGGTATCCTCTTTCCCCTTTATTTGCCTTACACATTAAATATTTGGAGACAGTTTCAAGTTTTTCAAATGCATAAAATAAATAAAAATAAAAACAAAGGCTATATCAGTACACTGTGTTTCTACACATGAATTATTTCAGCAATACCCATATTTATGGGGACATAAGAAGAATACGGGAAGACACTAAACATAGGATAATACAAAAATGGAGAAGATGGAATCTCTTGACTAATGATATTTTATTTATTTATTTATTTATTTATTTAACATTTGTTTAATGGGAAAGTCAGACTTGGAACAAAGCCAGTTTTCATTGGAGGCCCGGGGAGAAATGCTCTAAATGTATGTTTTTGTATTGTATTTACATTAAGATATAAACACTGAGGATGTGTTAAGTCACTGCAATATTGCATACAGGTGAGGCATATTTTTAAATCAACCAGAGGCAAGCTGGGGACAAGAACTGAATAACTAAAGGAATGTTTCTGGAAGGGAAAGAGGGAAGAGTTAAGTGAGATAAGTTGTTTCTTCCTACAGAACAAAGTAGCTTATGGTTATCAGACTTGTAAGGACACTTTAGAGTTGCACAGTTAAGGCTCGTACGTGCAACACAAGCATAAAACTACAAATCAATGTGGAAAGACATGAAGCTGAAACAGAGGGGCAGTGCATGAAAAAGGGAGCATAAGATTTTGGATATATGCCCTAAAGCAACGCAATAACCTTAGGAAAAACATTCTACTTAAAAAGTAGCGGAAAGTAATTTGTGAGACAAGCCAGTACGGGAATGGAAAAAGAAGACTTCACTAATAAGGATGACTACAAGTAGTGACACAGAAAACAGGCAATACAGAGCTGCGGTTTATTACAGAAAGTCACGGAGGTGTTGCCTAAATAGTAAAGGTGTGGACCAATGTCCATGTGGCAGCTTCCAGATTGGCCTGGGAGGGGACACCTTTAAGAAAGGTAGTGGTGGCTGCCCTGTTTCTAGTGGAGTTTTTCCTGATATGGTCTAGTAATGGCATACCATTATGGACATAGCAGAACATAATGCAGTTAGCCATCCATTTTGAGATAGTCTGTTTGGAGACAGATCTGCCTTGTTTTCCTTCTACAAACACTACTAGCAGTTGACCTGCCCTGCTCATGTATTACCTATACAGGGCAAAGTTTCCTGTCAGTGTACATCCAGGAAATGCAGAACTTCTTCAGCTTTATTCTGTGGGTTTGGGAACAACACAAATAAGTGAATAGCCTGATTCAAGGAAAGTTCTGATACTACTTTTAGCATAAAATAATTAGTTCTAAGAAGTAAGAAACACAATGAAAGGTTCTATCAGAGATTGTAGCTCTGAGACCCGCTTGTCTAAAGTGATGGACATCAGTAGGGAGGCCTTTCTTTAAAGAAGCAGAAGCTGCAGGCTCAAAAGATGGTAAGGTAAATTTTTTTAATACATGGTTTTAATTCCAGGTGGGGGAAGCCGGATATGTATGACCCGTTTTAGAAACTGTTTTAGGTGAGGGTAAGAGTAGATCAGGGGAGCAGGTCAGACAGGTGGAGATGGCAGAAGCATGCACCTTGATAATGGAATAAGAAAGTCCCCACTGAAACAATCCCAACAAGTATTCCAACACTAACATCCACCTGAGGGGAACCGATGTCTGTTTTTGCACCAAAAAGAAAACATTTTCCATCTAGGTAAGTATGATTTTCTGGTAGTCTGTTTTCTTGCCTCTCACAGGACAGATATTACTTCTGTAGAGTTCTTTGCATTAGTTGGAATCAAAAGCCAATCCTCCAAGCTGTTAAGTTTCAGGATGGTCAGGGAAGCTGAATGACAGACTCATTTTGCTGGGTGAGTACATCTATGACCAGTGGAAGAATGTAATATCTCCCCTTGCTGAAAGTCAAGAGGAAAGAGAAAGTACAGTTGTGTGCACTCACCATAAATGTAGATGATCCAGTGTGTTCACTGCTGCAGTCTTAAGCATTGGGTTATCCATGCCGCGGTAGCCCTCGGTCAGTCCGAATATCAGTCAAGGTTTTGTGCGTCGGCTGCTGTCACTTGCTGGGTGACGTCAGATCGTCCGAGCTATAAAGGAGAGCAGGCGACACCATTACCTCAGGTTTTTTTGCCTTAACAAACCAAAGAAGTCCAATTTTAATAATTATTAGTAGTCCTGGGGTCAGAGACACCCACAGAAATATGCGTCTCTCTAAGGAAAGCAGATACCAGGGAGAAGGAGGGGGGAAAGCATGACTGCAACAGTGAACACACGCGAACATCTACATTTGTGGTAAGTGTACACAACTGTACAATGTTCTTCGTGTTTCACTGCTGCAGTCCTAACCATTGGGGAGATTCCCAAAGCTGAGGAGAAGGGTGGAAGTTTAACAGAAACTTAAGATTGAGTGAGCATGCCCTGCAGAATTGCAGAGGTAAACCCAGCCCTAGCTTTTGAGAATAGGTTCAGATGTTAACATTTGGTGAAGGTGTGGAGTGAAGCCCATGTGGCAGCTTCCAGGATGTCCTTGGTGGGTACCCCTCTAAGGAATGCTGTGGAAGTAGATGTTGCCCTAGTGGAATGAGTTCTGATGGTCCTAGGGGGTGGTTTTCCATGCAAGAAGTAGCAAAATTGGATGCAGTGTGCTACCCATTTGGAAATGGTCTGTTTGGATATTGGTTTCACCTGTGCCCCTGTTTTAAAGCTGTCCAAGAGCTGATCAGTTTTCCTGGATGTCTTTGTATGATCCAGATAAAATCTGAGTTGCCTGTGCACATTCAAATAATGCAGTATCCTTTCTCCCTTGTTCTGAGAGTTAGGGAAGAAGGTGGGCATGTGGATGGCCTGGTTGAGGGTAACATCTGAAACCACCTTTGGCATGAAGGAGGGACTGGTTCTCAGGGAGATCCTGTCTGCATGGATGATAAATTGCTCAATGGCCAGTAAGGCTTGAAGCTCTGACACTCTCCTGGCTAAAGTAATAGCCAGGAGAAAGGCAGTCTTCCAAGAGAGGTACTTTAGTTCTGAGGATGCTGCAGGCTCAAAGGGAGGCTGAGTAAGTTTTTTCTAAAGCACAGTTCAGGTCCCAGGCTGGGGTGGGCTGTCTTCTGGGAGGCCTGATATTAGTGGCTCCTCTAAGGAATTGTTTGATAAGAGGGTGGAAGAACAATGACTGTTCTGTATCAAAGTGTGCCGAGATGGCAGAAGCATGGATCTTTATGGAGGGAAAGGAGAGACATTTATTAAGAAGCTCAGCAAGACAATCTAGAATAAGAGGAATGGAGGACATATGTATGTCTGCCACCTTGGACTGGCTCCAGGAGCAGAATCTTTTCCATTTTCCAACATAAGATTTTCTGCTACTGGGCCTTCTGGCTTCTGTGATGATGCCAAGGACTTGCTTGCTTAGCATAGATTCCTTGTTGGTTTTGGTAGAATAAGCCATGCTGAGAGCTTGAGTGTGTGAAGGTCTGGGTGGAGCATTGTCCCCCGTCCCCCCCGGGCCAATCTGGGGCAATGAGTATTGCTCTTGTTTTTTTCTTCCTTATCTTGATTAGTACTTTTGGACTGAGAGGTAGGGTGGGAATGCATAAACAAAGAGGGTATTCCAAGGGAAAGTCAGGGCATCGACCTTCCAGGCTAGGTGATGGTCCTCCCTGGTGCAGAATTTCTGTAGTTGGTAATTTAATGACAGGCAAAGAGGTCCACCTGGGGGGGTCTCCCATGTGTGGGTAATTTGCAGAAAAATGTCTCTGTGGATTTGCCATTCGTGTGGGTCCACCAGGTTTCTGTTTAGGTGGTCTGCTAGGGTGTTGTTGATGCCCGGTAGGTATTGAGCTATACGATATAGTCCAATGGATGAGGCTGCTAGCCCCAGGTTCATGGCTAGTCTGCACAGAGATTGTGAGTACAGACACCATAGGTTCTCTAGGTACCACTGAATTTTCCTCATGTGTAGTCTGGCCAGAGGTACCAGGAGGATGCATGAGACCATGTATCCTAGAGCTTGTAGGATCTTCCTGCCAGAAAGCTGGGTTTGAGAGGCCAAAGTAGTGAAGTATTTTGGTAGGAAACTTTGTTTTTCTGGGGACAGAAAGGCCATTTGCTGTTCCGTGTTCAGTAAGGCTCCCAGAAATATGATTTTCCTGGCAGGTGTCTGTTTTGATTTCCTTTCGTTGATAGTGAACCCCAGAGAGGTGAGTAGGGTTTCTACAAATGAGAGGTGCTGCAGGGGCAGTTCCTTGCAGTCTGCCTGGATGAGACAGTCATCCAGGTAAGGGTAAATCTGTATATTGTTTGCCTGCAAAAGGCAATGGCAGGAGTTAGACATTTGCTGAATACCCTGGGAGCAGTAGATAAGCCAAAGCGCAAAGCAGAGAATTTAAAGTGTAATGATCCTGTTCTGAAGCACAGGAATTTTCTGCATGATTCCCTTATTGGGATGTGGAGGTAAACATCCTTTAGGTCTAAGGTGACCATCCAAGCTTTGTTTGGCAGCACTAGTAGAAGCTGTTGTAAGGTAAGCATTTTGAATTTTGGGATTATCAGGAAGGTATTGAGAAAGGACAAGTCCAAGATGGGATGCCAAGTCCCCTCTTTCCTGTGAACAAGGAATAGTTTGGAATAGAATCCTTTTGCAACTTGTTCTGGAGGTAGAGCTTCTACTGCCACTAGGGATATTAGGTTTTGCACTTGTTTTAGTGCTTCCTCTTCAAAAACAGAGGAGTCAGATCCCTGAGTCTAAATCCGATTGGATGTCTGGAGAAGGTTCCCTTCTACTTTTGGCTGGAGTGTCCTGATTATCCTGGATAAAAGTGATGAGATCCTCCTCCATTTTAAGCATTCTAGTTTGAGGAGGGGAGGAGTAGTGGAATGGAGACTTTTTGCTGTTTTCTTAGGAGTAGCTGTAAGTCTGGCCTGAAGAGTTTCCCTCGGTGTTATCGGTGGGTTAGTCGGAAGAGAGAGCGAAGGCCTTGAAGTGAATTCCAAAGCGCGAGCGGTATCCTCTGAAGCCGGTGCCTGCATAGCAGCTACGGACCCAACCAAGGCAGAGACAGCCAAAGGCTCGTTAGACGATGCAGTTTTCTGCAGCATACAGGACTCCAAAAGGGTCTTAGTAGAGGCCTGCAAAGTAATCAAGTCGGGCATCAGGGGCTGCGAAAGCGCCTCATTGAAATCCGAAGAACTGATGACCCTTTTAGCGGTGGTGTCATTGGAAGGCTTGGCCTTATGTGGTCTGTCTCTATCCTTATCTTTACTTTTTTAGAAGATCTGCGGTTTGTTGACTGATGGATGCCATATCAGTAATCGAAGACGGAAGATGAAAATATCTGGCTACAAACAGAACTCTACGATGAATAGTTCTAGCATTAAAGAGAGCACAGAACAGACAGAGGGGTACGTCGTGACCTGGGCCTAAGCAAGTGACACAGTAAGAATGGAAGTCTCTGTGTGGTGTTTGCTTTCCACAGGCGAGACAGTTATTGACTTTTTCGGACATCGGTTAGTGCAAGAAAAAGGAACGCTCCCCAATGGAGGACTTAGCTTTAGACATTTTCAGCTGAAGTTTGAAATCTGGAAACAGCTGACCGGCACTGTTGTGAATTGCTTCTGCTATGGGCTCCACGGCAAGTAAGACTGAGGTAATGGCGTTGCCTGCTCTCCTTTATAGCTCGGACGACCTGACGTTAGCCAGCAAGCGACAGCAGCAGACGCACAAAACCTTGACTCTGGTATTCAGATCGACTGAGGACTACCACAGCATGGATAACCCAATGGTTAGGACTACAGCAGTGAAATATGAAAAGCATCCAATACTGCTCTGGCCATAGTGGGAATACGAGTATTATACTCAGGCTCTCAGACCTCACTTTCATTACTACCCTGGCGATCAACAGTAGTGGTAGAAAGGCATACAGAAAGAGCTCTATCCATTTGAAGGAGAAGGTGTCTGCTCTCAAAGTTCCTGTCTGTATGGTTCTAGAACAAACCCTTTGTAATTATCTCTTTTGTTGGGAGGCAGATGGGTCTGTACTGGAGTGCCCCACTGATGGGTGAGGTACAAGAAGCTCTCTCTTTCAGCATCCGCTCACTGTGATCCTTGCTCAAAGAGTCTGCTAGGGTGCTCTTCTGACCCAGGGTGTAGGATGCTACAAGTGTGAAGTGTAAATACAATGCCAAAAGCCAAATTTATTGCAAGACTGCATAGGAGGTAAGAATGAGTTCCTCCCTTGCTTGTTTATGTACCTCATGATTGTGGTGTTGTCTGTCCAAATGTGTAATATTCCTGGTTTTGGGTTGTACTCGAAGTCTCTGATAGACTGCCAACATTTCTTTTGGGTTTATGTGCAGTTATCTTTGCTCTGGGGTCCACATACTCTACACCTTCAAGAGGGGCCTTAAGTGTATTCCCAGTGCAATATTTGAGCCATCAGTGGTGATAGTTTTGTGTGCTTCTGGCAGGAAAAAGTTGTTTCCCCTGGGTTCTATAAGACGCTGTTCTTTTCCACCACAGTAGTACCTTTTCAAGCAGGAGTGAAGGGGCACTAGAGTTTCCAGGGATTCAGAATCCTGTTCCTAGGTGTTTCTTAGGAGCCACTGGAGTTCTCATGTGCAGTTTTGCAAAGGACACTATGCCTCCTTGTGAATTTAGATACTCACTTGCAGAGACTGTCTGCTTTGGAGGAAGACTGACCAAATCATTTGAGAGGTAAGAAACATATTCCTGGGGGAGGGAGGCTTTTTGTTGCACTGAATCTATCAATGTGCCCAGGAAAATAATTTTTGTCTGGTGCAAAGTTTGTGACTTGTAGAGAGGGAGCGTGAGGTCTACCTTCTGGAAGCAGTCCATGGTGATCGGTAAGGCTGCTTCGAGTTCTGTAATGAATTGTGCCTGGATGGGGGAGTCATCTAGTTACAGTAAAATGTGCATCCCTAAGGTTCTGCAATGAGCTATTACCAGAACTTGACATTTGATGAAAATTTTGGGAGCAGGGTTAGGCAGCTCTGCCTGGCTAGGCTCCCTAGATTTCACAATGGCCAAGAGGTCCTGGGCTACCTTCAGAAAATCTTGTGTTTCAATATGGGTAGTCACAGCTGAAGACTGAGTAGTAGGCTGAGGAAAGCTGACTGTTCTATTGGGCTTGGGCATCTTTTTGGAAAGGAGAGGCTCAGGACATGGTTGGCCAACTGCAACCCTAGTCCAGCCCATGAACCTTGCATTGGATCATATCCAACAGCCAAAGAAAAATTATCTCCCATGATAACCAATGCCCAATGATGAAAGCCAAATCCTGTGGAGCAGCAGCAGACTCAACCAACAAGACAGTTGGGATGGTCATTTTTAACTGCCACTGTGGCATTCCATGGGACTGTGCCATAAGGTTTGGGCCTAGTACTGACTGGACCAGGGGGCTGCAAAGGTGCCTTGCCATTAAATGACTTAAACATGGTGGCCAAAGTTCCACTGGCATCCACAGATTCCTTTTCTCTTAAACTTTTTCTCCTTACATTTCTTGGGCAAGATCACAGCCAAAGCTGAGGAATTACAGAAAGCTGGGAGAGTAAAGTCCAAGGATTCCACATGGGCTGTGAAGACTTCAGCCCTAAGCTTAAGTGTCATAGCTCAAAACGTAGTGCAATCCTGACAACAGGAAACATCCTGAGGCTCCAGGCAAAACAGAAAGAAGGAATAAAAAATATTTATGTGGTATTTGTTTCCCCACACTTTAGCAGTTACTGACTTTTGTTTTTTAAACATTAGTCAGAAGAGAGACGAATCCTCAACTGTGTACTTACCTAAAAGCAGAGGAATAACCTGGAGGTGACCGAAGAACAGTGAACATTCAGATAAGAATGGAGTAGCATATTGAGCTGCATGCAAAGAAAGAAATGCGATGGTGCCAACGGATGCCTCTCTTACACCAGTCTTTGGAAGTCTGTCAGCTGGGGGATTATGTAGAGACTACGTAAACTGGGCCAGTTGAGGGCTACTGCATGGTAAGAAGACCCAAAACTCAGTACTGCAGCACTGACTGTGAAGAACATCCAAGGTATTGTGAGCAAATCATTAGAGAAGGAAAGTTAACTGTAAGGGATGAGGCCAAGCAGAAATTTGGACTGCCGATTAAACTGCCTTCCATATAACAGAAGTATTAATTAGGATATTAGAAGAGAGAGTTTGGAAAGTCAATTTACAAGGGAACAATGGGAGGACATCTGTCTGGCTCCCAAGAATGCAGCAAAATACAGAACGTTTAAGATTTTTGCTTGGATGAGTCTGTATAGGTATTTTATAACACAACCAGACTTCTAATAATTTTTTCCTCAGGTAGACCAATTGCTGAGGTATGATGAGAGAGTTAATTTGGAACATGTTTTTTGGGAGTTTAATGAATTAGCAGATTTAAAACATGAAGTACTTTTTTTGAAATATTAGGGAAGCAAATGGTTAGGTTGCGGTGGTGCAGCGGTAAGCGTTGTCACCTCACAGCAAGAGGTTCTTCGGTTCGATTCTTGTCCGGAGTGCCTTCTGTGTGGAGTCTGCATGTCCTCCCCATGGTCACATGACATTTAAAGACATGCAGGTAGGTGCGTGCGTGAATGGGTGTGCCTTCGTTGAAGGGTGGGCGTCGGGCTAGCACCTCGGCACCGAAAAAAAATCTACTGCCAATCATAAGTGGACTGGCTTTCCGCTTTGGTGACCCCTAACCAGGGAAAAGCCGAAAGACATTACTAGGGAAGCAAATGGTTGTAACTAAGGAAAAGATTCTATCGAGTTGGAATATAGGACCTGACTTACCTAGATATAGTAAGGCCTTAGTAAGTTTAATGCTACGGGATGTCAAAAAAGCAACTACTAGTTTACATTCTGTTTTCCTTTTTCTAAATGCTATTGAAGCACTGAATATTGTAAAGGAGATAAAAGAACTGGAGGTACAATATTTAGAAAAGAGAAAGATCAAACTACACAAAAATAAATGGAATGTGCGAGCAATGCATGCAGAATAATGTTCAGGAGAAGTATGGACTAAGGAAAGCCAGGAACTGAGAAATCTGCATAATGCTGGAGTGAGTAAGAATTGTTCAAAAGAAATGCATAGAATGTATATTGCACTAAATTGAGAAATGTTAACATGGTTTGTTTTCTTTTCTGTTAACATGGTTTTGTTTTCTTTTCTGTTTTTAAATGTATTTACTGTTTGTTAACTGCGCAAATGAACTGGTCCAAAGACCCTTTTCAGCCACGATCTGGGTTAGAGGGAAAAGTACAAAATAAGAAAAGCAGAGCAGAAACATTTATGGAAGACAATTACATATCTGCACAATTTTGACATTTCAAAATTACAGGCATTTGAAATGCTTGAGCTTAATTGAGTATATCAAGATTAATATTAAGCATTAAACATACCTTGCAAAAAGAGGCTTATTTCTATTTACATACATGCTAGGCCGTAATTGTAAATTAAAATCAAGACTGACAAAAAAATATGGTATAGAATCAACTAAATTTTGTAGATTGTCACACAAGTTGTAGTGTTGCTTATACATAACACTATAATTGTTAATACTTAATTCACTATGGTGTACAATAGAATTACATTTTGGAATAAAAAGATTATTACAAGTAAAGTATGTAGTTTAGTCTGTGCAACTTTATGCTACTAACCCCTATCCCTGTAGTAAATACATGAAATTCAACTATGGAGAAATACTAATATATATATATATAAACTCTGTGATGACTTAAACACATTTTAAATAAGTACTTGCTATGCACTGCTATAGTGCCACACAATGATTCTTTCTGCTGCAAAAAGGAGTACATAACTATCTACTGGTAAACCATTTCCCATAATGCTACACAGCCCAAACATTAAAATAAGTGACAAAGTACAGTTGTGTAAAACATTACCATAAATAAATGTAGATGTTCGACTGTATTCACTGTTGCAGTCATTACATTTGGGTAATCTGCTGGCAGGTTGCCCTCAGTCGACCTGAATTCCAAAGTCTTGGGTCTTGCGTCGGTTGCTGTCTTCTCTTCCATGACGTCAGGTCATCAGGGGTATAAAACATGCAGCCGACGCCATTTTCTTTAGTTTTTCTTGCCCCCGATGTCAGGTGCCCCCAAAAAGGTAGCAATATTTTATACATACATATATATATATATATATATATATATATATATATATGTGTGTGTGTGTATATATATATATATATATATATATATATATATATATATATATATATATATATACACACACACACATACATCAATATAAACTTTACCTTCATCTACAGGCAAATAAACCACATAGGGTGTAGAAGATAGAGAAGGAAAGATAAACTTTAGAATGACAGGGGGATGGCGGGAGGGTAACCTGGACTGCAACAGTGAATACACTCGAACATCTACATTTATGGTAAGTGTACACAACTGTACTATGTTCTTCGTGTTTCACTGTTGCAGTCATTACATTTGGGTAGAATCCCAAAGCTATGGTTGGGAGGCTGGAGCTAAACAGCATTAGATGCGGTTATTAGGCCCTGCAACACTGCAGTGGCAATGCCTGCCCTGGACTTCTGAAACTCTTCTTGCTGAGGTAATTGCTAGTAGCAGAGCTGTCTTCCATGATAAGAACTTTATATCAGTGGTAGCAGCTGGTTCAAATGGAGGCAGGGTGAGCTTTTCCAACACATAATTGAGGTCCCATGCAGGTAATGGTGATCTTCTAGGAGGCCTTAAATGTTTGGCTCCTCTAAGATACTGCTTTAGTAAAGGATGAGAAAAGATTGGTAGCTCTGTATTGTAATGAACCGAAATGTCAGAGGCATGGATTTTGATTGATGAGAAAGATAGGCCTTTGTCAAGAATCTCAGTTAAGTATTGTAATATCTGAGGAATATGTGGTTCTGCTTTATCAGTTCCTTGTGCTTGATTCAAAGCACAGAATCTCTTCCATTTGTCAGCATAAGATTTTCTAGTACTAGGCCTTCTGGCTTCCAAAATGACATCCATCACAGCTTTACTGAGAGGTGTCGTTTGTATGATTACATGATTAGCCATGCTGCCAGGTTCAGAGTCTGTAGTTGATTGTGCAGGATCTGACTGTTTTGCTGGGACAGCAGTTGTGGTCTTTGAGGCAAGGTCCAAGCTGGGTATTGAGACAAGTTCCTTAGGATTGGGTACCAGTATTGGCGGGGCCAGTCCAGGGCAATTAATATCATCTTTGGCTTCTCTTGTCTGACTTTTAGGAGGACCTTGGGTAGAAGAAGCAGAGGAGGAAAGGCGTAAACTGATAGTTTTTTCCAACTGAAGGATAGGGCGTCCACTTTCCATGCTTGTCTGTGATAAGTCCTTGTGCAGAATCTTTTCACTTGATAATTTTGGGGAGAGTCAAATAGATCTATGTCTGGGCTCCCCCATTTCTCTGTTATCATGCTGAAGACTTGTGGATTTAGTTCCCACTCGTGAGGATCCATAAGGTTTCTGCTTAAATCGTCTGCCAGAGTGTTTTGTTTTCCTGGCAGGAATTGAGCTTGAAGATGTATTTGGTAGGTCAAAGCTGTGTCCCACAGTACCATGGCTAATCTGCAAAGGGGGTATGAGTGTGTGCCCCCTTGCTTGTTTATATACCACATGACTGTGGTGTTGTCCGTCTTTATCAGTAGTTGTCCTGGATGAAGTGAGTCCTTGAAGGTTGTTAGGGCATTTTGAACAGCTAGCATCTCTTTCTGGTTGATATGTAGATGCATTTGTTTTGGTGCCCATATGCCCTCAATGCATCTTCCTGCCATGTGGGCCCCCAGGCATAATCTGATGTGTCTGTTGTTAAGGTTTGGCAGGGGGTAGAGTGAAGGGCCGTCCTATGTTTTGGTGACAGGCCTTTGCCCACCATAGAAACTCCTATTGCAGGCAGGGAATGAGAGGAATCATTGTTTCCAGACTGTGTGAATGTTGACTCCATAAACATTTTAGGTACCATTGAAGTTTCCTCATATGCAGTCTTGCATATGGAATTAGTAGGATGCAGGATGCCATAAAGCCCAGAGCCTGCAGAATTTGTCTTGCAGAAGACTGGGTTTTTGTTGCCATCAGTTTGAAGTAAGTAGTCAGTTGCCTTTGTTTGTCTGGCGTGAGGTAAGCCATCTGGGCAGTTGTATTCAAGCTTGCACACAGGAATGTTATCTTTTGAGAGGGTACCAGTTGTAATTTCTTTTCGTTTATTGTGAACCCTAGGCATGTTAGAAGCCTTTTCACAAATGCCAGGTGTCGAAGAACAGTGTCCTTGTTCTCTGCTTAGATGAGACAGTCGTCCAAGTAAGGATATATTTGTATACTTTTTTGTCTGCAAAATGCAATTACTGGTGCCAGGCACTTTGTAAAGAACTTGGGTGTAGTAGATACACCATGGCAGTGCAGAGAATTGGTAATGCATTAAGCCAGCCTTGAATCTGAGGTATCCTCTGCACAACTGTCTTATTGGGACATGCCTCTTTTAGGTCTAAAGTCACCAGCCAAGCATTCTTGCTCAGCATAGGCAAAAGCTGCTGCAAAGTCAGCATTTTAAATTTTGGAATGTCCAGGTGTGTTCAAGAATCGATAAATCCAGTATTGGCCACCAGGCCTTGTCCTTTCTGGGTACCAAGAACAGTCTTGAGTAAAAACCTTGTCCTTTTTCCTGTTCTGGTACTGTCTGAATGGCCCCCATATCCATGAGGGACGTAACCTGTTTCTGTGCCTCTGCCCATTTATTTTTTGGCAGATCTGGCCAACCATTTGCCATTAGCAGAGTGTGAAAATGGAATCTGTATCCCTGTGATACGGTGTTTAGTACCCACTTGTCCTGGGTTATTAACTGCCAATTTTGAGCAAAAAGTGCTAATTTTTCCCCCTATGGGTGCTGCCAAAAGATAAGTGCTTGGTATAGGCAGAGGGAAGTCATTGGGATTGCTTTCTGTAGGTTTGCGCTTTATCTCCTCCAGATTTGGAGGTGGATATGCCCCATTGCTTTGACCTGTATGAGTCTTGCGCCTGGTATCTGGAACCCTTAGGGCATCTGGATTTGCCCCTTTGAGCTCTGACACAGGAAAGGACCAATTTTTTGTAGGCCAGTGTCCACTGAATCTTGGTGGCTGCACTTGTAAGAAGTCTTTTTAACAGTTTGCATAGTTTTAGCTTTGTCTTCCATTTTCTTTAAAACCTCTTCTGCCTTAATACCAAACAGAGAATCATGCTGTAAAGGTGCATCTAGCAATTTAGCTTTAACATCAGGCAAATGTTGTTCCTTTAACTAGGCATGCCTCCTAATCACAGATCCAATAACTGCGGCCCTGCAGGAGGCCTGTAAAGAATCAAAACCACATTGCAAAGTATGCTTTTCAACTTGTTCAGCTGCATGCAATAATTCCTGCAATTCTTTATTTTCTGCACATTCTGAAATCAACATCATTTTCTGTTTCAACAATCCCATAACATGTTGTTGGTACTTAAGCATATGGAATTGATAGTTTAAGGCCCTGATTGCCAAGGCTGCAGATGTATAAACCTTTTTTCCCCATCTGTCCAGTACCCTTGAATCTCTGTCAGAGGGGGTAGGAATTTTTGATGTTGAGGCCTTAACTCCCTTTGGACCCTAAGAAATAGTTTCAGGATCAGCAGCAGGGTTTCTAAATAAAAATTTACGTGAGTCAGGGACCCTGTAATATCTGTCAGGCTTACTGGGAGCCGGAGATAAGGAGTCAAGGGTCAAGCTTGACTCCAAAAACACATCATCCACAATGTCTAAAACAGGGGGAATGGCTAAAGGCTTGTGCTGAGGGAGAAGGAAATCCCTGAGCCTCTTTTTGATTCTGAGAAGTCTTGACTCTCCCAGTGAAAATGCTCCCTCAAAGTATGCAAGGTTTCTCCAAATTAATAATCCTCAGGAGGAGATGCAGATGGAATAGACTCCTCAGCATCAGAATCCTCATAGGGAGGTATAGGCAATTCCTGATCAGAAGAGGAATCAGAAGAAATAGAAACCTGATCTGAAGATTCATAATCAGTGCCTTGCCTAGGCCTCTTATCTGGAGGGGGATGGGTACCCCTGATCAAGGTAATAAGGTCTTCAGCCATTCTGATCATCTGTTTTTTAGGCATAGAGGCCTGTGCACTTGGCTCATGCGTCGTTTTTTTAGTTTTAGAAGTTGCTTTTGTCTTTGGTTTTGCAGCTGTCGTCGGTCTGATGTACAAATGTTGAGGTCTGAATACACCCTCAGAAGCCGGTGCCTGCTCAGTGGCTCCGGACCCATTTGAGGGAGATACATCTGTCGGTCCAACACCTTGAGTATCTTGTGGCATGCCAGGCTCCACATGGGTGTCTGTATAGGCCTGCGACTCGAAGGTAGTGGGGTATCGGGGGCTGCGAAGGTGCCTCACTGAGTACCGGCGACTGGCTTAGGAGAAGCTTCGTCGGTTTTGGATCTCAACTGCCTTTCTCTGCCCTTTTCTTTGCATTTTTTATGTACTCCGGTAGCCGGATTGCTATCAGGCAGAATTTCTGGGTAGTTAAATCTGTTTCCAAAATACTTTGATGCAATATACCGATGCTTAATAGTGTGTTGGTTAAATCTAGCACAAAACCGACAGCCAGGCACATTGTGATCAGGGCCTAGGCAAGGAATACAGTATAAATGGAAATCCTTATGAGGTATTTGCTTCCCACAAGTAATACAATTATTAACTTTTTCTGACATCGGTAAAAGGCAAGAAAAAAGTTTCCCCAACGGGGTACTTAGCTTTAGGGAAGACTTCGGTTCTGAAACTCAAACTCGAATATTTCAGTAGTCGGCCGACCAGCACTTGTGAAATGCTTCTGCTTCGGGCACCGCGCGGCAAGAGTCCCCAACGGGGTACTTAGCTTTTTAGAAGTCTTCGGTAGTAGTAGAAGTATTCGGTAGTAGTAATCTCTGGATCTGACCGACCGGCACTTGCGAACAGCTTCTGCTTCGGGCGCCACGCGGCAAGAAAGACTGAGGAAAATGGCGTCGGCTGATGCCTTTATACCCGAAAAACTGCCGCTATGACGTCGGGTGAAGTGCGACACCAGCCGAGGCCAGACCCAGACTTTGGAATCCGGCCGACCGAAGGGCTGCCTGACGACAGGACAACCCATTTGTAAGGACTGCAGATGCATCCTTGAAGGACATCATCAGTAGATATCTTTCTCTTCACTGTTGCAGTATTCTAAACAGAAGGGATCTCCCAACCAGGGCAGTCCAATGTTTGGCCAGTATGCCAAAGCCTTATGATCTTGTACCCTGCACAGGACATAGGCATAAAAGTGACATACAAATATGGTTACCCAGAACAACTTTGCCATTATTGTTTGGTTGTCTAAATGCCTTGTTGCTTCCCCCCCCCCCTTTGGTCTTTTATTTATGTTGCTTTCCTTGAGTTCATGTCATCCAAGAAGGGAAAATTTGAGTGCGACTTGAGGTACAGTGGAAACTAGGAAATTTGCCCTTACCCCACAGTAGTCCAATTTCAGACTTGTCATATATGAGTAGCAAGGGATGTGGAGGGGTATTGGGGGAGTACAGGGGGCTGCAAAAAATGTTTTAAATGATTTTTCATTTTCAATTAAGTTGTGCTCAATCACACAGTTTCGAACATATCACCCCCCCCCAAAATACTTTGTACTCAATGTTTTTGATTCCAAACCCATAGAAAACTCATACATGGATATGTAATGTTTTGTTCATTAATACAAATCAAAAGGTATGTTGATAATTATAACTGTCAAATGGTACTCTTTGCAACTGTGAATGTGATAATGTATGGAGTGTTTAAGTTTTACTATGGCATGCATGGCTTTGTTGAATGTAGAGTTATGCAAGTTTTGCACTTTAGCGGTGCTGATATTGGAACAAGGATGTCCACTTGAGGAAGGTAAACCACTACATTATCCACCAAAAGATCCTAAGTTATGAAAACTACCAGTAACCTTTCCGAACACAAAACTGAACCAAGTACGTACTGCAGCATTCAGTGCTGGGCACTCGACTCTCCTGCTCTGATTTTGTCTAAGCCAATGGCTGATGAAGTTTTCTGATGAATGGAAGCAGTGAGCATCTCTCTCATTCACTGACACTGAACAGTTCCAGCAAGGGCAGTAATCTACACATACCGTGTGTAACAGCAAGCTACAGCATAGCAGCATTCAGCAAAAAAAGCTGCTCTCGCTTCATTCATTATAAATGGCACTTTTCTTCAGGCATACACGAGAGGAGATCTTGGTACTTATGAGGAAAACTTTCTCTCATTTATCAGAATTCCACCATAGGTCAGTATTTTTTATTTGTTCCAGTTAATTTCCTGTGATCCTGAGGATAGCTCTTTTGAAATTATCATAATCACTCTACTCTTCCCTTAGATCCATTTTTAAATACTATCCCCCTCGTATCCACAAATCCAAGCATATCGCTCAGTTGGTAAGGGCTCCCAAAGATTTCAAACCAAGAAAATTAACTCCTTAAATCCTTCAACTATCCCAACAGAGCAGCATGGCTCTAGCACTCAGCTCAGTCCTATCTGATCTCTTATCATCACAAAACCAGTGTCTCTACAAACACCCGCACTAGGAACTTAAATCTAAAACTACAAATAAGCAAGAATCACCAGAGGGTAATTTCCTACATCAGCATATTCCAATCCTAAACAAGTTGTCACCACAGGTCAAATAAAGTACTACCTTAATTAGTATCACAACAAAGTAGTAACAGACTTACTGCATAATTCAAATTCAATATACTTCTAGTGCTTCAGTTGTATAACCTTCAAAGTGATGTAAAAAAAAAAAAACACCTATTTATACCACACATAATTAAATCCAGTAAGCAATGAAAATTATTGTATCAAACATTTCCAACTAATTTCCTTGTTGAGAGCCACTTAAAACGTCTTTCCACTATTTCTGATCATAAAGTAGTGCTCACCTGTTAAAGGTGTATATGGCTAGATCTCCCTTGGCTAGTAATGTTCTTATGTTGTAACAATTAACCAAACGAATGACTGGGTCATACCCAAGACACTCTATTTCTTTAATTTTATACATATATCAGAAAGCTTGTTTAGATGAAACAGAGGTTTCAATCAAAATTAGCAGGAGAAACATTATCAATTTCATACAGCAGGTGATACCACTCAGACAAACGTGAGGAAGATTTGAAACACCTGTTGATAAAGGTAAAGTAGAAAGCAAAAAAAAAAAAAAAAAACAGGTTTGCTGCCCAACACTAAAAACAATAAAATTATATCATCTAGCCTAACAATTCTTTTCAGGCGGACTGTAGACAAGTGGAGGCAAAGACAGGACTTTTATTTTACTGGGTTCAGAGATCTCTACATATGTCTTTTTGTAGCCATGAAATTAAAAGACACTTGTTTCTGCCAAGGGGAAACTATGGCAAATTTGGATAAGGTTTTAAAGAGCAAAAAAAAAAAATTCAACAAAATTCTGTATAATCAAAGCTATGGTTTTTGCACAAGTAAGTATGTGTGGTAAAAAATGTTGTTTTTTAACTGAGATGCTGAAGAAAGTTTCTAAAAACTCCATGCACTACAAGAGATTACTTTCAGTCAATAATAATCCAGGCTCTTCCTGTTAGTAACAGTAAGACTCAAACTCTTCAGCTACAGAACATAAAACACAGCATTCACTAGATAATACACTGGTGCAGGAAAAGATCAATGGCAAAAAAAAGTGTAAAGGTGGGAGAGGCTAAGACAGCCAGACAGCACTACTGAATTAATGAATATGAATTTTCAAGAAAAGTAGTTACTGACAGTTGTAGTGACTGAAACTCCTTGAGGTCATGAAGGGCTGGACCTGAGCAAACAGCAATAACTACAAAAGCAGTAGTGAAGATCCATAGCAAGGGGGAAGAGCTGAGACACAGGGAGTACGAGTACTCAGAAAGACAGAAGGTGAGGCAGCTTACAGACAGCTAAATAAAGTGGGGGAGAGACAGGTGGATGGAGATATTAAAACAATGTCTAAGATAGACACCAATAATAGAGCTAGTAAGGGATACAACTTAAAAGACCACGTAGAACTTCTGTAATATGCATGACTGAAAATTGTATCTGGTAAGACCCCATGATGAGTTTCAACTCCAGGCTCTTAATCTGGCACTGACTACACAACTTACTAAATATTACAACCTCCAATGCAAACAGCTAGTCTCACAGCTTGAAGGCACACTCATTACTCACTTTCTCAAAGTCTGGTTTGATTAGACAATCTTCAGAGTCCAATTTTAAACAGTAGTACTAATACAGATGATTTTGTAATAAATATATTTACAGGTCAGAGCAACTGACCACTTCTATTTCACAGCATTTAATGGTTATGCATAATACTCCAAAGAAAATTTAAGTCATGCAGACTTAGACAAAGAGACAAAGAGCAAATTCACCCAAATCCTTTATTAGAGGGACATTAAACGAAAGTGCACAAAAATGACAATTTGGTACAGCAAGCATAGGATAACCAGCCAAAAACTATACAAGCAAATCAGTTTTTGGCCAAAATACAATGGATAACTTTTTACCCCAAAGTTGCTCATTCCACTAAAAGTTGAAGTGCAAGAGGCATGGACACAGTGAGGCCCTTTGTCCCAATGACAAAATAACCCCTAAAATACCATCATTTTTTTTTAAAGAGTGAGTGGAATAAAAGAGCTCCAAATTGGTTCCCTCTGGATAACTACCCTAGATCCCTTTACAAGTAGTACTATATGTATAGTGAAGTAATTTAATTAATGAAGCTGCAAAGCAAATGAAGGAAGAGAAAGTGCAAACAGCAACATGTCACTGGAATAAAGACTTCACCGCATATCACCAATGCTTCATATCAAGCTCAGAAAATGAATAGAAACCTTAAAACAGAGCTTTATCCTATGTGTGCAAATACCTTCACTACTGAAGCAGCGTTAAAAGTTAAAGCAAAAGATCAAACCCTGTAGAAGAAAAGTTCCAACACTTGACTGCAGTAAACACAACATGATTAGCAGTCTGGAGTTTTGAAGGTCAGGAAAGGGATAGGAAATAAGTAGCTAACGCAAGACTCGTTTTTCCAGGGGCATGAGGATCTCTATACAAGTCAGCCTAAATCACACACATTAAGGGCACGTAAAGAGGAAGCTGATGAACTTAGAGGCCTACTGGTCAAAAATAAATGGGCAGTAACAGCAGCCACTGAATGCTCATGTGTGTGTGTGTGTGTGTGTGTGTGTGTGTGTGTATGTATGTATGTATGTATGTATGTATGTATGTATGTGTTTCTGTTTGTGCTTATTAGCTTTAGCATTTTTGCGCATGCTAAATCAAATTAGAAACTTACCTTCCTAAGTTCCTGTTAAAAGGAAAAATAAGGAGGCAAAATAAATCACTGTTAGTTTGGCAGTGTTCCTATCATACTGTTCACTCTAGGAAATGCAAACAAATACTTGTCCTTTCATTCCTAAAGTCATCATAATCCATTAGAACAAAAGAATAGCAGATAACATTAACCAGATGCCAAAAATATACAAAAGCCCTATTAAAATCAACATCTGTTACATTTCCACATTCGTTACTTAAATTACAATATTTTTACTGCACCTTTAAAAACAAAATCACATAAACATTAGAAAAATTCAGTCACAAAAGCTAGCCTAACACAAACATGCTCCATATGTAGTCTTTTCATAATACTTTTTCACTTAAGTTTCTTTAGGGGCATAGCATTTTCTGTAACATGCGGTAACGTTCTTTAGTGGAGATTACTGCATTAACGAATAATACCATACAGTTCAAGAAATGAGAATTACTAAAGGGAGTATAATGCTTAAGATTCCTTAAGTAAGTATGTCATTACTTATGAAACACAACACAAGATCTAATTTAGATTCAAGCCTCTGCTTTCCAGGTTGATAGATGGTGAAACTAGCATGAACTTTAAATACACTGTAGAGCAAAAGTGGATTACTTATAAGACCGAAATAAACACATTTGATGGAGACAACTACTAAATGCCTAAAGGGCGAAAGACAGACCAATACAAGACAGCTTAAAAATACAACCTCATAACTGATATAAAGCTTATATAGTGCAGTTAAACAAATTACTCAAGACAGAAGTACAGCTTAATTGTTGTGCTAAAAATCATACAAGACTTACCGCAAAAACGGCGCCCTGATAAATGCAGACACCTATAAAGAAAGAGATTTTTGTTTTCAAAAATGTTTTTTTTTAAAAAAAAAAACATTTTAAGGAAAATATGAAGTAATAAAATGATCTGTAGTGAGGCATAGAAGTGATTACAATTATACAGTATCACAATGCATTATAATATGGCGAGACAAGATTAAAACACAACTAAAACATACATCACTGTTAAGTACCTTTGACTTTGGATGTCACTTGTAAAGGATTTCAGTATACACTATCACCACCCTTGTTAAGAAGTGTCAAAAAGTTACAGGGAGTTGGCTGGACCACAGCTATATAACTGTAAACATGTTAATCAACAAAACAGGCAGTCTACATTTAAAAATGTTTTAATGTTGTTTAAAGACAACATAAATGTAAGGCCAGGTTGTATTACCCATACATTGCAGTTTTAATCGCTAGAGGAAAGAGATGTAGTTTTCCACTCATTACGTACTGTAGGACAATTTATTAAAAACACTTGACAGATAGAGACTGTCAAGTCACACAGAATTCATGAGGAGGAATTATCTTACAGTGCAACATGTGTCCTTTCAGAAGCAAATGCTAACTGGTTTACCCACTAAAATCTGGTAAGCCTGGACATTAAGTATAGTAACCCCCACCCCGACTGACCTGAGCCCAAATGATGCACAAGATGCTTCAGCTTCTTTACTGCTGTGCAGATAAACAGACATCACTCAAAGCAAACATATTTTTATTTAAAAAAAAAAATCTTTATTGATGTATTACTTATCACATGGGCAATCATACATTTAGATAAATGAAAACAAACTCTACATATTTTCAGTTGCAGACATTACAAAAGATTAGATGGAATGTATAAAAGTCATTCTCAATCGAAAATTACATCTCTCATTCCATTCCTGCCTTCCTTTAAACCTCATTCCTCCCCCAAAACATTATTCTGCAAGTATTGTTCCTACAATTCCCATTTTTCTATGTAATTTGCTCCTACCCTTTTCTAAAGACCACACTTCCAATTCTTTTCTCTGAGTTACTATACTCACTACTTCTAATATGGTTGGTTTAGACTTTGGCTTTCCATTTTCTAATAAATGCTCAAAGAAATAATTTCCTTAATTACACCAATTTGCTCATCCAGTATTTCTGACAGTCACATCTTTAGAGATTTTTTTTAAATTCGTTACACCGCGGTGGTGGTGGTGCTGCCGTAGCGTTGTAGCCTCACAGTAAGACGCTATCCGGTTTGATTCTCAGCTAGAGCGTCTTCTGCGTGGAGACATGCGTGAATGGGCATACCTTAGTTGAAGGTTGTGCGTCAGGCCTGGCAAGCTGGTACGTAAAAATCAACTGCCAATCATTAGCGGACCGGAGTTCCACTGTGGCAACCCCTAACCGGGAAAAAGCCGAAAGACACACACACTCCTAGAAAAATATATGTTCTTCAGTTATCTTTTTTGTTCTCCATCACACCTCCACACTTGCAATCTACCTGGGATAAAAATTCTCTGGATTCTGCTTGGGGTATAAAAACACCCATGGAAATACTTCCATGCAAAAATCCTAAATCTTCTAGACTGTGCATATTTGAGAGCCATAAATATACAGATATTATTCTCCTATTGTTTCTCTGTGAAGCACATACCCAGTCTCTCTTCCAATCCTAACTATAGGAATCAATCCAGGGAGGCTATCATACAGTGTTTTACACACCCAACTAATTAGCCCTTTTATTCCATGGTTGGTTTAGACTTTGGCTTTCCATTTTCTAATAAATGCTCAAAGAAATAATTTCCTTAATTACACCAATTTGCTCATCCAGTATTTCTGACAGTCACATCTTTAGAGATTTTTTTTAAATTCGTTACACCGCGGTGGTGGTGGTGCAGCGGTAGCGTTGTTGCCTCACAGCAAGAGGTTCTCCTGTTCGATTCTCGGCTTGGGTTGGGAGTGCCTTCTGTGTGGAGTCTGCATGTCCTCCCTGCGGTCGAGTGGGCGTTCGAAAGACATGCGTTGAATGGGTGTGCCTTCGTTGAAGGTTGGGCATCGGGCTGGCAACTTGACACCATAAAAACTAACTGCCAATCATTAGCGGACCGGAGTTCCGCTGTAGCGACCCCTAACCGGGAAAAGTCAAAAGACAAACAACAACAACATAACTCCAGCTTCTGTTCTAGTTATTAACAGAAAACTCTACCAGTGTTGATCTTTCACTTGGGATCTCTCTATTTCTCTCTCTTTGCCTATACTCAGATATCAATTCTTGATAGTGAAGGCAGTTTCTAGCCTGCAGACCAAATGTATTATTGTCCTCTTCCCATTCTATTACCTTTCCCTCTGTAATTATTTACTCCCAATTCCTCGGGTCAAGACAAACACATTTTGATGGTATTGAAGCAATGATAACACTAAATGGGAGTGCCCATTCACTTACCTACATATCTTCTGAATAAAATGCACATCCCACTACTTTAACAACTTACCCCCACACACACACACACACACACACACACACACACACACACCATGAGCAAACTACAGATCCCACTACTTAAGCAACACCTTATCACTGCAATAGGCAAACTGCAGAAACTAATGTTAGTAACACCTTAATCCCACCATGGGCAAACTGCAAATCCTGTTACTAAATGCCTTTTCTCCCCAAACCTCAAAAGACTTGAAATATATATCTTCTAATCACTCTTGAATTATGTCATTGTTTTCAAATTCTTTGCCCTTCCTCCCCACTTTCAGCTTAATTCTTTAGTCCTAGTCCTTATAATCCAGTTGTTCCCCATCCTACTCAATACAGCACCTGAAATGATCTTGTGGCATGAGCCCTCCTTTCTGGAAGATAAAAAATTACCTTTCAAGATTACTGGTATTCTGTTGGGAGATGGTATAACCGCTAAAAATTTACCATAGCAGCAGCAGATGGATTGTGTTCACTGTTACAGTCATAAAAGGCTCTCTGCTTCTGTTTCTACCATAAGAATTAAAAGGTATTAGTGATAAGGGTTACTTATCTTTACAGATGCGTAAAGAGGTTTTTTTGCACACCAGGGGCTTCAGTTCAGACATCCACACAACAGATATAATGGCAATCAATAGTACAATACTCTGAGTCAACAATCTGAGGAGTGCAGTAGGGGCAGTGGTGGTGACGGTGGTGAGCTTAATGTTTCTAAACTAAAAGATAGGTTCCAAGCTGGATCGACTTTTTTCCTGGGTAACTGGTTAGCCTAAAAAGGGAGATGAACTTCAGAAACCTTGTGGCTACAAATGGATCCAGTGGCAGACAAGAAACAGCTGACAAGTATACTTTGATGCATACGCTAGTCCCAAGCCAAACAGCTCAAATGGATACTGAGAAGCAATGACATTTATGCCCCTTTTAGGTCTGGGTTCCCGGTTTGGCGCAAAAGCAAAAATATCTTCCATTGACTAGGTATGATTTTGTAGCATTTGGCTTCCTAGCCTCCCTTGTAATTTATTTGCACATTTATTTTACCTGTGTTTTGCGGGAAAGTCCAAATGGGTTTAGCTAAACCCCTTTTCAGTAGAAGCCTGGGGAGAAAAGCTCCTCAAATTTTTACAGAAATTATAAAGATTACATACAGAATGACAGTACACAAACTGTATAAAAGGTATTTACAGAGTACATGATATTTTAAACAGTGCACATACCTTAAATATTCATGTGCTAGGTAAATTTATGCCTGTATGTTTACAAAGCATGTATAGCATCATATATCTTGTATGATGTGTGTGACCTTATGGGTCAGTCAGTTGTTAATCTACATTATTTAGAGGATGTGCAGATGCAGACCACCACATGGAAAATAAAGGGTAATAAGGTAAAATCTTTATGCAGTTAAGCTGAGCATGACTAGATCTGAATGTACCAGGGAGTACACACTAGTGATGTGTGTCTGGAGGCCCATATACTAGACAGGAGAGATTTCTCCTCTACCATTTGTAGAAGTGAGCACCAGTGTTGGTCAGAATGGCACAATCAACATCACTTCTGGCCTGTCCTTCCTTGTATGCTGGGCCAAACTGAGGGGTACAGACATTGGAGGAAAGGCAGAGAGAAACAGACCTGCCCATTCAATAAGAGGACATCCACTGCTGCATGCTGTTTGTATGAGGCTCTGGAGCAGTATGTCCTCAGCTACTTGTTCTCCAGGAAGGCAAAAAACTCTGATTCTGGTACACACAGCAGTTCTAAAGTCCAGGAATGTATCCCTGTCACGCATAGGCTCATGGGGTTTGCTGTTGCCATGCATAAAGTGTCTGACAGAAAGTTTTCCTAAACCGGTACATAAAAAGCCCTCATAGACATTCTTCTCTCAGGTCTGTATGCCTAGTCGAAACACAGGATAGGAATGTATGCCCCTTGCTTGTTTATATACAACATGACTGTTGTGCTGTCTGATCATATATATATATAGGACCCCAAGAATTCATAAACATATGAAAGCACTGACAGCAAGAATAAACTCCAACATTTCTTTTATGCTGATGTGCTTCTTTATTTTACATTTACATTTGTTAACCATGTGGATACACTAGGCTAAAGACACTTTGAAGGCACAACCAGAGCCAAATGACCCATTACTTCCATTACTCAAAAATTCAAGAAACCCAGGGCTCTGGCTTTGTCATCCAAAGAGATAAAGCCATGACTGATCCAAATGACAAGAAATCAATAAACAGTTTGGGAAGATCGAAAAGCCAGTGAAGGGTTGGTGAGACATGCACAACTTAACATTGGTATGCTTATCTGTGAGGGAGGATTGTGGAGGCTCCTCCCCTTGTAGGGGGTATGGGCGAGTTCACCCAAACCCGTGTAGAAGTTTTTGCAGAGGCAGGTCACACCCTGTATCAGGTGCAAATGCAGTCCCCCTATGGCAGTGTGGAGACCACATCACCATCAGGAGGTGGGGTTAAGCTGCATTCATAAAACACCCTAAAGGCTGCCAGGATGACAGTTCCATGACAGATTCTCATCAGAGGAGGAATAAACAGGCTCGGAATGGCTCTCATCCAATGAAGAACAAAAGGGGCTACAGATCACAGGTAGCTGATGGTCAACAGGCAAGCAGGATGCCAAAAAAAGAAATAAAACATTAAAAAAAAAAGATATTACTAACATTTCATCAATTACATATCAGCCTGCACCTGAATGACTAACGCTAACATTTTTTCCATTTACACACATATACAAAAGTTATTTCTTTCTCCAGAACAACTGTTTTTCAGTCCAACATTTTAAATTATCAGCTCCCGCTTTCGCTTAAACCTAGCTTCTTCTCCTGAACATTATTCAAAAAAAATCCATTTATTTCTATACAAGTTGCTCCTTCCCTTAGATCCTCTTACAGTTCTTTTACCCTTTTTACAATATCCAGTACTTCAAAAACAGTTGGTTTAGATTTTGATCTCCATTTTCTAGTAACTGCTTTTTTGTCAGCCAAAAGAATTTGTTTAGGCCATTCAAATCTTGTGTCCCAGTTCAAAAGAAAACTGTTCTTAGTCGTACCCACTTGACTCCTGAATATTTCTGACAAGAGTATTCTATAGGAAATTTTTAAAAGTCTGCAAACTCATTACAGTCCCAGAAAACATGTTTCCAGTTACCTCTTTCTTCCCCATCACACCTCCAACATTTGTTGTCTACCCAAGGAAAAATTCTTTGAAGTCTGCTTGGGGTATAAAAATACTTATGCAAACACTCCCAAGCAAAAATCCTAAATCTTCTGGACTTTGTTACATATTTGGGAGCCTTACATACATCCTCCTCTTGTTCCCATGTAAACTACTTTTCCTGTCTCTCTTCCCAATCTCTTCTGATTGACTCCTATAGTAATCATGCAATATTTTATACGTCCTACTCATTATTCCTGTTTTACCAGCAGCTTCTAGTTCTTAAAAAACTCTACCAGAGTAGGTCATTCACTTAGGACTCTCCATCTTTTTTCTCTTTGCTAATACCTGTATATCAATCCCTTATAGGGAAGGCAGTCTCTAACCTGTAGTCTAAACTTCTCAATGGCGTCATCCCAATCTATTACCCTTTCTTCTCTAGTTATTTGCTCCCAATATCTTGATTCCTTTGCTATTTTTCTCCGGTAAATTCTAGCCCCTCTTGCCCATTTTCTGCAACCCTACTTGTAGTCATCCCTACTGGCAAAAATCTTCTCTCTCCATTCCCGTCTTAGCTTAGGTCATAGAGTACTTCCTGCAACTTTATGAATATTATTCTATATGGTGGTTATTATTTACATTAAGGATCTGCATTCAAAACTTCATTCTTTTCTTATTTCTTGAACTCCCCTGCCAGCTTCATCATCATTATCCCTTTCCACTTTGAATTATAACCTGCTTGTGATATGTATGTGAGCCTTAACAGCGTAGCTCTAAAATATTCCCACAAAATAAGATATCTTGAACCACTGTGTTCTATAGGAAGGATCAACTTATCCCACTTAACTCTTACCATCTTTCTCTCCATATAAATTCCTTCAACTCTTATTGTTCACAACCTTTCCTCTTGTTGATAGAAGATGTGAAGAGTGGGTAAAGATAGATGAAGGCTGCCAGCCTAGCCAGACAGAATTTTATAGATAATTCTGTCATTTGTAAATATGAATGTAAACTACAGGCTTGTTGTCTTAAATGGAAAAAAAATGCTGTTAGATGTGGAACTGGAAAAAAATGTGACAACAGTGCACTCTACTGTCCAAAGTAAAGCATGTGGTGACCCTTTGATGTAGACAGTGGTGCCGAAGGGTCCAGATGAAGGAATTCTTGCTACTGATTTAAATTGCTAAAATTTAACATGCAAATGTATTTTTATTGCTCTGGTTCATCACCAGCTGCAAGATAACACAAGGAGATGTTAAGAATGTAAATGCAGTTTCTAAGGTACAGAACTGATAATGTAAGCCAAGTAGAGAAAATCATACGAACTATCCAAAATGCCTGCTGACAGGAATGTGATGGTAAACATGAAGTCTAGCTTTACCATGAAAGTTAGTAAAGGGACAAAAGTTAACAGAGTCTGAAGCGATAACATTCTGAACTTTGTGACTCTGACAAAAAGACTGAGAAAGGAGAGGTCTAGCATGGGCCACCAAGTATCCTCTTACTTTGGTATCAGAGCAATTACTGCAGAAAAGCCCTTCTGGTCTGCCGTCACTAGTTCTACGACAGCCTGAGGTAACATCTGTTAAGTGAAGAAACAGGGATATTTGGCTTACTGAGCAAGGAGGGTTGCCCTGGAAATGAGGGTGGGACTGCCACTGCCAAGTGTAACCTTGATGAATAAATCCATTTGTTGGAAACAATGTGGTACAAGAAAAGATGTAGACTCAGACAGGGAGAGATTGCTGGGGAGTGGGAAGCCTGGACAGGTCAAGGGTCAGTCATTCTGACTTTCTGGACCATCCTTGATTTTAAAACGTTTTGCCTTTCAGTTTGGAAACTCTGTTGTGGCTTTTTAAAATCCTGTTTGGTGGGACATTGCTGCTTGAATTCCTTATTAAAAAGGACATCTTGGGTTAAAGGAAACATTTTATTTGCCTTAAAAAAGAAGGTTTGAAGATTTGTGTCACTCCTTGGGTCAACACCCTCGCCCCCTTCAAACCTCTTAAGTACCTCAGCTGCAGATGCACCAAACAAAAACAGAACTTCATTGTCCAGTGGAGAATTCAAAATTTCAGTTTTAACTTCAGGAAGGTTTTGAGAATATGACCAAGCAAACCTTCTCCTGATTAACCAAGCAGCAGCAGCCCCAGAAACAACAACAGCATTATCATAGGAACACTGATTGCAAGAAAAATTACACAAGCAGCACATTAAGCGAGAGACATTCAAATAATTTAACCTCTTCTGAAACAAAAATTAACACAACATTTTCATGTTCTTCAAAGGCAGAGATGTAAAAGCTGTAACACAGGAGCATTGCAGTTCAAAATTCTAGACGGTAAAGTAGCAGCAGAATACATTTTCTTCCCAAAGCTGTCAAAAGCTTTCTCCATCAATGACAGAGGAAATGGGATTAGTACTAGGAAAAACTGTCTAGAACAAGCAGTTAGATAACAGAAATCACTGCAGTCCCTGTTTTAGGGTTAGAAGATTAGTATTTTTTGAGAGCCTGAAGTACCCTGTACAACCTATAAGACTTCCTACGGGCAGGAGATTGATTGTCAGGTAAACTGAAAGCTGTTTAAAAAAAAAAAAAAAAAAAAAAACCATCATGTAAAGCAGATAAAACAGGGGAAATGGTTACAGACGGCAACTGTTGGAAATGTAAGGACCCGATAAGATGAGCCCTAAAATACGGAGTCCGAATGGCCGAAAGATATACCAAATCTTACATTCCATTTTTGGACTATTCCCTTTTCTTTGAGGTACTGTAAACTCTGAGATTGTATAAGATTGGCAGGGTGCAGGGGGGTTGCCCCCCACAAAAAAGTTTTAAGGAAAGTGCAATCTTCAAGATTCACTCTTCACCAGTGTTTTAGGTCTTTTTCTGCATGTCGGCATTCAGCATTTCGAGTGCAGACATTTCAATAGGGAGCAATTGCAGAAAGTGGAATATCCAACTTAAATCATATAAAAAATGAACAATCACTTGACCAGTAACCACGTCTCCCCAAGACAATCAGGACAGCAGATCCAAGGAAAAAATAGCCTTTAATGTTCACCAACAAAGTAAAAGCAGAAATTCAGAAAAAATCAGTTTAGCTCGCTTTCACCCAGTAAAATACTAGGCTTCTTCTGAAGAAGCCTAGTATTTTTCTGGGTGAAAGCGAGCTAAACTGATTAAGAAGCCTAGTATTTTATAGGGTGAAAGCAAGCTAAACTGATTCTTTTGTGAATTTCTGCTATTACTTTGTTGGTGAACATTAAAGGCTGTTTTTTCCTTGAATCTGCGGTCCTGATTGTCTTGGGGAGACGTGGTTACTGGACAACTTAAATCATAACACCTTTGCTGGGCAACAGATATTTCATTCTGATCCCATGAAAAACTTCCTTTAGCTTAGATAAAAGTGCCTAAAAAGGAAAGGTCATCTGGAGGGAAATCTGAAGAAACACCTTCCTCAGAATGAGATGAAAATCCTGGACCACAACATTTTCCCTTCAAACCCTGCTTTTCTGAAGGCAACTCAAGATCAAAAAGTATATTTTTTGTGGCTTTCCACTTCTAATTACCTAGCGACTGTATTTCGCCTGCTTTGTTGATACATTGTAATTGTTTTTCTGCATTTATCTTGTTATTGCACTTGAAATCTCATTTTGTTACTTTATAATCTGTAATTGTTGCAAATTGTTTCTGTAGGCTGTGATAGCCGATTTATAGCATTTATAAGTGTCTACTGTATCTGTTTCTCCTTGTTTCTAAAAAAAAAAAAAAAAAAATCTCTTGTTTTTCCCGCCTTACTGAGCTACAGTAGTCCAGTTTCAGAGTTGCTGATCCCTGGACTTTGTTTGTAGTTCCTGTTA